>NC_092785.1:55501233-56104363 GCF_047496795.1 Chiloscyllium punctatum | reverse complement strand
CACACTACAAACGTGTGCACACACAGAGACACTTGCACACAGACATATACAGCTGCACACAGACACTCACATACAGATTCACATACCTATAGCCACCCTACACACGCACTTACAAATGCACACACACACGCGACACACACCGAGATGCAGAGAGCCACACACACAAAGAGACATACACACACCCATGACACACACACACACGCACACAAAATGCTTACACTCATGCAGATATATATACATACATGCACACATACGCATGCACTCAGACAGACACACACACACACCCGCAGAACACACACAGACACAGATTTCATTCGTTTCTTCATTCCAACCCCACACCAGAACTTATCCCAGATCCATCCTTCCAACTCGGCACCTCCCTCTTGAACTGTGCTACCTGTCCGTCTTCATTCCCACTATCCACTTCACTCTTTGCTCCAACCTATCACCTTCACTCCACCATCATTTATTTGTCGCCTTCCCAGCTGCCTTACCCAAGCACCATCCCCTTCCATTTATCGTTCGGCCCACATGGTCCACAAGCCTCGTTACTAGTGATGAGATTATGCTCGAAATTCCAACTTTCATGCTCCTTGGATGCTGCCTGAAATTCTGTGCTTTTCCAGCACCACACTCTTTGACATAGACACACACGCACCCACAGACACAGAAACACACACACAGACACACAAACACAGAAACACACACACAGACACAAAGACAACCATGCTTCCCACGCTCGAAAACATCCACACTCCCCACACAGAGACACCCACACTGCCCACACACACACACATACTCACACACAGACAGGCATACACACTCAAACAAACATGCACACTAACACACATAGACACCCACCCTCCCCACAAATGCACATTTACTCTCATACACGGACAGACACACTCAGCCAGACACACAACTAACACATATGCAGACACGCAAAAAGCACATGTACGTACATACATGCACAAAGGAACACACAGACAGAAACACAGACACACACACACAGGCACACAGATACATACTGATATGCACATACACTGGCAAACAGACAGAGGCATACACACATTGACACATAGAAAACACCCTTACAAGCCCCCGACACACAGACACCCAAACTCCTCACACACACGCAGAATCACTGATACACAGAGACACACAATCACTCGCACACACACAAAACAAGCACATATTATCACACAGACACACAGAGATGCACAGAGACATGCACACACCGACACACACCAACACAGACATACAGGCATGCACACACAGAGGCAGACATACATTGACACATGTACACACACAGTGACAAGATCCATTGAATCGGATTCCGTGAAAAACAGAAGCCGATGGAATGAAAAGTGCCATGAGAGCGAGAATATAACATTATATGTGAGGAAGTTGTTTTCCAGACTCGAGGAGAGTGCACAATGCTGTTTCCAGGGATCAATATCTGGATATGTAGACAGAATTAGCATCGGCTGTTATTGTACTGCATCTTTTGTACAATGTTGCAAAAGCACAGGCCTTTTCTATAGAGGGGACAACTTCAAAATCCTCAATGATGCAAAACACACAAATGAGGTGAACAACAAAGCAACCGCAGAAACTCGTGTTACGTCATGGGGTGAACGCCCTGGCTCAACCTTTGCTCAAATTCGCTCTCTGTCAAATTCCTGAGCCAGAGTTTCGAACACTGAATGGTCTATGTTAATAAACACTGCTCAAATCTCACAACTTCAGTATTTAATACGCCCCTACATGTATGTCTGACAACAGTAATTGCTCCCTCACTGTGTTACTTCAGCACACGTAGAGAAAAAATAAACATGAGAACAACAGTCACGTATGTGACAGGGATTTGACCCGATGCACACCTCTTCCCACCCTACCTCTTGCACACCTCTTCCCACCCTACCTCTTGCATTACACCTCTTCCCACCCTACCTCTTGCAAAAATGCCATCCCTTATTCCCAATTCCTCCGCCTCTGCCGGACCTGTTCCCAGGAGGACCAGTTCCACCACAAAACACACAAGATGGCCTCCTTCTTTAGAGACCGCAATTTCCCTTCCCACGTGGTTAAAGATGCCCTCCAATGCATCTCATCTACATTCCGCACCTCCGCCCTCAGACTCCAATCCTCCAACCGTAACAAGGACAGAACGCCCCTGGTGCTCACCTTCCACCTTACAAACCTTTGCATAAACCAAATCATCCGCTGTCATTTCTGCCACCTCCAAACAGACCCCACCACCAGGGATATATTTCCCTCCCCACCCCTTTCCGCCTTCCACAAAGACCGTTCCCTCAGTGACTACCTGGTCAGGTCCACACCCCCCTACAACCCACCCTCCCATTCTGGCACTTTCCCTGCCGCCTCAGGAACTGGAAAACCTGCGCCCACACCTCCTGCCTCACCTCTCTCCAAGGCCCTAAAAGAGCCTTCCACATCCATCAAAGTTTTATTTGCACATCCACTAATATCATTTATTGTATCCGTTGCTCCCGATGCAGTCTCCTCTACATTGGGGAGACTGGGCGCCTCCTAGCAGAGCACTTTAGGGAACATCTCCGGGACACCCGCACCACTCAACCACACCGCCCTGTGGCCCAACATTTCAACTCCCCCTCCCACTCTGCCGAGTACATGGAGGTCCTGGGCCTCCTTCACCGCCGCTCCCTCACCACCAGAGGCCTGGAGGAAGAACGCCTCATCTTCCACCTCAGAACACTTCAACCCCAGGGCATAAATGTGGACTTCAACAGTTTCCTCATTTCCCCGTCCCCCACCTCGCCCTAGTTCTAAACTTCCAGATCAGCACTGTCCCCATGACTTGTCCGGACTTGTCCTACCTGCCTAGCTCCTTTTCCACCTATCCACTCCACCCTCCTCCCTGACCTATCACCTTCATCCCCTCCCCCAATCACTCATGGTATTCTACGCTACATTCTCCCCACCACCACCCTCCTCTAGCCTCCTCCACGCTTCAGGTTCACTGCCTTTATTCCTAATGAATGGATTCTGCCCGAAACGTCGATTTCGAAACTCCTTGGATGCTGCCTGAACTGCTGTGCTCTTCCACCACCACTAATCTAGAATCTGGTTTCCAGCATCTGCAGTCATTGTTTTTACCGCCTTGCAGTTCTTCCCCACGCTGTATCACACAGCAGGGTCCTCCGGTGAAATGAACAGCCGTGAATGACATGTGGTTCGGTCTGTCGGAGACAGCATTTCCAGACAGATACAGTTCCCTCTTATTAGAACAAGCAGCACTGATGATGAATAACCTCAGAGAGAAGCAAGCGATAGAGATTTACTGTGGACTCGATGGGCTGAACGGCTTCTGTCGGCACGTGAATGACGTCACCCGTCTCTGCCGTCCCTCTCCCTGTCTCTGTGACAGAGTGGCAGAGGGAGAAATAATGGCTCGTTTTTAATCCTCCCTTCCGCTTTAGACTGTCTGCAGCCCCGCAGCCCCTGGCTGTGGGGATGGTTCTCAGTGAGTGAGGGTTTCATACGGAGCCGCTTCATCTGGGACATTTGGGACTCAGATGTTAACTGATGCCCGATTGCAGCAAAGAAACCGACGGCTCTGAAACAAAAGTCTTTCTGCTGGATTGTTCTGTGAAGATTGATTCTGAACATCAAATGGGCAGCACAAAAATGCACTGCTTTGAATTTTACTGAGGGAAGAGAGTCCACAGCCCATTTCTCTCTTTCCCACCAGCTCAGCACGTTTTTCTCTCTCTCAAATAAATGATATTTGGAGGAAGTTCGCAATCAAAGTTGCTAAGTTCCAGCGGCGCTCTTGCACCTGGCTGTGCCCGTGAGAGGAAGCTTCAGAGCATATCCGCATTTACATCCCCTCATAATGCCTGCAAGTGGAGGGGAATGGCTGAATACTCTGCCATTAGAGACAGCTCAGTCCACGGGGATGGGATAAACAGCATCGTCCCGCGTGGGGACGTTCTGCCGATCCGACACAGTCCACTTTATCAATCAGATCATACCAGAGTGAGAACGCTCGAGAAGGCCAATCGGTCACTCGTACCTGTGCCAACTCGGGAGTTGCAAAAAATTGGTGAAAGTGGAAAGTGGATTTGTTCACGTTTCAAGTGTTTCCATGAAGCAGGAAGCAGAAGAAGATACACAGTCAAGCGATTGAGATCTGACTACAGGGGCAGCAAATAAGTTGTACAGGGCAGGGGAGAGCTTTGAAGTATTGAATTCTGGTTAATGGGACGATCATGCTTTTACGAGGCCACGCTGCTACAGAAGAAACTATGTCAGTGTCTCTCAGCATTGTGATGTCACAGGCAAAAGACGCCGTTACACTGCAGGAAATTCCTTTTTCCAATGTGATGGCAGTCCATATGTAAAGGTGTAGCTTATATATCGAATCCTTTCACATAAATAATTCCACTGCACCTCAGTATGTTGTATTGTCTCCTTTCCACTTTACCTGTCATTGTGCCTGCACTGAAGTTGATTTTCTCTTTCTGCGTGTCTTTTACAGTCTGGATGATGTGATGCAGTTGTACTGACACATCTTCTGACAGAATTTTCCACTTCACTTCAGCCCGCCCTAACTTCGCTATCTGATACCATTCCCATTGTTTAGATGTTAATCGCTCGTCTCAGATCCAGCCTGCCCTCACCCAAAATAAATGGAAAACTCAGTCACACTGTGATCACTGCAATCGAGGGATATATTCACTCTAAGGTCATTGATAATTCGAAGGATAAATTTAGGACTGCAGATGCTGGAGATCAGAGTTGGTAGTGTGATGTTGGAAAAGCACAGCAGATCAGGGAGCATCCGCGGAGCAGGAGTATTCAGGTTTCAGATTTAAGCCTTTCATCTGGAATAAGGCTTGTGAGTGGGGGCTGAGAGATAAAAGGAAATAGTGTGGGGTTGAGGGGAAATAGCTGGAAAGTAATAGATGGATGAATAGGAGGGAGAAGAAAATAGGTCAGAAATAGCAGTGATGGAAAGGGTTGCGAGGACGGTGCCGAGTTGAAGGCTTGGGCTTGGGGGAGGGGAAATGAGGTAACTGTTCAAATTCACATTTATCCCGTGTGGTGTTAGGGTCCCAAGCCGGTAGGTGTAGTGTTCCTCTTCCAGGCGTTGGGTGGTAACGGTTTGGCAGTGGTGAAGTCCAAGACCTGTATGTCTTTGATGGGGTAGGAGGGGGAGTTGAAGTATTCAGCCACGGGACGGTGAAGTTGGTGGGTGCGGGTGTCCCAGAGATGTTCTCTGAAATGATCTGCAAGAAGGTTTCCTCTCTCCCTGATGTAGAGGAGACCGCACTGGGCGCAACGGATTCAGTAGATGACATTGGTCGCTGTAAAGGTGAATTTCTAATGGATGTGGAATGATCCATTCGGGCCTTGGCTGAGGTGAGGGGAGTGGTGTGGGTGCAAGTTTCACCCTTCCTTTGGTGGCAGTGAAAGATGCCAGGAGAGGGTTGTGGGCTGGTTGGGGGGGATGTATGGACCTGAAGAGGGGGTCATGGAGGGAATGGTCTTTACGGAATGTTGGCAGGGCTGGGCAGCGAAATATATCTCTGGTGATGGTGTCTGTTTGGAGGTGGCATCAGTGGCAGAATATGATGCGTTTATGCGGAGTTTGATGGGATGTAAGGTGAGCAACAGGTGGTTCTGTCCTTGTTGCGTTGAGAGGCGTGGCTTCAAGGGTGGTGGTGTGTGAAATGGAGGTGTTGAACCAGAGGGCACTGTCAACCACGTGGGAAGGCAATTTGCGATCGTGGAAGAAGTAGACCAACTGGCTCTTTCTGAGGTGAAATTGGTCATCCTGGAAACATATGTGCTGGAGGTGGAGGAATTGGGAATAAGGAATGGCGTTCTTACACGAGATAGGGTTGGAGGAGATATAGACTAGATACATGTGGGAGTCGGTGAGCTTGTAGTATATGTCTGTAATTAGTCAGTTGCCAGAGTCGGTGATGGAGAGGTCCAGGAAGGTGAGGGAAGTTGCCAAGAGGATCCGGATAAATTTGAGGTCGGAGTGGAAGGTGTTGGTAAAGTTGGTGAGCAATGCAACCTCCTCGTTGGAGCACCAAGTGAACCCAAACATTCATCAATGTAGCAGAGGAACAGGTGGAGGATGGTGCCTGTGTAATTCTGAAAGATGGACAGTTCCGCGTATCTAACAAACAGGCAGGCATAGCTAGGTCGTATGTGGTGCCCATGGCTACCAGCGTCAATAGAGGAAGTGGGAGAATTGGAAAGAGAAGTTGTTGATTGTGAGGACCAGTTCAGCCAAGTGGATGCGGATGTCGGTGGAAAGGTACTGTTTGGGATAGTGTGAGATTAAGAAATGGAAGGCTTGCAGACTTCTGTCATGGCAGGTGGATTTGTACAGGGACTGGATGTCCATGGTGAAGATGATGCGATGGGGGCTAGGGAAACGAAATTCTTGGAGGAGGTGAAGTGCATAGGGGTGTCACGAATGTAAGTGGGCATTTCCTGAACTGGGAAGAGAGGAGTGTGTCGATGTAGGAAGAGATGATTCGGATGGGACAGGCTCAGGATGAGACAATATGTCGACTGGGGCAGTCAGGTTTGTGATTCTTAGGAAGGAGGTAGAATCGGGGAGTGCGCGGTTCACGGACAATGAGGTTGAAGGTTGTGGATGGGAGATGCCCAGAGGTGATGAGATTGTGGTTGGTCTGGGAGATGATGGTTTGGTGAGGGGAGGAGAGTTTGTGATCGTGGTCTGTAGGAGGAGGTGTCTGCGAATTGGTACCTGGCTTCAGCTTTGTTACTCTGCCCGACTCACAAGCCTTATTCCTGATGAATGGCTTATACCTAAATCGTCCATTCTCCTGCTCCTCGGATGTTGCCTGACCCGCTGTGCTTTTCCAGTACAGCACTCTCCACTCATTCATTATTGCTGTCTCATTTCACACGACCAGGTCCATGCTGTCTGTTTGATTCTCATGAGCACTGTTCTTATGGACTGCGACAAAATCTGCCAATCTGAAACAAAAACAGAAATTGCTGTAAAATCACAGGTGAGCTGGCAGCATCTGTGCAGATGAATCACAGTTAACGTTTCACATCCATTGGGTCCGTCTGTCCACAGATGCTGCCAGACGTCCTGAAATATTCCAACAACGCCTGTTTTTGTTTGATTTTCAACATCAGCAATTTTTTTGTTTTTGTTTTCTTGTTTTCTGCCAATATGATTTGGCTAAAGATTATGTTAAAGGTTTTAAATATGACTGTGATGGAACGGCCAGATTCCACCAGCCGGCTCCTTTTATTTGGTTCACGTGACCAATGCCTTTCTACTTGGTCACCGCGCCCTACAGCGGCACTGCATATAAATTGACAAGACTGTGGCATTCTCTCGGATTGGTAATCAGGAGCGAGATTGATTGAAATTATTGAAAACTTAAGATAAACAGATAAAATACGGGATATAAAACGGGAAAATGAAAGGGAAAGAGAGAACGGCGAATGATAATTTTTTGACAAAACTTAAATATAATTGCTCAAGAATCAGAAAGTGCCTTCATCTGCAAACATACCATAATATGGAATGTAATTTTTTGGACAACCAATGCAAGTAGATCTTAGCAAAATCTTAGTTTAAAAGTCTTGCTGCAACTGTTTCGGTTATAATGAAATGCACACATGGAATTCAGTGCTGTAATGATCTCCTAAAATGGAAAAGGAAATCCTTGTCTTCGAGGATACGTGGGGAATGTTCATTGACTCATCAGTGTAACATGTGTAAACTGTGCAACATGAAACCAGTTCAACATCTATTTTCCCGGAATTTAACGCAGGGCACATGGGAAACGTTATCCATCTGCTGAAAAATCACCTTCGGCTCTCTCTCCACATATGTTTCTTCACGTTTTAGATACTTGCAGTATCTTTGTTGATCAAGGAGTCATTGTCCAGAAAACGTTGTTTCTCAATCCACAAACACGGGTATTTTCCCATAAACTTAGCTTTGCTCAATATCACCTTCTGTCCGTATTCCTCAACACGACGACAAATTAAAGCTGCTCCATGTGAGGCTCAGAATTGAAACTTCTGCACAGCACAGCCCACTATACTGGAACAGAGATACCGTGCACTGGTCACCTTCAGCACAGGAGCAACACATTAATGCTTACCTCCACATTCCTGGTTTTACCTTAACGTTTGGGAAACCGAGTTTCTCTGATTCCATTGCTAGTAACGGGGATTATATGATCATCTTCACCAGTGGTTCAGTCCCTGAGTGAGGAAAGTGGTGAGGTACTCATTGTAAAGATGGGTAGATTGATGAAATGTACAATTTCATCTTTTGCTTTCACTAACCCATGACCTTTTTATTTTGTTTTGCATCTGTAGAAATCTTAAAATCTTCATCTTGAACAGACTCAATGACAGATCTCCATTGTGTCTCTGGCATCGAATTTCAAAGTGTAAACCCCCTCTGAATTCTTCCACCACAGTCCGCTGTTTGGGAAGTGTTCCTGTTGTGGGAAATGCACATCCCCGTGTGTCAACTGCTGCTCCCATCATGCGCTCTGACACTGCACTCATTTTCCTTCTGACACTTGCTCACTGTGTTGCTGTGATCATACAGTGACTTGGTGTCGCACGGCCCAGGAAAATGATACAGCTCAAGGTTTTTGCATTGTTGAGTTCAATTGTCAGTTTAGCCTTATTTCGGATTTTGAAATTGTCTGTTCTGTACACAAGTGCGTGTCAAAAACATCTGAGCGGAAATTAGGTGTTCCGAATAATGATATTGAGCACTATGCACTCTCCTCCAGTCTGGAAAACAATTCCTGACAGGCAGTTTAATAGACAATAGACAGCAGGTGCAGGAGTAGGCCATTCTGCCCTTCGAGCCAGCACCACCATTCATTATGATCATGGCTGAACATCCTCAATCTGTATCCTGTTCCTGCCTTATCCCCATAACCCTTGATTCCACTATCCTTAAGAGCTCTGTCCAACTCTTTATTGAAAGAACACCTCCTGCTGTCTCGGGTTCTTCATTCCGTTGACTTCAAATCTGCACAGAATTCAATAGACCTTGTTACATATTCATTTCCTCATTTTTGTTCAGATCACTGTGTGCATAGTGTGACAGTGGGAGTGCACTTGCCCCACAACCCAGGGGTCAGACCATCATCTTGGAACCGTACTGTGTTATTTCTCATTTCACCAACAATCGGGAGAAATGTCTGCTGCTCTGCATAATTTATGCATTTCAATTATTGATAAGGTCATAGCCTACCCGATGCCTCTGACGAGGTGGCCGAGAGGTTAAGGCGATGGACTGCTAATCCATTGTGCTCTGCACGCGTGGGTTCGAATCCCACTCTCGTCGCTGTCATCAACGGCTTTCAATGGTGATGATTGAAGGTGGAACTCCAATTGTCAGTTTATATGCATTGACGCGATTACAAAATCTCAAAGAATAGTTTGTACCTTTTAACTGCGTTGAAATGGAGGTTGCTTTGGGATAATGAAAAGAAACGCGATTTTCTTTTTCAAGTCAGTGCTGAGAACGTTTTTTCGTATGAAAGACATCCAGGAAAATCAAATACCGAGAGCTGCGAAGTGCATGTTTATGCAAAGGGATTCTTAATGAATGTTTTGTCAGATGAAATAGAACATAGAACATAGAACATAGAACAATACAGCGCAGTACAGGCCCTTCGGCCCTCGATGTTGCGCCGATCAAAGCCCACCTAACCTACACTAACCCACTATCCTCCATATACCTATCCAATGCCCGCTTAAAAATATGAAGGACGTTGAGGAGAAGTAATGCATCCTGGTGAGAAGAGCACAGCGAGACAGCACAAAATAATGGAGATATTTCAAAAGGGGCAGGGCGTGGGTTTAGGGGCACTGAGAACTAGCTGTAAACGCACAGTGGAGAATTGCCAATGTGGGTGCCGTGCATGGGCACGGAAAGACTTACACATTGGTCTCGCCCTCGCCCCTTGCTTTCGCCATTGATGAATGCTGGAAATAAGGCACAGATAAACACAAGATGTGGGAAACAAGCTCCCTCTCGTTATGCACACACTGGATGCATCACATTGAACCATGAACAACTGGAGAAATCAGCATGTTACCTGTAGGGAGTGAAACTAAACTGTGGATCAATAACCGCAGATTCATGCAACATAAACATGAAAAATGATTTAAAATGTAGGGTGTAGGTTTGCTCGCTGAGCTGTAGCTTTGATATTCAGACGTTTCATTACTTGGCTAGGTGGCGACCTCCAAGTGAAGCGAAGCTGTCGTCTCCTGATTTCTATTTGTATCTTTCTCCTCGATGGGGTTCCTGGGGTTTGTGGTGATGTCATTTCCTGTTCGTCTTCTGAGGGGTTGACAGATGGCATGTATATCTATGTATTTATTTATGGCATTGTGGTTGGAGTGCCAGGCCTCTAGGAATTCTATGGGGTGTCTTTGCTTAGCCTGTCCCAGGATAGATGTGTTGTCCCAGTCGAAATGCTGGTATTTTTAATCCGTGTGTAGGGCTACGAGGGAGAGAAGGTCGTGTCTTTTTGTGGCTAGCTGGTGTTCGTATATCCTGGTGGCTAACTTTCTTCCTGTTGTCTTACGTCGTGTTTGTGGCAGTCCTTGCATGGAATTTTGTAGATGACGTTGTTTTTGTCCATGGGTTGTACTGGGTCTTTTAAGTTTGTTAGTTTTTGTTTGAGAGTCTTGGTCGGTTTGTGTGCGACTGAGATTCCGAGGGGTCTGAGTAGTCTGGCCGTCATTTCTGAAACTTCTTTGATGTATGGTAAGGTGGTTAGGGTTTCTGGCTGTGTTTGGTCTGCTTGTCGTGGTTTGTTCTTGAGGAATCTGCGCACTGTATTTTTTAAGTATCTGTTCTTCTCGAATACGTTGTATAGGTGGTTCGCCTGTGTCTTCAGAAGTTCGTCTGTGCTGCAGTGTGTGGTGGCTCGTTGGAATAGTGTTCTTATACAGCTTCGTTTGTGTGTGCTGGGATTGTTGCTGGTGTAGTTAAGTATTTGCTCAGTGTTTGTCGGTTTTCTGTATATGCAGGTTTGTAGTTCTCCGTTGTCCTTTCTTTCTACTGTGACGTTCAGGAATGCGAGTTTGTTGTCGGTTTCTTCCTCCTTGGTGAACTTTATACCTGTGAGGGTGTTGTTGATGATGTAAAATGTCTTTACTATCTTGTTTCGTTTTGTGATGACAAAGGTGTCATCTATGTAGCGGACCCAGATTTTTGGTTTGATTGTTGGTAGGGGTGTTTGTTCTAGTCTTTGCATTACCGCTTCTGCTATGAATCCTGATAGCGGAGATTCCATGGGTGCGCCGTTGGTTTGTTTGTAGACTATGTTGTTGAAGATGAAGTGGGTGGTGAGGCACAATCCACTAACTTCATGATGTTTTCCTTGTTAATGTGATTGATGGTTGTTGGTGCGTCTGTGATTGTCTCTTCTAAAAGTGTGGTAAGTGTTTCCTTTGCCAGGTCGATGTTGATGAAGGTGAACAGTGCTGTTATGTCGAATGAGATCATTGCTTCCTCTTCCTCCACTTTGGTGTTTTTGATGATTTTTAGGAATTCCTAGGTGGAGTGGATGGAGTGCTGCGACTCTTCTGTGAGGTATTTCAGACTTGCGTGTAGTTCTTTGGCCAGTCTGTATGTTGGTGTTCCAAGTAATGAGACTATGGGTCTGAGCGGGGCTGCCAGTTTATGGATTTTTGGTAGTCCGGTTCGACTTGGGCAACACATTGATCCTGGGACAGTCTAAGCAAAGACATGCCAGAGAATTCCAAAAGGCATGGCACTCCAAACACAATGCCATAAATAAACACATAGATCGAAATGCCATCGATCAACCCCGCAAAAAACAAACCGGAAATGGCATCACCACAAACCCGAGGAACCCCATCCAGGAGAAAGATATATAGAAAGCGCTAGACAACAGCTTCGATTCACTTGAAGGTCGCCACTGATGATGTTACCTCGCTACGTAATGAAACGTCTGGATATCAAACCTACAGCTCAGCGAGCAAACCTACACCCTAAACCTCAACCTGAGCTACAAACCTTCACAAACCTTGCGATTTAAAGTGTCTTTATACGGATATCATGAATAGACTTTTCGTTATAATAGCCGTCTGGTTGAAAGAAAAAGACACCACATTTCAAGATGGATGACAACGTTAGCAATTTAGTTTTGAAACTGAGATCTATTTTATCATTTTACACAGAGAACAAGTTCATTTTAAATAATGCTAACCACATTCTCTCACCTGGAATAAAAGTGTGATTTCAATATAAACATTGTCCTTGCATAGTCGCAGTTACTCAACATGAAAAATAGGATGTAATTTTTATTAAGCATACATCAATTAGCACCATTATCTTACTTCGGATTGACTGCAGTATGCACATGCTAAATAAGGTATAAGGAAGAATGACTTTTGGAAATAATGATTCGGTGGTGACTAAAAATAATATTATGTTCTCATGATGCGGATATTCCACCAATGGCTCCAGTGGTAGAAATGTTCAGTGGGCAGTATTTCTATGATGGTATAGAAGTATGTGAGGTGCCAGGGATGGGAGTTCCCACTTCATCTGGAACAGCGTCTTTTGATGTGGACCAGGGAGCATTGTGACATCAGTCTGGGAGTTCCAACCACACATGGAGCAGCTTCTATTGACATGGAGCAGTAGGGAGCATTGGGAGATCCGAATGCAAGATCTAACCTCATTTGGAGCAGCTTCAGTTGGCATGGAGGAGGAAGCTTTGCGAGATCCATCTGGGAGCTCCACTCTCACCTGGATCAGCTTTTAATGACATGTAGCAGCAGGGAGCATTGGGACATCAGAGTGATAGATCCAACTACAAATGGACTGCTTATATTGATATGGAGGAGGGAACATTGGGATATCAGACTGGGAGCTCCAACCTCACAAGGATCAGCGTTTAATGACATGTAGCCGCTGGGAGCATTGGGACATCAGAGTGGTAGGTCTAACCTGAACTGCACCATTTCTACTGACATGGAACAGGGAGCATTGGGACATCAGAGTGGTAGGTCTAACCTGAACTGCACCACTTCTACCGACATGGAGCAGGGAGCATTGGGACATCAGACTGGGAGCTCCAACTTCAAGTAGAGCCGCTTCTATTGACATGGAGCAGCAAGGAGCATTGGAACGTCTGGTTGGGAGCTCCAACATCACCTGGAACAGCTTGTATTTACATGGAAGAGGAGGGAGGATTGGGACATTAGGCTTTGGGAAAAGATATTCAACTATTTTAATCTAAAGTAAAATATGTTTCAACACCTCAGATGTTAATTGATTTATGAAGAATCTTTCCCGGAAAAATAATTAATTCTTTAGATAGTAAAGACAAGTCCTGAAAATATTCAACTGAGGAAAACGCATTGGTACAGAGAGAAATGGGAGTGTTGTTTCATGTCTTTGTCTTTTCTTTTCTGGCCGACTCTGGACTTGATTACATCACCGGAAGGACGTTTTCACTCATTTCCTTCAAGTACGGACAGGTCATTAACTTAATCTTAAACTGAAAATTAATGGGAATATGCGATGTTATGTTTAGGCTGGAGTTTAACTCAAATTATGGTGAAAACGCAGCAAAGTCAGTTGCAATTTCCAAGATCAGCAGTGACCTCATTGATTGGCTGATCAGATTGTGAATGGTCTTGTTTTTTAAGATAATTTGAAGTGAATGAATGATGGTGATTATCTTGGTTCTTTGTTCACCTTGTGACTGTTACTGCTATTGCTCATGTCCTTGTTAACACCACAGCTCTGCAGCGTGTAAAACCTCAGCTGTGCATCTGGCTAGTGGCACAACCATTCGTATAGCTGGCGACGCATCAGGCAGTTGTCAGTTCAACTTTTACTTTGCGCAAGCGCATTGTGGAGATTCATCACACATCCAACCTACTCATTTTTGTTATGCTGAGGTGTGTAATATTTGAAATTTTCATCTCCACGAACGAAAATTCTTTCACTGTCTTCGACCAGTTAAAAATTACCAAGAGCTGTCAGAGTAAAAATCACACAGCACCAGATTGTATCGAACAGAGTTATTTGGAAGCACCAGTGTTCCATGCACTGTTTCTTCATCAGGTGTTTGTCAACTGTTGGAATCTAAAATGGCTCTGTGTGATTATTAAATGTATCCACCCCAGTCGAACACCAATACCTCCAAGTCATGGGTACCGTCGACACCACGAACGGTCGGTTAAAGTCCAGATGATCTTCCAAAAGATCGCGCATGTTGACACACACACGAAGTTTCTGCAGAAAAACACCCACCTGATGAAGGAGCGGCTCTCCGAAAGCTAGTGCTTCCAAATAAACTCGCTGGACTCTGCTCAGATATTGTGTAATTTTTAACTTTGTCAACTTAACTCAAACACTGACACTTCCATATCATAGAGAACATCAGTCATGTCCCACGTTGTCAGAGAAGGCAATCCTGGAATAGCCCAATACATTGCTCATAGGCACGTTTCATTTTCAGAAACCAGGCCACTCAGTTAAAGCGCAGAATACTAACCACTAGACCACCAGGGATGAGGGCAGAAGCAGTTGCACCGTTTCTTCATAACACAGTTTTTGGAATTATGTCACTGCAGATATGTTTCCCCTCAAAAGTGAGTGAATTACCGTGTGTTTAGAGCACGGAAATGGGTCCCTTCATTTCATTTCCCAATATTTGGTCTGTAAAACTGTAAGCTCTGACGTTTCACCTGAATGCTAATTTCTCTGTAACGTTTTAATCTCGTAAAACATAATAAATGGGATTAAAGTTTGAGATGGGAACTGAACCCCATTTTTACCCATAGACTGAAGCACGCAGACACATTTCCCCAAGTGTGACACAGGCCTCTGGAGAAAACAAGGAGAAAGTAAGATTTCACCGACTGGTCTGATGTTGTCCCATTTCAGAGCTCAACACCAATGTCTGGTTACAGCAAAGAAAGGAAGCATTCAGACCCTCCCGTCCCAGTGTTCCTTGCCCATTGTTTCCCCATTACTCTGTAGTTTATACTAACTTGGTCACTGCTCACGCCCGCTATTTCCTGTCCAGCCGAACGGTTTGCCTCAAGTTCTTGGAATAAAAAACAGGAATGGCCTATTTCAAGCACTTTTCTAGTTTTCACGGACATTGATATCACCACTGAGCAAGCACATTGCCAGCTCAGGGAGAAGGTCTCATCCTTTAGAAACTGAAATATAAAGATGATTGGATAGCCTCAGTATTGTAAACCAACCAACAAGACCGGAATAGGGCCGAGGGGATCACGCACAGAAGGATGGGAGAATAGAATGGCGAATCTCATGGTGTCCAGGGTGATGTTAATAGAAATCTTCCCTGTTAGTATAGTGATGAGGATTCAGTGATTTCACTGTCATGGCTTGTTAAAGGTTAACGTTTACAGTAATCAATATGAAATACTGCCTGATATTTCGAAGTAGAATGATGTGCAGCAGACAGGATCGTTTCCCTGCATGAACTAATAAGAGAGTTCAGAAGAGCCAGGAGGAGACATGAGAGCCAGGAGGAGACATTAGAAGTTGTTGGCGGATAGGATCAGGGTTAACCCTAAGGCTTTCCATAGGTATGTCAGGAAGAAAAGAATGACGAGAGGTAAATGAGGTCCAATCAAGAATAATAGTGGGAAGTTGTGTGTGGAGTCAGAGGAGACATGGGAAACACTAAATAAATATTTTTCGACAGTGTTCACTATATAAAAAGAAAATGTTGACGAGGAAGATACAGAGATACTTGCATCTAGACTCGAAGAGATTGAGGTTCACAAGGAAGAGGTATTAGAAATACTGCAGAGTGTGAAAATAGACAAGTCCTCTGGGCCGGATGGGATCTATTCTAGGATCCTCTGGGAAGCAAAGGAAGAGATTGCCGAGCCTGTGCCATTGATCTAGCAATCATTATTGTCTACAGGAATAGTGCCTGAGGA
Organism: Chiloscyllium punctatum; assembly: GCF_047496795.1. NCBI lineage: Eukaryota > Metazoa > Chordata > Chondrichthyes > Orectolobiformes > Hemiscylliidae > Chiloscyllium > Chiloscyllium punctatum. Next base: position 56,088,355 of record NC_092785.1, on the reverse strand, counting down.
CTGGAGGATAGCAAATGTGGTTCCCTTGTCAAGAAGGGTAGTGGAGACAACCCTGGTAATTACAGACCAGTGAGTCTCACTTCAGTTGTTGGTAAAGCTTTGGAAAAGGTTCTAAGAGATAGGATTTATAATCATCTAGAAAAGAATAATCTGATCAGGGACAGTCAGCACGGCTTTGTAAAGGGTAGGTCGTGCCTAACGAATCTTATGGGTTTTTTGACAAAGTGACCAAGCAGGTGGAGGAGAGTAAGCAGGTTGATGTGCTGTACATGGATTTCAGCAAGGTTTTCGATAAGGTTCCCACAGTAGGCTATTATACAAAATACGGAGGAATGGAATTGTGGGAGACATAGCAGGTTGGATCAGTAATTGACTTGCTGAAAGAAAACAGAGTGTTGTAGTTGATGCAATATGTTCATCTTGGTGTCCAGTTACTAGCGGCATTCCGCAAGGTTCGCTGTGGGGTCCAGGGCTATTCGTCATTTTTATAAATGACCTGGATGAGGGCTTAGAAGGGTGGGTTAGTAAATTTGCGGACAACATTACGGTCGGTGGAGTTGTGCACAGTGACGAAGGATGTTGTAGGTTGCAGAGAGACATAGATAGGATGCAGAGCTGGGCTGAGTGGTGGCAAATGGAGTTTAATGTGGACAAGTGTGAGGTGATATACTTTGGACGGAGTAATCGCAATGCAAAGTACTGGGCTAATGGTAAGATTCTTGGTAGTGCAGATGAGCAGAGAGATGTCGGTGTCCATGTACACAGATCCCTGAAAGTTGCCACCCAGATTGACAGGGTTGTTAAGAAGGATAACAGTGCTTTGGCCTTTATTAATAGAGGGATTGAGTTCTGGAATCAGAAGGTTATGCTGCAGCTGTACAAAGATCTGGTACGGCCCCATTTGAAGTGTTGTCAACAGTTCTGGTCACCGCATTATAAGAAGGATGTTTATGCTTTGGAAAGGGTGAAGAGGGAATTTTCTAGCATGTTGCCTGATATGGAAGGAACGTATTACGAGGAAAGACTGAGGGCCTTGAGGCTGTCCTCGTTTGAGAGAAGACTGAAAGGTGACTTAATAGAGACATACAAGATAATCAGAGGTTTAGATAGGGTGGACAGGGAGAGTCTTTTTCCAAGTATGGAGACGGCAAACACGAGGGTCATAACTTTAAAGTGAGGGGAGGTAGGTACAAGACAGAAGTCAGAGGTAGTTTCTTTACTCAGAGAGTAGTTAGGGCATGGAATGCTTTGCCTGTAACGGTGGTAGATTCGCCAAGATTAAGTGCATTTAAGTCGTCATTGGAGAGGCATATGGACGTACATGGAATTGTGTAGATGGGATGGGCTTCAGATTAGTATGACAGGGCGGCACAACATCGAGGGCCGAAGGGCCTGTACTACGCTCTAATGTTCTATATGCTGCAGATCCACATCAGCAATGTCATCTACAATTGCCTGACGTTCAATCAGTTTAAAACAAGAACGGAGGGGGCGTCAGGAAAACGGAAGGGGAATAGTGGTTTGTGAGAGTTAACTACATGCCTCGTGGAGCCAGGTTCAATGTAGATAATGAATATCGGTTTTCCTGTTTACCTTGGTATACTGATCACTACGGATCAGTGACCCAATATTGTCTGCCCTTTGTGTGTTGTTCTTTGTACATTTAACCTCGGTTCAGTGCTCCGGGGGACCACGCTTTTTTAAATTTGGAACATTTTACACAGGTCGGTTTTGCAGCTTCATATTAAGGCCAACAATTTTAGGAACAGATAAACACCATTCAGACCATCAAGTCTGTTCCACTATTGAATGGTTTCATATCTGATCTGTTAACCTTGAACTGCACATTCTTGCGTTTCCCCATAACGCTTGATGTCTTTGCTGTTTGAAGATCTGCCGATCTCAGCCTCATTACACCTCATGACACTTCCTCAACAGCCTTCTGCTCCAAGAAAGTCCACTGATACGGAACTGTCTGAGAGAATAAATGCTTCTTCGTCTCTATTTTAATTGTGAGATCCGCATTCTTATACGAAGTTAAAAATCGCACAACACCAGGTCATAGTCCAACAGGTTTAATGGAAGCAATAGCATTTGGAGAGCTGCTCCTTCATCAGGTGGCTATGGAGTACACAGTGGTACTCTCATGTCTTATTTTAAATCCCTCTTCTCACTTTAAACAGTTGCCCTCTCGTGATGAAGTCCCCCCTCCTTGGAGAAAAGACAGTTACAGTTAACTCCAGCCGAACTCTCAATAATTTATAAATTTCTATCAGGTCGCCTTTCAAACTCCAGTGCTCGAGTGAAAGTAGTCTCAGCCTATCCAGCCTTTCGTTATAAGACAAACCTTCCCCACTCACCATACGCTGGCATACCTGTTCTAAACCTACTCCAGCTGAATAATTTCCTTGCTATTACTGGGCGACAAGAACTGGACACTGTTTTCCAGAAGACGCATCACCCAATGTCCTATTCAACTTCAACATAACGTATCAACTCCTTCCCTCAAAGGACTGAGCAACGAAGGCGAGATGACATTTTTTTAAACTATTCTGTCTATGTATGAAGCAAATTAAAATGAATTATGCACTTGCATTCCTGGCCTCCGGTTCCACAACACGATGCAATGCCGGTCATTAATTGTATAAGCACTACCAATATTTGATGTAGCAAAATGCAATATCTTCCATTTATCCAGATTGAACTTCATGTGACATTTTTCAGCCCAAAGATGCAATGGATTAAGATCCTTCTGGAACCTTAGATCACCTTCTTTACAGTCTCCAATTCTGCTGTCCTCTGCAAGCTTATGAACCATGGCTTCTATGAGTTCTATTGTTTTCTCATACAGGTCAACGATTTTTACTTATATGTCTTGGCCATCATTTAGCTGTTTGCGAATCAGGTAGCAATTATCATGTGGTTAACCATGAGGAAGAAAGCCATAGACTGCAGGGAGATTGGAAACAATTGACAAGAAAATGTGCTGAAAGGAATTCAATCCAGTGAAGTGGGTGATAATGAATTTGAGGATGCACAATGAGAAAAGTGTGAAAACTGAGTGGTTTAAAGTAATAAAAGAGAAATTATAGAGGAAATTCACGAATGTTTGAAGGTGACTGGATAAGGGATCAATTGGTCTCGATGATCTTGACCGCAGGTGGGAATATAAGAGCAGGAAAACGATGCTGGAACTTTAGCAACGGCCTATTCAAGATCAATAGACAGGGGAATCAGATGGATGGAAGTGCGTACTGCAGGTGCTGGAAATCAGAATCAAGATTAGAGTGGTGCTGAAGAAGCACAGCAGGTCAGGCAGCATCCGAGTTGCAGAAAAAAATAACGTTTCGGGCAAACGCCCTTCATCAGGAATAAAGGTGGGAGCCTCGTGGGTAGAGCGATAAACGGGAGGACTGGGTCTGGGAAGGATTTAGCTGATAGTGCAAGAGTTGGATAGAGATGGGGTTAAAGGAGCTAGGTCGGAGAAGAGGGTGGAACGGATAGGTGGAAAGGAAGATAGACAAGTGGAACAGGTCAGTAGGATGGTGCCAAGTTAGAAATTTGGAACACGGATAAGGTGGCCGTGGGGAGATGAGGAAACTGGTGAAGACCACGTTGATGCCCTGGGGTTGAGGGTCCCGAGGTGGAAGATCTGGCGTCTGGTGGTGAGTGAATGGCGGTGGAGAAGACCCAGGAACTGCATGTCGTTGGGAGAGTCGGGGGACATGGTAATTGATGTTTTTAGTCATGGGGCGTTGGAGTTGAATGTTGCAGGTTCCCTGGAAATGTTCTCTGAAGCGCTCTCCGAGAATGTACCTGTTGGCCCCAATGTAAAGGAGACCGCATGGCGAGCCACAGATGCAATAAATGACATGTGTGGAAGTGCATACGGATATTTGATGGATGTGGAAGGCTCATTGGAGCCCTGCAAAGATGTGAGAGGGAAGATGTGGGTGCAGGTTTTCCAATCCTGTGGTGGCAGGGGAAGGTGCCGTGAGGGGAGGGTGGGTTTTTGGAGGGCGTGGACTTGACTAGGCCGTCGTGGAGGAAAGATTCTTTGTGAAAAGTGGATAGGGGTGGGGAGGGAAATATAATTTTCCCTGTCACTGCAGGAATTGCAAAACCTGCACCCACATCTACCTCCTCACCTCTGTCCAAGGCTCTCATGGAGGCTTCCACATCCATCAAAGTTTCGCCTGCACTTCCACACATTCCATTTGTTGTATACATTCCACCCGATGCGGTCTCCTCTAAGTTGGAGAGAGGAGATGTGTTCTCACACAATAATTCAGAGAATATCTCCAGGATACCCGCAAGAATAAACTCCAGTGCCCCATGGCCAAACATTTCAACTCCTCTTCCAACTCTCCGGAGGACATGAAGGTCCTGGGCCTCCTGTATCGCCACTGCCTCACGACCCGATGCCTGGAGGAAGAAAACATCATCATCTGCCTCGGGACACTTCAACCCCTTTGCATCAATTCGGACTTCACCCGTTCCCTCATTTCTCCTCCCCCTACCGTACCCCAGTTCCCACCTTCCAGCTCAACTCCGTCCGCCTGACTTGTCCCACCTGTGCATCTTCATTCCCACCTATCCACTCCACCTACTTCTCTGACATTTCATGTTCACCCCACACCCGCATCCACTTACAGCACTCTCAGCTACCTTCTCCCCAGCCCCACCCCCTTCCCATTTATCTCTCCATCCCATGTGCTCCCAGTCTCATTCCTGATGAAGGGCTTTTGACTGAAACGTCCATTCTTCCTGATCCTCAAATGCTGCCGGACCTGTTGTGCTTCTCCAACACCACTCTAATCTTGAGGGGAGTCAGTTGATTGAGACGATTTTCAGATATTTTCTATTGTTAACCACAGGCTGTGGATGATAGCAGAACTTTAGCAACCACCAGTTTAGGGAACAGCTAAAGGAATGAGCACAAGTCTGGTCACGGCATAAATCAACATTTTTCTTAAAATTGTAAGATAAAAGACGGAAGGCTGAAGTATGCAACTTTGCCCATCAAGACCGTTTCACCAATGATTTTCTCACTGATTCCTTTCCAATTCAGGGTGCTATGGGCCTTGAAGGGGAACTTGAAAACGGTGGCGTTTTGTTGCATCTTCCAACCTTGTCCTTATCGTCAGTACAGCTGTGGAGCTTTGAATGTTGTCAAAAATGCCCGAATGACTTACTCCAGTGCATCTTATAGTTGGTGCACTCTGCTGCAATTGAGCCTTAGCGGTGAAGGGAATGAATATTGCAGGTGTTGAATAGGGTACACTCAAGTGACTGCATTGTCGTGGACGGTGTCCAGTTCCTTAAGTGTTATTGAAGTTACACCCATCTCGGCAAATGGAGAGAGTTATATTCCACGTCTCATTTGTGCCTTCCAAACGATGTAGGATTCACAGAACAATGAGTTGAGTTTATAATCAAAAAATGTCTCAAGAACATGTCATTGTTGTCAAAGTGTTTATGTAGCCAGTTTCTATAAGCTTTTCCCCCAAAATAATAGTTCTGTGGACGATTACACGGGGTAATTTGTTGACAGTAAAGTTATTGAATGTCAATGAGATATGATTAAATTATCATTTGTCAGAGTGATCATTACTCTATTTCGGCCTTGTGTGGACCAATCTGATTCCAGTCACTGTCTGATTTCAAGATCCAATTCCCGTCTGTGCTTGAAATTTCAACTGTTTCTTCTCATAAATGTCTCCACCTGCCTTAATAATATGGAAGGACGCTGCAGGGGACAGCAGAGATTAATGAACATGTTGTCAACACTGGAGAAAATGGAGCTTCGTGGAATGATTGGTTAGGCTGGGATTATTCTCCTTGAAACAAAGGAGAGGGAGGGGAGCTCTATAATCACATAATAACATTTATAAAGGTTCAATACTCATGGGATCTTGACAGGGTAGATACGGGCATGTGGTTCACCCTCTGCTATGAGGAGAGCACCAGAGGACATGAACTCAGAATTAGATATTGCCTATTTAATTCAGAAATGAGGAGTAATTTCTTTGCTCAGGATCCAGTGAATCGGTGGAACTCCTTGCCGAAATGGTTGTTGAGGCTGAGTTGTTTTGTATTTTCAAACTGTGCCAGACAGATATTTAACCAGAAAGATGATGAAGCTTTGTCATGGCAATGCAGGAGAATGGAGTTGAGGATTATCAGATCAGCCATGAGTTCGTTGAATGGTGGAGCCGACTCAATGGGCTGAATGGCCGACTTCCAATCCTACGTCATTTGGTCTAACGCCTTATTTTATTGATGCCTTTAGAATTCTGAGGGGATGGGATGAGGTGATAGAAAAGGTTTCTCAAACTGATCAGACAAATCAGGAACGAAGCTCATAAGTTCATGAACGAGAAATGTGCTGTGGCCTGGAGACAACAAATGGCACTGGGCACACCACAGATGGATATGTGCAGATGTTGTGATTGCTAAAGAAAATTGGTAGATCTAATATTGTTGCCAACTTGGTGATCACACCAGATGATGGATCGCGGTATGATTCACACAGCAAAAGGTTGTGAAAGAATGAATGATTCCTTTCATTGGAAAAGTTTTCTGTGGTTCCAATTCAATTGACTGTTTAAAATACTGATCAGAACTTTGTGTGGAGTATTACAGTAAAATTTACAAGCCCACTGGATAAACTATTGCAGCCGATCTCTCCTTATTTGTTCACCGTTCTTTCGATGTAAATTCATAGAAGGTCAAGATGGAATGAAAGGAGAATAGAAACACTTGCCCTCCTTTTCATTATCCCAATGTAACTTACAACAGAACCATATTGCTCTACTTCGACTTTGATGAGGTATCGATTTATCACAATTCTCCGGTGCAATGAAGGGCAAGAGCAAGATTCTCCATCCAAAGTATCCTAAAGATGCGAGGCACAAAGGGAAATCACAGCTGCGTTTCATAGAAGTAAAAGCCAGAGTCGGATTCAAATCCACACAAGCACAATGGAAGAGCAACCCGTCGCCTGAACCCCTGGGAGACTACAGCCCATTGCAAAGGCGCTCACATGTGACCCCGTCAAGATCACATATGGTGCACCGAGTGAATAAGAAATTCCCTGAGCGGAATCGAATCCACACCATTAAGTTTCTGCTTTCAGCAGAATAATAATACCAGCAAAATCCAAGGGATTGACCTCGTCCTTGGAAGGAATACCTTGTCCTTGATTTATTCCGAGTCAGAACTGTCTCAGAATGAACCAGCAAACATGAAATTCGCGTCACATTCACACGCACATTTCGTCGTGACGCATAATTTCTTCAGACAGTTCCTGTCTAACGTGAAGAAGTATATATGGAGAGAGAAGTGAAGGTGATGTTTGACCTCGATGGTCTTTCTCATATGGCTGAAACTGAAATGGGTAAAATTACCGGAAATGCAGTGTTGTTCGTTTCATTTTATTAATTTTGCTTCAACTTCACTCTGTTCATTCTAATGATCGGAATTGAATTGGATTTATGTGATTGGAACGTTAAATGTTGCATTCAATTTTGCTCCGAATTTATTTCAGCTTAAAGAAAATACTGATGAGAAAAACAGAAGGTTAAACGACAAAACAGGATGCCAGTTTTGATGCTCAGTTTCTTTGGCACATTTCAGTGGGTGTCAAATGAACCCAACATTATGGCGATTGTCCTCCCACCTTTAAGGCATGGGATTAAAGCAGGAAATCGATCTCTAAGAGACGGGTCACTTCCTATTCATTATCGAATAGCTTTCCTTGACAATATACCAAATCTGCTCAGTTCCATTTATAATGCTTCATGTGGAAAATTAATAGAAATCTTTCAAAACTCTGTGGTTTTTTTGCTGAATCTTACTCAGATGCAGACGTTTCCGATATTTCTTTGCATTTGAAGTCGTCCAAATTAGATATTGTTTCCTCGCACCTTCTACCCCCCACACCCCACTTTTACACTTTTACCTGGCCACAGGCTGTCTCTCTCCTGGTGAAACTCACTGCTTGTGCTCTCTAAATGTGCCTTTCCAAATATTTTGGAAACACATTCGCTGAGTGACAGAAATTCTGCTCCCATCATTTATTTGTCCTACATCTATGGTTTTGAATGCCTGACGTTCAGAAATATACGAACTTGAAAGAGTGAATTTACCACATATTTACTCTCGCCAAACCTCAAATACTCTGGAAATCTTCCATTCGGTTTTCCTTGGTTCAGTGTCAAATTTTCCAAAACACAAATAAATAAAATTCCATCCCCCATCCCCACGAAACGCCGTCAGCATGTCTCTAATGTCTTAACGGGCCAGTAAACGCTGGCAGTGTCCTCTCTGATAGAATCACAGATTCCCCCTACAATGCAGAAAGTGCAGTTCAGCCAATCGAGTCTGTAGGGAGACTCTGAACAGCATCTCAACCAGACCTAGCTCCTGTCTCTATCCCCGCAGGCCTCTGGCTTGTGATTTCAAATAAACCTGTTGGAATAAAACCTGGCATCGTGTGACTGCTGACGATATCACTGCGTTACCCATGGCTAATTCACTTAATTTACTGAATTCACTCCCTGGACACATCAGCGCAATTTAACATGGCCAATCTACCAATCCTACAGACTTAACAGCAGTTGGAGCCACTAAGCAAATGTGCCATCACATTGAACACTATCTGTATCACTTACACATTGGTAACACAGCCGAGTGAAAGCAAGCTGCGCCTATCAACCTGAATTCAATGCTTACAAACGCGGTTCTGCGCTGTTCAACCTCATTCGTGCTGCTGGAAATGTTTCTGCACTCAGATCTGAATGGGTTTGCTCTTTTCTTCCTCAGATTCCTGCTTTAAATAAACATATCAGTCAGGAACAACTCTATATAATGGTTTTCATTGCAACACAAACACAATGTGCAATTGGCTGAAGTTACGTGTTTGCACTGTCACTGACACTCTCTCTCCCCAGGAGCTGCAGACCTTCCCCACGCTGATTCAGACAAAACTGTCCTTCCTGAGACATGTCCCATTGAGAATGGAAGGCCAGGCATTAATAACCTTCACTGGGGAACAGAGCGACAGGTTTAAAACCTTTACGATGCCCCCAGCGGAGTATTGAGCCCTGTGACAAGTGGGAACACTAACCACGATACTGTGGAGGACAACAACATCGAAGGAGGCCCTTCAGCCTGTTGTGTCCACACTTGTCAATCACAACTGCTTAACGACCTGAATCAAGTATTCCATCGTTTAGCCCATAATCTTACATGTTTTGGCATCACAAATTAACATCTCAATTTTTTTTAAGGTTAGAATGGTTTCCGCCTCTCTGACCCTTTCCGCAAATCTACTCAAACTTTTCTGCCTTTTCCCGAAATCTCTTGGCCGCAGTGTTCGATCTCTCCATCAATAAGAAACGCTTCTTTCAGTCTATCCTATCCATATCCTCAGTATTTAGTACATCTCAGTCATGTCTTCTCCAATCTCCTCTGCTCGGTGACAGACAACCCCAGTCTGTCCAATCTCTCCTCACAACTGAATCTCTTCAGCCCAGACAATATCCCAGTGAATCTCTACTGCAACGTTCCCAGTGCGATCACATCCATGCAGTACTCTGAATTGCAGAACTGCACACAGTAATCTAGCTTGAGCCAAATGAACTTTTTTTCTATTCTGTTACAGTATGAGGGCGTCGCTGGCTCGGCAGTATTGATTGGTATCCCTAATTGCACAGCGGACAGTTGAAACTCAACCATATTGTAGTGAGTCTGGAGTCACATGGAGGCGCGAGCAGGTAAGAATGGCAGTTTCATTCCTTAAATGACGTCAGATGTTTTTTCAACAATTGAACATGGATATATAGGAGTTATTAGATTCGTAATTCTAGATATTTATTGAATCCCAATTTTACCACCTATCATGGTCGGAGTCAAACCCAGGGTCCTGGTGTCTGAATCAACAGTTCAGTGTTCAGTGGGAATAGCGCTCGGGCATTGCAGAAAAGCAGTGAAACTGATCTTATCCAATGAAGTCGCTTTTCCCCGATACTGTTCTGTGCCATTTTGCTGAGCTTCACCCCACCCCCCCCCCAACCCCAATAATATCTGGTCCATATCAGTAAAAGCTGCTACATGAGTATTGATCTCCCAACAGTGGTAACCAAATGGATCAAATGGTCTGCAGATCCCGATGGTGGGGTTGGGGCACGTTAAACCAGCAACAGTGACCCCAGCCACACAGACAGATCGGTATCAATGGGAGAGTCTGTATTAGATTCTGCAATGCCTTAGTGAAGTAGGAAATGACTCCGTAAACACATGATGAAAGAGCAGCGCTCCTAAAGCTAGTGCTTCAATTAAACCTGTAAGACCATAACCTGGTGTTGGGTCATTTTTAACTTTGTACTCCATAGTCCAACACATGCATCTCCAAATTAATGAAATGGGGGTATGTGATGGAAAGTTCGGTTAGTGATCGTAGGAGGGAAGAAATCTCTGAGAACGGGTGGATTTGAATTCTGACATATGAAACGCAGAGATGTGAGCGAGCAGAGCTTGAAGGATAAAAATCACCTTGGAGAAAATCAAAACTTTAAAACAACTGATTCCTTTGTGTTTCACAAAAGACTGGGACACATAGAGTATTTGCTGCCATGATTCGGATTCGAGCTGCGGTTGCTGCGGCCACAATGCGGAATACTAACCACTATACAAACACGGCAACCCACAGATGAACACACTACCCTCATGCAATAAATACAGTATCATAAGGAATGTTCGGCAGAGCACCAAGTGCACGATATCAGTGCTTAGCGAACAGTAGCAGATATGTGGGAACTCAGAATGGTCTGACCGTTTAACATCGGTTTCCCCCAGTGGCTGTGTTGATTCCATCATTAATGTGTTGAGGGCTGAGAGAAAGAGATTTCTCCAAAACATCAAAGACTCCGGGGACAGTGCAGCTTTTGTTACCTGCACATTCGCCAATATCATTTATTCTATCCATTGCTCCCAGTGCAGTCTCCTGTACATTCGGGAGACTGGGCGCCTCTTAGCAGAGCGCTTTATGGAACATCTCTGGGACACCCGCACCAATCAACCACAGCCCTGTGGCCCAACATTTCAACTCCCCCTCACACTCTGCCGAAGACATGGAGGTCCTCGGCCTCCTTCACCGCCGCTCCCTCACCACCAGACACCTGGAGGAAAAACGCCTCATCTTCCGCCTCGGAACACTTCAAACCCAGGGCATCAATGTGGACTTCAACAGTTTCCTCATTTCCCCTTCCCCACCTCACCCCATTTCCAAACTTCCAGCTCAGCACTGTCCCCATGACTTGTCCTGACTTGTCCTACCTGCCTATCATCTATTGCACCTATCCATTCCACTCTCCCCCCCGACCTATCACCTTCATCCCCTCCCACATTTAACTATTGTACTCTATGCTACTTTCGCCTCACCCCCACCCTCATCTCACTTATCTTTCCACCTTTCAGGCTCTCTGCCTGAATTCGTGATGAAGAGCTTTTGGCCGAAACCTCGATTTTACTGCTCCTCGGATGCTGCCTGAACTGCTGTGCTCTTCCAGCACCACTAATCCAGAATCTGGTTTCCAGCATCTGCAGTCATTGTTGTTACCAAGCTTTTGTTGAAATGTATACTTCAATAGCAATGCAGTTTAACATCGGTTACTTCACGAGTTTCCCCACACAAGGCAGTAACCTCTGCTGCCACATAGTCCCAGTTCCCAGCCCCAGAATCAGAGGAACTGAGTGGCGCAGTCGCAAATAACCAACTTGAAATCAAGATGGGAATGAGGTTGCAGAGATACTCGATGACTCAAGTGACTCAACCGGAGAATGCACGGTGTTTGTACGATGGTTGAGAGGTGCAAGCAATTCCGAGGTTGGGAGTGCTCCTGGTCAAAGGCGGGGCAGAAGGGAAAATCTGTTCCCGTTTATAATAACAGCAATCTACAGTGCATCTTACTCAGACAGCTGAGTGCCACAACTGGAGCGTGGGCAGCTGGTTTGAAGTTTAATTACCCACTTCCCTGGAATGAATTGCTTTCACCATTTTTATTTCCAATTGTTTAATATCTCCCTGCAGTCTGCGGCTTTCTTCCTCATGGTTAATTGTATGATCTGCACACTGGTAAATCACGGCCACTATAAGTAAATATGAATCATTGATCTATATGAGAGAACAGTGGAACTCACTGCAGGCATGCTTCGTAGGTTTGCAGACGACGCCAATATTTATAGAGAGTGAGGAAGATTATCTTAGTTCCAAAAGGATCTCAATCCAATGAGTCGTTGGACTGAATAATGTAACATGGAGTTCAATCTGGATAAATGGAACGTATTGCATTTTGGTACAACAAAAAGAGTATGGCTTTGCATATGTTGGAGAACAGGGAAGCTCGGTGAGCAGGTACATAATTGCTTGTAATTTGCATTACCAACAGACAAGATGGTTCAAAGGCATTTAACATACTTCCCTTCATTGCTCAGTCCTTTGTGTATAGTAGTTGGGACGTTATGTTGAAGTTTTGCAGGACATTGATGAGACCTCTTCTGGAATAGTATGTCCAGTTCGGGTCTCCCAGTTGTGGGAATGATATTATTCAGCTGTAGGAGGTTCACAAAAGATATGCACGCATGTTGCCTGTGGAAGGTTTGAGTTATAATGAAAGGCTGGATAGGCTGAGACTTTGTTCAGACTCGAGATCGGGATGCTGGAAAACCACATCAGTTAAGGCAGCATCCGAGGAGCAGGAGAATAATTTTTTTTGCGCAAGTGTCGTTCATCAGGCTCTTCCCCGAAACGTCGATTTTCCTGCTCCTCAAATGCTGCCTGATCTGCTGTGCTTTCCCAGCACAAGATTCTTGACTCTGATCCCTCATCTGAAGTTCTCACTTTCTCCTAGTTAAGACTGTTTTCACTCTAGGTTAGGGGTTTGAACGGCGACCTGACAGAAGTTTATGAATTGTTGAGAGACAAGTTTAGAGTTAACGATAGCGGCCTTTTCCCTGGAGGGGAATTTCAAGACGAGAGTGCATATGTTTAAGATGAAAAGAGAGAGATTTTTAAAAAAAGAGACATGTGCGGCATTGTTTTAGGGACGGTGTTTTATGTGTGTAATTAACTTGCTGAGGAAGTGATGGATGAGGGCATGTTTGCAACATTTAATGGACAATTGATTCCAAACATGAATGGGAAAGTGGGATCTTTAAAATAAATTTATTCATGCCGAGTACGTCAGTTATTTCCTAGAGGGCATTTCAAAGTCAACCACGGTATTATCCATCTGGAGTCTCCTCTGGGACAGAGCAGATGAATATGGCAGTTTGCTTCCCGAACTGGCATGAGTGAATCAGATGGGATTTTCCACACAACTGATTCAGGGCATCACGAGACTCTTCAATTCCAGGTGCTTATTGAATCCAAACTCCACCAGCTGTCATGCCAGGACCTGAACTCTTTGTCCCCAAAATATTACCTGGGTTTTGGATTAACAACACAGTAATAAAACTACAAGGGCATTATCACCACTCAGCGGGTACAGGAGGGGCCAGACTGGAATGGGTTAGTTTGGCAGTATGTTCAGTATGGATCGGTTGGACTGACAGGCCTGTTTTCATGTTGTATGACTCTGATTGACGCTATGGAGCAGGCAGCTGGTTGGGATTAAATGCGCATTGACAGCATAATCGATCTCCTGATGGGATCTGTAGTCCTGCTGGAGTCTCCGGAGGTTGTTTTGCTCAGTGATCCCTTCCCACACACGGGACTGGTGAATGGTCTCGCTCCAGTCTTCCTGATTAAATGAGTTTCCATTTCTGTGTTTAATTGAATCCCTTCCAGCAGTTCCTACATTGCCTGCTTTCTCTGTGGTATCTGTGTCCCTTTTTCTACACAGGGTGAACGATCCTTTCAAATTGTGTCCACACAGATACAAATCCTGTTTTCCATGTTGTGAATGTGTTTTGATTCTTCCTCATTCACCCACAGGGTGTGAGTATCACTGGTCAGGACAACATTTATTCTTCGCTCCTCGTTCGTTCCTGTCTGGCTAGACCACAAACCCGGGTGTGATCCCAGCCTCGGGTGTTTGTTTGTGGGCAGTCCACACATTGTCTGTGTGTTTGCGATTTTAATTCTCCCTCTGACATAAGATGTGCCAGTTACAGGGATCAACAATGGGAAATGCAGGCTTATGGGACAGTGAATACCGTGGGGTCTGGTGGGATGCGCTTCGGATGTACTGTGTGGACTGGAAGGGCCGATTAGACTGCTTCCCCAGGCGGTGGAGATTCTTGAATTAAGGGTCAGCTCATGTTTTTCTGGTCCTGAGTATCTCGTAGGCAGGACTGGGTGAAGATTGTAGACTCCCCTGCATCAGGGATATGAATGAATGGGATTGCAGGAAATTAAAGTTATTATCTCTGTTCCTGAGGTCAGGCTTATATTTCATGTTTTATTCGCCGAACGTAAACATCGCCGTTTCCGTGTCCCAACCCCCAAAGATGACAAGTTTAAAATATCATCCCAACACCACCTTCACCAGGTTGAAGTCTTGACTGTGTGGAAGAAACTGATACTGAGCTGATACGAGCAAATGTAGCTGCCACCGCCAGTGTCGTAAACACAGATCCAAACAGCAAAATCATCTTTTAAACCCACCATTGCAAAGTTAAGGGGCCAACACGCTCCACTTGTGCCACTCAGCTGTCTTCGAAAGATGCACCGGAAATCGCTCTGATAGTATAAACGGGGAAAACCTTTCCTTTGAGCAGGAGCACACTCAACCGAGGAATTTCTTACGCCACTATACCATCACAAAAGGACAGGACGCTCACCTGTTGCTTCACTGGAGCCAGTGAGTAACCCCGCGCACACATTCCCATCCCCATTTCCGGTTGGATCTGGGCGACTGTGCCGATGTTAAGCTAAAATGCTCTTGAAGCATATATTTCAACAATATCCTGTACTGTCCCCCCGAGTCTTTGATGTTTTGTCGAAATCAATCTCATCTTTCAACCTTCTCATTCAAGTGATCTCTACAGCCTCTGAGGACATCGATCTGAAAGATTCAGCTCATTCTCAGTTCCCACATATCTGTCACTGCTCACTGAGTACTGATATTGTGCATTTGCTGTTCTTCCGAATATTTCCTCTGCTAGTATACTTATTGCTGCTTGCAAGCATCCTGTTCTGTGGTTCCTGTGATCGTGGTTGTCGGTATTTTTCATTGTGACCACAGCAACCTCGATTTGAACCCAAATCATGGCACTTAGTATTCTCTCCGTTGTCCGTTTTGTGACACATGCTAAGAAATTAATTGTTTTACCTTAATATTCCACTCTCTCACATCTCTGCGTTTCATATATCAGGATTCAAACACACCCGTTGTCAGAGATTCCGGTCCTTCCCACGATCATTAAACCTCCTTTCCGTCCCTCCCCCCATTTCTCTGAGGCAATGCCCAATCTATCAATCTCTTTCACATTCATACTGTTCTGTCTGTGCTGCTGCTGCGGTTACTGTTGTTGGGTGAACGTGCCCCAATCCCATCATCGGGACCTTCAAACAAATCGATCCATTTGGATACCGCGGTTGTGAAATCAATCCCCATGTAGCAGTTTTTACTGACAAAGGCTAGAGGCAATTGGAGCTTCAGGCTCATGGAAAATACCCAGGGCAGTTTCGGTGAAAAGACGTTTTGTTGGAAAAGATCAGCTTTTGTGGTTTTCTGTGTTGGTCTTGTGGTAATTTCATAGGACTGATAATCTAGAGACCGAGATCATAGTCTGGGTACTCGGGCTTGAATCACACTATGTCATGATTGTCAAATTTAGATTCAAAAAATATCTGCAAGGAAGAATCTAATGACAACTATAGATCCATTGACAATTGTTGAAAAAAATCTGTTCCACTGATGTCATTTCGGGATGGAATTTGCAATCCTTACTTGGTCTCGGCTGCATGTGACTTCAGACTCATAACAATATGGTTGAGGCTCAACTGCCCTCTGGGCAATTCGGAATGGGTAATAAATTCTGCTTAGCCAGAAGCGCCCTCATACTAATCCAGATATTTTAAAACAAATGCTCATTAGGCTCTAGCAAGAGTGTTGTGTGCAGTTTTGCAAGTCACATAACAGCAGGGATGTGATCACACTGAGAAAAATGCAGGAGATATTTACTGGGATACTGTTTGGGCTGAAGAGTTTCAGTTGTGAAGCCAGACAGGACAGAGCGGAGTGTTTGTCGCAGTGTAAAGGAGATGGAGACAAGACATGATGGAGTTAGGGTGTGGACAGGGTTGACTGAACGAGTTTCCCATTGATGGAAAGATGGATCAGCAGGGGCCAGAGACTTAAGGAGAAAGACAGAAAGGTTTGAGAAGATATGCGAAAAAGCTTTATCAACCAGTGGTTGGTTGGAATTTGGAATACACTGTCTGCATTTTTCAAATCGGCATAAACCCTTATAACTGAATAAATATTCAGATGTGCACTTTTGATGCCAAGACATATAAGGCTGTTGGGTCAGCATTCTGAAATGGGATTCAGTTCATTAGGCAGTTGTGTTTGACAAGTGTGGCCACATTTGGTTGAAGGGCCTCCTTTGACACTCTTGTCCTCGGTCGTATAATGGTTAGTGTCCCCACCTATCACAGGGCTCAATTTTACGCTCGGGACAGTGTAAACGTTTTAAAACTCCATTCCCAAGTGCGGGTATTGATACCTGTCCTTCCATTCTCGATGGGGCATGTCACACGAAGGAAATGCTGCCTGAATCAGTGTGGGAAAGGGCTGCAACTCTCAGGGAGGCAGTGTCAGTGAACGGCCAAACACGTGACTTCTGCAAACTTCACCTTGTGACTGTGTTGGAATGAAAAACATTTGACAGACTTGTTCCGGATTGAAGTATTTACTAGAAGCAGGAAGCTGAGGAAGAAACAACATAAACGCATTCAAATATGAGTGCAGAAACATTTCCCGCAGCACGAATGAAAGTGTAAAAGACAGAGTAGTGTTTCAATACATTAAATTTGGGTTCATTTGTTTTGATCAGTTTTAACAGGTTATAAAACCATTAAAAAACATTACACCATTTGCTCAGTATGATGGAATATTGTCTCAGTAATTCGCACTGCTGTTCAGAGCGAGGGTTAGGTTGATTGGCAAAGTTACATTGCCCGCTCGTGTCCAGGGAGTGAATTAAGTAAGTTAGGTGAATTAGCCATGGGTAACGTGGGGATAAGGTCAGAAGTCACAGGACGTCAGGTTATACTCCAACAGGTTTATTTGAAATCATAAGGGGGAGGGATTCCCCTTTTTCAGGTGAAATATAAGGAAATAGGGAGGGGAGCTAGGTCTGGGTGAGATGCGCTTCAGAGAGTCAACACCGGCTCGATTGACTGAAATGCTCTTTCTGCACTGTAGGATTCTGTGATTCGATGAATTGATAATGACGGTGTTTACTGGGGTGTAAAGCCAGTAGATAAGATGCTGATGGGGGTGTACTGAGGATGAGATTTTATTCACTTGTCTTCTTGGAAAATTGAGAACAGTTATCCCTGAACCAAGGAAGGCTTAATGGGTTTTTTTTCAGGTTATGAAATGTTTGGACAGAGTAAATAGGTGGAACATTCCCACTTTTAAGTCAGTAAACATCTAGATGTCAGGCATTCAATACCTTTGATAAAACCTTTGAAGGACAAAAAATGATGAGAACAGAATCACTGTCAGTCCGAGAATCTGTTTTTGAAAATTTTGAAAGGCACATTTGATGACATACAAAGAATAAATTTCACAAGGAGAGAGACAGCGTGTAGCTAGGTAAAGGTGCAGAGGTGGGGTGTAGTCGGTCGGAAGTTGCCGGGAAACATGTCTAAGTGGGTTGACTTTAAACGTAAAGAAATTACTTTAATGTGTGCAGCTGAATAAGATTCGGTTCCAAAACTCTGCATTTTGAAAGATTTGGCATAATATTCCACCTAAAGCATTATAAATGGAACTGAGTGGATTTTTATTTATTGTGAAGGGGAGATATTACATAATGAATAGGAAGTGACCAGTTGCTTGGAGATCGACTTCCTGCTTTCATCACATGCGTTAAGGATGTGAGAACAAACACCATGATGTTTGGTTCATTTAATAATCAGTGAAATCTGCCAAAGCAACGAGCAACATAACTTTTGGGTTTTCTTTTGCATTTTAACCCTCTGTTTTTTTAAGCAGTATTTTCCTTAAGCTGAAATAAATTTGCTGAGCAAATTTGAATACAACGTTAATCGTTCCAATGAGATATATCTAATTCACTTCTGATTATTACAATGAACATTGTGAGGTTTTAGCAAAATTAAAATGAAACGAACAAATCAGCATTTCTTGCGATTTAATCCAATTCAGGTTCAGCCATATGAGAAAGGCCATTGAGCAACAATATTGCCTTTATTTCACTCACCATGACTGCTTTTTCACGTGGAAGAGAAAGTGACTGAAGAAATTATGTGCCAAATGTAGGTGTAAATATGACGGAAAATTCTTGTCCTGTTTCATTCTGACTCAGTTCTGACTCAGACTGTATTAATGACAGCTATTCATTCTGACGAGCATGACTATTTATTGGAACTTGCTGTTATTATAATTCTAGTGAAAGCAGAAACACAATGGTTTGGATTCGATTCCGCTATGGAACTTTCTCATCCATGACTTTCACCACATGTAACCTGATGAGGTCACATGTCACCCCACTACAAAATGTGCAGAGGAGACCGAGAGATTATGGTGGTGGGTTATGACACCGCTGTGCTCCACATTCACGGGTTCGAGTCACATTCTGGTTGCTAACTTTACGCACCGATCTAGCAGTTTTCCTTTGCACCTCACACTCTGGTATACACGAGATCGAGAATCTTGTTCTTGCCCTTCACTGCACGGGAGATTCACAAATAATCAACACCACATTAAAGTCGAAATGAAGAGTGAGAGCAGTCATTCTATTCAATTGGAGATGAAATTGGTGTAATGAGAAGGAACACATTTTTCTTTCCGCCCTACATTCCATCTTGTCTTTCTATAAATTTACATCGAAACAAAGAGAAAAAAATAACAAGAGATCGGGCGCACAAGTTTATCCAGTGGGGTTGTTCATGAGTATTTTAACCTAACACTTCACACAAAGATCTGATCAGTATTTCAAACAGTCACTCGGAATTGGAACCACAGAAAATTTCTCCAATGAAACGAACCTTTCATTCTTTCACCAATTTCTGCTGTGTGTGAGTTATGCAACGATCCATCATCCAACGTGATCACTGACTGAGAGCGTGCAAACTGTATAAGATCTAGTAACTTCCTTCAGCAATCACAGCTTCTGTACACAGCCACCTGTGCTGGGCCCAGTGTCATTTGTTGCCCCCAGGTCACAGCACATTTCTTTTTTCCTGTGTTTATGAGCTTTGTTCATAATCTGTCTGATCTGTTTAATAAACCTTTCCTGTCACTTCATCCCATCCCTTCACAATTCTGAATTTATGAATAAAATAAGGCGTTAGATGAAATGTTAAACCAAGTGGAAGTATGCTATTCAGCCCAACGAGTCTGCTCAACCATTCAACGAACTCATGGTTGATCTGATTTGGAGATGCCGGTGTTGAACTAAGTAAAAAATCACACAACACGATGTTAGAGTCCAGCAGGTTTACGTGGAAGCTCTAGCTTTCTGAGCGATGCTCCTTCATCTTGAATTCCTTTCTGCTCACTTAGCTCAACAAAGTTTCATCATCTTTCTGATTAACTATCTGGCACAGTTTGAAAATACCCAACCACACAGTCTCAACAGCGGTTACTGGAAAATGCCAAAGTTTCTTAGACCCTTGAGCAAAGAACTTACTCCTCATTTCTGAATTAAATGGGCAATATCTAATTCTGAGATTATGTCCTCTGGTGCTCTCTTCAGAGCATAGGGCAAGCCAAATGCTCGTATCTACCCTGTCAAGATCCCACGAATATTGAACATTTATAATTGTTATTATGTAATTATAAAGTTCCCCTCCTCCTCCTTTGTTTGAAGGAGAATAATCCCAGCCTAACCAATCATTCCACGAAGTTCTACTGTATTCAGAGTTAGCAACATGTTAGTAAGTCTGCGCTGCCCCTGACAGCATCCTTACATATTATTAAGACAAGTGGAAAAATTTCAGCAAGGAAACGGGTTGAAATTTCAGGCGCAGACGGGAATTGAAACTTGAAATCAGAAAGCGATTAGAATCAGATTGACCCCCAGAAGGACCAAATACAGCAAAGTTATCTCTAACAAATGAGAATCTAATCATGTTTGATTGACATTCAATGGCTTCAATGTAACTGAATTCCTCCGTGTAGTCGTCCTGAGAGCTAGTATTTTGGAAAAATGGAACCTGACCGCCCGTATAAAGAAGTGGACGACAAAAACCTGTCCGTGGGTCAACTTTGTTTGATTATTAACTCAACTCTTGTCTCCGTGAAGCCTACATCGTCCACAATGCACAAAGTAGATGTTTAACAGAACTCTCTCCATTTGCCTAGGTGGGTGCAGCTTCAATATCACTGAAGGAACTGGACACCCTCCACGACAATGCAGTCACTTAACTGTATATTGTTCAACACCTGAATATTTATTCCCTTAACTGCTAAGGCACAATTGAAGCAGAGTGCACCACATAGAAGATTGGCTGGAGTTAGTTATCCAGGCTTTGTTGACAGAACCTTCAAAGCTCAAAAAGTGTACCGACCATAAGAACAAGTTTGAAGATGCACTGAACATTCACCATGTGCAAATTAGCGTCCAAGGCTCATACCAGCATGACTTGGAGAGGCATCAGTGGTAAATTCATTGAGTTCTGAAGTAGTTTGATGGGCAAAGATTTATACTTCAGCCCTCTATCTTTCATCTTTCAACGTTTAAAAATATAGATTTTTGCAAGGACCAGACTTGTGCTCATTCCTTTAGCTGTTTCCTAAACTGGCAGTTGCGAAAGATCGAATATCATCCACAGTCTGTGGTCAACAATAGAAAATATCCAAAACCCTCTCGAACAAATGATCCCACTGTCCATGTCTTCAGGGATCTGTGAATGCCCATTTCAAGATCTCTTTGTTCCTGTTCACCAATCAGAATCCTCACTGTTATTATTACAACTCCCCAAATTCACCACCACTCATTGGTCTGGATTCAATTCCATTCACCATTTTGCCTTTCCACCTGATGGATACATCCCTGCGGTCCCTGACATTATTCATCAGAGTCTACTACACGACTATGTATCGTCAGTAAACTTCTAAATCATGACTCCTAATAAAAAAGTTTGAATTATTGATCGACATCAAGAAACAGTGGTACTTCACTGGGAAAAAGCATCCAAACATGGTTCCTTTCTGCATGGGATGAACAACTGCCATGTTCCAATCTCCAAGGGTTGCTAGCCCAGTATCTCACCACTACATTTGCAGATGACACAAAGATTGGTGGAGTAGCCAGAAAACATAGAGGACAGTCAAAGAATGAAGAGGAATATAGATAGACAGAAGAGTTGAGCAGAGAAGTGTCAAATGGATTTCCGTCCAAGTAAATGTGAGGTAATGATTTGGGGAAGTCTAATTCCAGAGCCAAGTATACAGTAAACGGAAGAGCCTTGGGTAAACTTGATGAGAAGAGAGATCTGGGAGTTCAGGTCCTTTGCACCCTGAAGGTGACTGCACAGGTGGATAGAGTGGTCAAGAAGGCATATGGCACGCTTGCCTTCACCGGATAGAGCATTGGGTATAGAAGCAGGCAAGTCCTGCAAAAATTGTACGAGAGTTTGTTTCGGCCGCGTTTCGAATACTCTATGCAGTTCTGGTCGCCAAACTACCAAAACTATGTGGATGTTAAGGAGAGAATGCGGAGAAGGTTTATGCAGATGTTGCCTGGTATGGAAGATGCAAGCTCTGAAGAGAGGTTGAGTAGATTACTTCTGCTTTCATGAGGAAAAAACGAGATTGAGGGGTCCTGATTGAGGTCTACAATATCATGACGGGTACAGACAGGGTGGATAGAGATAAGCTTTTTCCAAAGATGAGGGATTCAATAATGAGAGGTCATGAGTTCAATGAGAGAAGTGAAACTTTTAAGGGAGATAGACATGGAAAGTATTTTACACACAGGGTGGTAGGTGCTGGAATGCGTTGCCAGCAGAGGTAGGAGAGGCAGGCATGGTAGATTCATTTCAGGTGCGCCTGGACAGATGCATGAGTAAGTGAGAAGCAGAGGGATACGGATGCTTAGAAATTGGGCGACGTGTTTAGTTAGTTGATTTGGACCGGCTCAGGTACAGCAAGGAAGAATCTAATGACTATTATATATCCATTGACAATTGTTGAAAAAAAATGTTCCAATGATGTCATTTCGGGATGGAATTTGCTATCCTTACTAGGTCTGGCCTGCATGTGGGTGAGATTGATCGATTTCGACAAAACATCAAAGACTCGGGGGACAGTACAGGATATTGTTGAAAAGTATGCTTCAATAGCATTTCAGCTGAACATTGGCACAGCCACCAATACCCAACCGGAAATGGGGGTGGGAATGTGAGCGCGGATTACTGTCTGGCTCCAGTGATGCAATAGGTGAGTGTCCTGTCCTTCTGCGATGGGAAAGAGGCGCAAGAAATTCCTCGGTTGAGTGTGCTCCCGCTCAAGGGAATGGTTGTCCCCGTTGATACTATCATAGCGATTTCTGTCGCATCTTATTAAGACAGCTGAGTGGCACAAGTGGAGCGTGTTGAGCCCTTAACTTTGCAGTGATGGGTTTAAAAGTGATTTTTCTGTTTGGATCTGTGTTTCAGACACTGGCGGTGGCAGCTACATTTGCTCGCATCAGCTCAGTATCGGTTTCTTCACCACAGTCAAGACGTCAACCAGGAGAAAGTGGTGTTGGGGTGATATTTTAAACTAGTCATCCTTGGGGGTTGGGACACGGAAACGGTGATGTTTACGTTCGACGAATAAAACATGAAATACAAGCCTGACCTCAGGAACAGAGATCATGACTTTAATTTCCTGCAATCCCATTCATTCACGTCCCTGATGCAGGGGATTCAACCATCTTCACCCAGTCCTGCCGACGAGAGACTCCAGGACCAGAAAACCATGAACTGACCCTTAATTCAAGAATCTCCACCATGTGGGGAAGCAGTCTAATCTGCCCTTCCAGTCCACACGGTACATCCGAAGCGCATTCCACAGGATCCCATGGCATTCCCTGTCCCAAAATCCTGCATTCCCATTGTTGATCCCTGTAACTGGCACATCTTTGGTCAGAGGGAGAAATAAAAACGCAAACACACAGAGAATGTGCAGACTGCCCACAGACAGATACCCGAGGCTGGGATCACACCTGGGTTTGTGGTGTAGCCAGACAGCAACGAACGAGGGGCAAAGAATAAATGTTGTCCAGACCAGTGATACTCACACCCTGCGGGTGAATAAGGAAGAATGAAAACATATTCACAACATGGAAAACAGGATTTGTATCTGTGTGGACACAATTTGAAAGGATCGTTCACCCTGGGTTGTAAAAAGGACACTGATACCACAGAGAAAGCAGGGCAATGAGGGAACTGCTGGAAGCGATTCAATTAACCACAGAAATTGAATCTCATTTAATCAGTAACACTAGGGAGAGGCCGTTCACCAGTCCCGTGTGTGGGACGGGATCACTGAGCAAAACAACCTCCGGAGACTGCAGCAGGATTACATATCCCATCAGGAGATCGATTATGCTGTCAATGCGCATTTAATCCCAACCAGCTGCCTGCTCCATAGCGTCAATCAGAGTCATACAACATGAAAACAGGCCTGTCAGTCCAACCGATCCATGCTGAACATACTGCCAAACTAACCCATTCCCGTCTGCCTCCTCCTGTACCCGCTGAGTGGTGATAATGCCCTTGTAGTTTTATTACTGTGTTGTTAATCCAAAACCCAGGTAATATTTTGGGGACAAAGAGTTCAAGTCCTGGCATGATAGATGGTGGAGTTTGAATTCAATAAGCATCTGGAATTGAAGAGTCTTGTAATGCCCTGAATCAGTTGTGTGGAAAATCCCATCTGATTCAATCATGCCAGTTCTGGAAGCAAACTGCCATATTCATCTGCTCTGTCCCACAGGAGACTCCAGATGGATAATACCGTGGTTGACTCTTAAATGCCCTCTGGGAAATAACTAACGTACTCGGCATGAATAAATTTATTTTAAAAATCCGACTTTCCCATTCATGTTTGGAATTAATTGTCCATTAAATGTTGCAAACATACCCTCATCCATCACTTCCTCAGCAAGTTAATTACACACGATAAACACATTCCCTATAACATTGCGGCACATGTCTTTTTTATTAAAAAAATCTCTCATTCATCTTAAACATATGCCCTCTAGTCTTGAAATCCCCATCCTGGGAAAAGGCCGGTATCGTTAACTCTAAACATGTCTCTCAATAATTCATAAACTTCTGTCAGGTCGCCGTTCAAACCCCTAACCTAGAGTGAAAACAGTCTCACCTAGGAGAAAGTGAGAACTTCAGATGAGGGATCAGAGTCGAGAATCTTGTGCTGGGAAAGCACAGCAGATCAGGCAGCATTTGAGGAGCAGGAGAATCAACGTTTCGGGGAAGAGCCTGATGAACGACACTTGCGTGAAAAAAAATATTCTCCTGCTCCTCGGATGCTGCCTTACCTGATGTGGTTTTCCAGCACCCCAATCTCGAATCTGAAAATAGTCTCAACCTATCCAGCCTTTCATTATAACTCAAAACTTCCACTGGCAACAAGCGTGCATACCTTTTGTGAACCTCCTACAGCTGAATAATATCATTCCCACAACTGGGTGACCAGAACTGGACATACTAATCCAGAACAGGCCTCATCAATGTCCTGCAAAACTTCAACATAACGTCCCAACTACTATACACAAAGGACTGAGCAATGAAGGGAAGTATGTTAAATGCCTTTGAACCATCTTGTCTGTTGGGAATGCAAATTACAAGGAATTATGTACCTGCACACCGAGCTTCCCTGTTCTCCAACATACGCAAAGCCATACTCTTTTTGTTGTACCAAAATGCAATACCTTCCATTTGTCCAGATTGAACTCCATGTTACATTTTTCAGTACAACGACTCATTGGATTAAGATCCTTTTGAAACTTCGATAATCTTCCTCACTGTCTACAATACTGGTCTCGCCTGCAAACCTCCGAAGCATGCCTGCAGTGAGTTCCACTGTTCTCTCATATAGATCAATGATTCATATTTACTTAAAGTGGCCGTGATTTAGCAGTGTGCAGATCACACAACAGTTAGTCATGCAATTAACCATGAGGAAGAAAGCCGCAGACTGGAGGGAGATATCAAACAATTGGAAATAAAACTGGTGAAAGCAATTCATTCCAGGGAAGTGCGTGATAGTGAAGCAAAATTAAACATCAAACCAGCTGCCCTCGCTCCAGTTGTGGCACTCAGCTGTCTCAGCAAGATGCACTGCAGGTTGCTGTTATTATAAACGGGAACAGATTTTCCCTTCTGCCCCGCCTTTGACCAGGAGCACTCCCACCCTCGAATTGCTTGCACCTCTAAACCATCATAGAAACACCGTGCATTCTCCGGTTGCGTCACTTGAGCCATCGAGCATCTCTGCAACCTCATTCCCATCTTGATTTCAAGTTGGTTCTTCGCGACTGCGCCACTCAGTTCCTCTGAGTCTGGGGCTGGGAACTGGGCCTATGTGGCAGCAGTGGTTACTGCCTTGTGTGGGGAAACTCGTGAAGTAACCGATGTTAAACTGCATTGCTATTGAAGTATACATTTCAACAAAAGCTTGGTATAAACAATGACTGCAGATGCTGGAAACCAGATTCTGGATTAGTGGTGCTGGAAGAGCACAGCAGTTTAGGCAGCATCCGAGGAGCAGGAAAATCGACGTTTCGGGCAGAAGCTCGTCACCAAGAATACCGGCAGATAGTCTGAAGGGTGGAGAGATAAGTGAGAGGAGGGTGGGAGTGGGGAGAAAGTAGCACAGAGTACAATAGGTGAGTGGGGGAGGGGATGAAGGTGATAGGTCGGGGGTGAGGGTGGAATGGATAGGTGGAATAGATGATCGGCATGTAGGACAAGTCAGGACAAGTCATGGGGACAGTGCTAAGCTGGAAGTTTGGAAATGGGGTGTGGTGGGGAAGGGGAAATGAGGAAACTGTCGAAGTCCATATTGATGCCCTGGGTTTGAAGTGTTCCGAGGCGGAAGATGAGGCGTTCTTCCTTCAGGTGTCTGGTAGTGAGGGAGCGGCGTTGAAGGAGGCCCGAGACCTCCATATCTTCGGCAGAGTGGGAGGGAGAGTTGAAATGTTGGGCCACAGGGCTGGGTGGTTGATTGGTGCGCGTGTCCCAGATATGTTCCCTAAAGCGCTCTGCTCGGTGGAGCCCAGTCTCCCCAATGTACAGGAGATCGCATCGGTAGCAACGGATACAATAAATGATATTGGTGGATGTGCAGGTAAGAAAAGCTGCACTGTCCCCGGAGTCTTTGATGTTTTGGAGAAATCTCTTTATCTCAGCCCTAAACACATTAATGATGAAATCAACACAGCCACTAGGGGAATCGATGTTAAACCGTCAAACCTTTCTGAGTTCCCAAATATATGCTACTGTTTCGCTTAGCACTGATATTGTGCATTTGGTGCTCTTCCTAACATTCCTTATGATACTGTACGTATTGGGTGAGCTTGCTGTGTTCATCTGTGGGTTGCTGTAATTGTTTAGTGGTTAGCCTTCTGCGTTGTGGCCGCAGTCACCTCGGTTCGTATCCGAGTCACGGCAGTCATTGCTCTATGTGTCCCAGTCTTTTGTGAAACACAAAGGAATCAGTTGTTTTAAAGTTTTGATTTTCTCCAAGGTGATTTTTTTTTTCCTTGAAGTTCTTCTCGCTCACATCTCTGTGTTTCATATGTCAGAATTCAAACCCACCCGTTCTCAGAGATTTCTTCCCTCCTACGATCACTAACCGAACTTTCCATCCCATACCCCCATTTCATTAATTTGGAGATGCCGGTGTTGGACTATGGAGTACAAAGTTAAAAATGACCCAACAGCAGGTTATGGTCTTACAGGTTTCATTGAAGCACGAGCTTTCGGAGCGCTGCTCTTTCATCATGTGTTTGCGGAGTCATTTCCTATTTCACTAAGGCATTGCAGAATCTAATACAGACTCTCCCATTGATACCGATCAGTCGATGGCTGGGGTCACTGTTGCTGGGTGAATGTGCCCCAACCCCACTATCGGGACCTGTAGACCATTTGATCCATTTGGTTACCACTGTTGTGAGATCAATACTCTTGTAGTAGCTTTTACTGATATGGACCAGATATTATTGGAGGTGGGTGGGGGTGGGGGGGGGGGTCAGGGTCAGGAAAATGGCACAGGACAGTATCGGGGAAAAGCGACTTCATTGGATAAGATCAGATTCACTGCTTTTCTGCAATGCCCGAACACGATTCCCACTGAACACTGGTCTGTTTATTCAGACACCACGGACTGGGGTTTGATTCTGACCATGCTCGGTCGTCGAATTGGGATTCAATAAATATCTGGAATTACGAATCTAATAACTCCTATAAATCCACAGCCAATTGTTGAAAACAACAAAACCATCTGACGTCATTTAAGGAATGTAACTGCCATTCTGACCTGTTTGGGCCTCCATGTGACTTCAGACTCACTACAATATGGTTGAGTTTCAAATGCCCACTCTGCCATTCGGGATACCAATCAATACTGCCGACCCAGCGACGCCCTCATAATGTAACAGTAAAGAAAAAAAGTTCATTCGGCCCTAGCTAGATTACTGTGTCCAGTTCTGCAATTCAGAGTACTGCATGGATGTGATCGCACTGGGAACGTTGCAGTAGAGATTCACTGGGATATTGTCTGGGCTGAAGAGTTTCAGTTGTGAGGAGAGATTGGACAGACTGGGGTTGTTTGTCACCGAGCAGAGGAGATTAGAGAAGACATGACTGAGATGTGCTAAATACTGAGGGATATGGATAGGATAGACTGAAAGAAGCATTTCTTATTGATGGAGAGATCGAACACTGGGCCCAGGAGATTTCGGGAAAAGGCAGAAAGGTTTGAGTAGATTTGCAGAAAGGGTCAGAGAAGCGGAAATCATTCTAACCTGAAAAAAAATTGAGATGTTAATTTGTGATGCCAAAACATGTAAGATTATGGGCTAAACGATGGAATACATGATTCAGGTCGTTAAGCAGTTGTGTTTAACAAGTGAGGCCACAACAGGCTGAAGGGCCTCCTTCGATGTTGAAAGGGGAACAAATAAGAAGAGATCGGGTGCAATAGTTTATCCAGTGGGCTTGTCAATTTTAGTGTAATACTCCACACAAAGTTCTGATCAGTATTTTAAACAGTCAATTGAATTGGAACCGCAGAAAACTTTTCCAATGAAACGAACCTTTCATTCTTTCACAAACTTTTGCTGTGTGAATCATACCACAATCCATCATCCAGCGTGATCACCAAGTTGGCAACAATATTAGATCTACCAATTTTCTTTAGCAATCACAACATCTGCACATACCCATCTGCGGTGTGCCCAGTGCCATTTGTTGTCTCCAGGCCACAGCACATTTCTTGTTTATGAACTTATGAGCCTAGTTCCTGATCTGCCTGATCAGTTTGAAAACCTTTTCTATCACTTCATCCCATCCTTTCAGAATTCTAAAGATATCAATAAAATAAGGCGTTAGACCAAATGATGTAGGATTGGAAGTCGGCCATTCAGCCCCTCGAGTCTGCTCCACCATTCAACGAACTAATGGCTGATCTGATAATCCTCAACTCCATTCTCCAGCATTGCCTCGACAAAGCTTCATCGCCTTTCTGGTAAAATATCTATCTGGCACAGTTTGAAAATACACAACAACTCAGCCTCAAGAACAATTTCGGCAAGGAGTTCTACCGATTCATTAGCCCTTGAGCAAAGAAATTACCCCGCATTTCTGAATTAAATCGGCAATATCTAATTCTGAGTTCATGTCCTCTGGTGCTCTCCTCATACCAGAGGGTGAACCACCAGCCCGTAACTACCCTATCAATGAATATTGAACGTTTATAAATGTTATTATGTGATTATAGAGCTCCCCTCCCTCTCTTTGTTTCAAGGAGAATAGTCCCAGCCGAACCAATCATTCCAAGAAGATACATTTTCTCCAGTGTTGGTAACATGTCCGTAAATCTCTGCTGTCCCCTCTAGCGTCCTTACATATTATGAAGGCAGGTGGAGACATTTATGCGAGGAAACGGTTGAAATTTCAGACGGGAATTGGATCTTGAAATCAGACAGCGACTGGAATCAGATTGGTCCACACAAGGACGAAATAGAGTAATGATCACTCTCACAAATGATAATTTAATCATATCGCATTGACATTCAATAACTTTACTGTAAACAAATTACCCCGTGTAATTGTCCACAGAGCTATTATTTCGAGGGAAAACGTATAGAATCTGGATACATAAACACTTTGACAACAACAACATGTTCTTGAGACATTCTTTTGACTATAACCTCAACTCATTGCTCCGTGAATCCTCCATCGTTGGCAAGGCACAAATGAGACGAGGAACATAACTCTCTCCATTTGCCTATATGGGTGTAACTTCAATAACACTTAAGGAACTGGACACCGTCCAGGACAATGCAGTCAATTGAGTGTGCCCTCTTCAACACCTGCAATATTCATTCCCTTCACCGTTAAGGCGCAATTGCAGCAGAGTGCACCAACTGCAAGATGCACTGCAGTAAGTCATTCGGGCATGTTTGACAAAACCTTCAAAGCACAACAGCTGTACTGACGACAAGGACAAGTTTGGATGATGCAATTAAATGCCATCATTTGCAAGTTCCCTCCAAGGCCCATAGCACTCTGACTTGGAAAGGAATCAGTGATAAACTCATTGGTGAAACGGTCTTGATGGGCAAAGTTGCATACTTCAGCCTTCCATCTTTTATCTTACAATTTTAAGAAAAATGTTGATTTATGCGATGACCAGACTTGTGCTCAGTCATTTAGCTGTTCCCTAAACTGGTGGTTGCTAACGTTATGCTATCATCCACAGCCTGTGGTCAACAATAGAAAATATCCGAAAACCCTCTCAAGCAACTGACTCCCCTCAAGATTAGAGTAGTGTTGGAGAAGCACAGCAGGTCCGGCATTTGAGGAGAAGGAAAAATGGAGGTTGTAGTTAAAAACCCTTCATCATGAATGAGACTGGGAGCATATGGGATGGAGAGATAAATGGGAAGGGTGTGGGGCTGGGGAGAAGGTAACTGAGAGTGCTGTAAGTGGATGCAGGCTGGGGGTGAACATGAAATGTCAAAGAAGAAGGTGGAGTGGATAGGTGGGAATGAAGATGCACAGGTGGGGCAAGTCAGGCGGATAGTGTTGAGCTGGAAGGTGGGAACTGGGGTAAGGTAGGGGGAGAGCAAATGAGGCAACGGGTGAAGTCCAAATTGATGCCATAGGGTTGAAAGGTCCCCAGGCGGATGATGAGGCTTTCTTCCTCCATGCATCGGGTCATGAGGCAGTGGCGATACAGGAAGCCAGGACCTGCATGTCCTCGGGAGAGTGGAAGGGGAGTTGAATTGTTTGGTCATGGGGCACTGGGGTTGAATCTTGCGGGTATCCTGTAAATATTCGCTGAAGTGCTCTGTGAGAGCACATCTCCTCTCTCCAACTAAGAGGAGACCACACCGGGAGGAACTTATACAAGAACTGACATGTGTGGAAGTGCAGGAGAAACTTTGATGGATGTGGAAGCCTCCATTAGAGCCTTGGACAGATGTGGGGAGGTAGATGTGGGTGCAGGTCTTGCAATTGCTGCAGTGACAGGGGAAGTTGCCAAGCGGGAAGGGTAGGTCATTTGCTGGCGTGGAATTGACTAGGTAGTCACAGCGCGAATGGTCTTGGCGGAAAGGGGTGGGGAGGGGAACATATGTTGTGGTTCTGTTCACCAAGCTGGGAATTTGTCTTGCAAACGTTTCGTCCTCTGTCTAGGTGGCATCCTCAGTGCTTGGGAGCCCCCTGTGAAGCGCTTCTGTGCTGTTTCCTCCTGCATTTATAGTGGCCTGTCTCTGCCGCTTCCGGTTGTCAGTTCCAGCTGTCCACTGTAGTGGCCGGTATATTGGGTCCAGGTCGATGTGTTTGTTGATAGAGTCTGTGGATGAGTGCCATGCCTCGAGGAATTCCCTGGCTGTTCTCTGTTAGGCTTGCACTATAATGGTAGTGTTGTCCCAGTCGAATTCATGTTGCTTGTCGTCTGTGTGTGTGGCTACTTCAGATAGCTGGTCGTGTCGTTCCGTGGCTAGTTGGTGTTCATGACTACGGGTCGTTAACTGTCTTCCTGTTTGTCCTATGTAGTGTTTTGTGCAGTCCTTGCATGGGATTTTGTACACTACATTAGTTTTGCTCATGTTGGGTATCGGGTTCTTCATTCTGGTGAGTTGTTGTCTGAGCGTGGCTGTTGGTTTGTGTGCTGTTATGAGTCCTCGTGGTCGCAGTAGTCTGGCTGTCAGTTCAGAAATGCTCCTGATGTATGGTAGTGTGGCTAGTACTTTGGGTTGCGGCATGTCCACGTTCCGTTGTCTTTCCCTTAGGCATCTGTTGATGAAATTGTGACGGTATCCGTTTTTGGCGACTACCTTGTATGGGTGTTCCTCTTCCACTTTTTGCAGTTCTGGTGTGCTGCAGTGTGTTGTGGCCCTTTTGAATAGTGTCCTAATGCAACTTCGTTTGTGTGTGGTGGGGTGGTTGCATTCATAGTTTAGGAATTGGTCTGTGTGTGTGACTTTCGTGTAAACCTTTGTGGTGAATTATCCTTTCGTTGTTCTCTGTACCATCACGTCTAGGAATGGGAGAGACAACGGAAAGAGGACATGCCGCAACCCAAAGTACTAGCCACACTACCATACATCAGGAGCATTTATGAACTGACAGGCAGTCTACTGAGACCACTAGGACTCATAACAGCACACAAACCAACAGCCAGGCTCAGACAACAACTCACCAGAACGAAGGACCCGATACCCAACATGAGCAAAACGACTGTAGTGTACAAAATCCCATGCAAGGACTGCACAAAACACGACATCGGACAAACAGGAAGACAGTTAACGACCCGTATACATGAACACCAACTAGCCACAGAACGACACAACCAGATATCCTTAGTAGCCACACACACACGCACGACAAGCAACATAAATTCGACTGGGACAACACTACCATTATAGTGCAAGCCTAACAGAGAACAGCCAGGGAATTCCTCGAGGCATGGCACTCATCCACAGACTCTATCAACAAACACATCGACCTGGACCCAATATACCGGCCACAACAGCGGTCAGCTCGAACTGACAACCGGAAGCGGCAGAGACAGGCCACTATAAATGCAGGAGGAAACAGCACAGAAGCGCTTCCCAGGAGGCTCCCAAGCACTGAGGATGTCGCCTAGACAGGGGACGAAATGTTTGCAAGACAAATTCCCAGCTCGGCGAACAGAACCACAACAACAAGCACCTGAGCTACAAATCTTCTCCCAAACTTTGAAGGGGAACATATCCCTGGTGGTGGAATCCGTTTCGAGGTGGCGAAACTGTCAGTGGATGGTGTGACTTATGCAGAAGTTGGAGGGCTAGAAGATGAGGACCAGGGAGGTTCTGTCCTTGTTGTGGTTGGAGGTGTGGGGTTCATGGGCGGAGGTACGGGAAATGGATGAGATGTGTTGGAGGGCATCTTCAACCACATCGGAGGGGAATTTCCGGTCTTTAAAGAAGGAGGCTATCTGGTGTGTCCTGTGGTGGAGCTGGACCTTTGGGAGCAGATGCGATTAAGGTGGAGGAATTGGGAATACAGGATAACATTTGCTCAAGAGGTGGTGTGGGAGGAGGTATAATCCAGATAGCTGTGGGGATCAGTGGGTTTGTAAAAAGTGTCAGCAACACTGACCTTCAGGGATATATTTCCCGCCCCACCCCTATCCACTTTTCACAAAAACTGCTTCCTCCACGACTACCTAGTCAAGTCCAAGCCCTCC
Organism: Chiloscyllium punctatum; assembly: GCF_047496795.1. NCBI lineage: Eukaryota > Metazoa > Chordata > Chondrichthyes > Orectolobiformes > Hemiscylliidae > Chiloscyllium > Chiloscyllium punctatum. The sequence goes on along the minus strand of NC_092785.1, from coordinate 56,055,179 downwards.
AATGACCCATCCTCCCCTCGTTGCACCTTCCCCTGCCACCACAGGAATTGCAAAACCTGTACCAACATCTTCCCTTTCACATCCTTCTAAGGCTCCAATGAGCCTTCCACGTTCATCAAATGTGCACTTCCACACGTGTCATTTTTGCATCTGTTCCTCGCGATGCGGTCTCCTCTACATTGGGGCCAACAGACACCTTCTCGCAGAGCGCTTCAGAGAACATTTCTAGGGCACCTTCAACATTCAATCCCAATGCCCCATGACCAAAAAAAAACTACCATCCCCCCCCACCGACTCTCCCAAGGACATGCAGTTCCTGGGTCTCCTCCACGGACATTCCCTCACCACTGGACGCCAGATCTTCCACCTCGGGACCTTTCAACACCAGGGCATCAACTTGGTCATCACCAGTTTCCTCATCTCCCCACGCCCACCTTATCCGAGTTCCAACTTTCTAACTTGGCACCATCCTACTGACCTGTCCCACCTGTCTGTCTTCCTTCGTACCTATCCGCTCCACCCTCTTCTCCGACCTATCACCTTTTACCCCATCTCCATCCACCTCTTGCACTCTCAGCTAAATTCTTCCCAGACCCATCCTCCCGTTTATCTCTCCACCCTCGAGGCTCCCAGCTTTATTCCTGATGAAGGGCTCTTTCCTGAAACGTTATTTTTTTTCTGCAACTCGGATGGTGCCTGACCTGCTGTGCTTCTTCAGCACCCCTCCAATCTAGATTCTGATTTCCAGCACCTGCAGTACGCACTTCCGTCCAACTGGTTCCCCTGTTCATTGATCTTGAATAGGCCATTGAATAGGCCTTTGCTAAAGTTTCCCTGCTTTTATATTCCCACCTGCGGTCAAGAACAGAAAGTATCTCCAACCCCTTGAGACCACTTGATCCCTTGTCCAATCATCTTCAAAGATTGTTGAATGTCTACTCCAATTTCTCTTTTATTACTTTAAACCACTCAGTATTCACACATTTATCATTGTTCCTCCCCAAATTCATTATCACCCACTTCCCTGGATTGAACTCCTTTCAGCACATTTTCTTGCCAATTGTTTCCAATTTCCCTGCAGTCTATGGCTTTCTTCCTCATGGTTAACGACATGACTAATTGTTACCTGATTTGCAAACTGCGAAATTATGGCCACGACAAATAAGTATAAATCATTGACCTGTATGAGAAAACAATCGAACTCATAGAAGCCATGGTTCATAAGCTTGTAGAGGACACCAGAATTGGAGACTGTAAAGAAGGTGATCTAAGTTTCCAGAAGGATCTTAATCCAGTGCGTCTTTGGGCTGAAATATTTTACATGGAGTTCAATCTGGATAAATGGAAGGTATTGCGTTTTGCCTCATCAAATAAGAGAAGGGTTTATACAATTAGTGCTAGGGCGTTGCATAATGTTGTGGAAAACGGAGGCCAGGGATGCAGTTAAATATTTCTTTTTAGTTTGCTTCACATATAGACAGAATGGTTAATAAAAAATTGTCATCCTGCCTGCGTTGCACAGTCCTTTGAGCGTCGGAGTTGGTATGTCATGTTGAATGGAATAGGGCATTGTGTGAGGCCTCTTCTGGAGTACTGTGCCCAGTTCTTATCGCCCAGTAATAGCAAGGACACTATTCAGCTGGAGTAGGTTTAGAAGACGTGTATCAGCATATTGGTAGTGGGGAAGGTTTGAGTTACAATGAAAGGCTGGATAGGCTGAGAATATTTTCACACGAGAACCGGAGTTTGAAAGGCGACCTGATAGAAATTTATAAATTATTGAGAGTTCGAATAGAATTAACTTTAACTGTCTTTTCTCCAAGCAGTGACACTTCAAGACGAGAGGGTAAATGTTTCAGATGAAAAGAGGGATATTTAAAATAAGACATGTGAGGCTGTTTTTAACAGAGGATGGTTTATGTGTGCAATTCACTTCCTGAGGCAGTGATGAATGAAAGTACATTTACAATATTTACAGGATATTTGGATCGATAAATGCATTGGAAAGTTTCCGTGTGATTAGAAAAAAGCTATTCATTTATGCCTAGTCCATTATTTATTGCCCAGAGGGGAGTTCAGGATCAACCACGATATTATGAATCTGGAGCCAGAAACCAGACCAGATAAGTATGGCAGTTTCCTTCCCTATCAGGCATTAGTGAATCAGATTTACAACAACTGGTTCAACATCATCATTAGACTCTTCAACTCGAGGTATTTATTGTAAGAAAATTCCAGCATTTGCCATGCCAGGATTTGAACCGGTGTCCATAGAAGTATATCTGGACATTCATATTAACAATGCAGTAATATTATTACAAGGGCATTATTAACACTCAGCAATTATAAGAGCCGTCAGTTGCGACTCGTTTAGTTTGGCATTATGTTCAGTATGAGCTGGTAGGAGTGAAAGGCCTGTTTCATGCTGCGTGAGTCTATGACTTTGACGCTATGAAACCGGCAGCTGGTTGGAATTAACAGCAGCGTTGACAGTTTAATTGATCTCCTTCTGGGATATGTAATCTTGCTGGTTACTCTGGAGTTTTTATTGCTCATTGAGCCCTCCCAACACACGGGACTGTTGAACAGACTGTCCCCAGTTTGACTGAGTAAATGAGTTTCTACTGCAACAGGGAATTGAATCCCGCATTGCGCTGGTTTCTCTGTGATATCGGTGTCCTTGTATCTACCCAGGATGAATGATTGGCTCAAATCATGCCCACGCAGACGTAAGTCCCTTTGTCCATTTGTGAACGTGTTTTTATTCTTCCTGATATACCAACAGCGTGTGGATGTCGCTGGTCAGAACAGCATTTGTTGTTCATTCTGATTCGCTGCTGCCTCTCTGCACGAGAGACATGGATTCGATCCCAGTCTTGTGTGACTGTGTGCAGTTTGCACATTCTCTCTTTGATTGTGTGAGTTTCCTCCCACAGTCTGAAGGTGTGCAGGTTACTTGGATCAGCCATGGGAAATGAAGGGGAACGGAATCAGTATGGAGTGTGGGTCTGATAGGATGTGCTTCGAAGGGATGGTGTCGACTGGAATGGGCCGAATGTCCAGCCTACCTACAGCGTCGACATTCTCGGATTAAGGGTCAGCTATGTTGTTCTGCACCTGGAATCACAAGTAGGCAGGATTGGGTAAAGATGGTAGCACCCCTGCATACGGGTCATGCATGGATGGGATTGCAGGAAATTAAAGGCATGTTCTCTGTTCCTGAGGTCAGTCTTTCATTTCAGGTTTTATTCGTCGAACTTTAACATTATCAGTTCCGTGTGTGAGTCCCCAAGGATGACTCATTTATTATATAACCACAACACAACCTTCTCCAGGTTGCAGTATTTACTGGGAAGAAGAAACTGATCCTGAGCTGATGCAAGCATAAGCAGCTGCTACTGCCAATGTCAAGAACACTGATCCAAATAGGAAAATGAAATTTCGAACATTGTCACCCCAAAGTTAAATGTTCAACAAGCTTTCGATACACCAGTTGGTTGCGCCAACAACATGTACTGCTTATGGCTATAATATTATAAATGGGGTATTCCCTTCCACCTCGTTTTTGACCAGGAGCAGTCCCAACCTCGGAAATACACGCGCCACTCTCCCGTCATTCCATCCCAACTTCCAATTGGATCTTCATGTCTGCTTCAGTCGAGAACTGGAATGAAGTGTGATTGCGTGCAGCAGTTGGTATTGCCTTGTGTGGGCAAAGTGATGAAGTAGGCGATGTTAAACTATAATGCTATTGAAGCGTATCCTGTACTGTCCCATGAGTTTGGAGAGTTTCATAAATCCCATTCTCCAACACTCTCATTCATGGAATCTCCACAGACTCTGGGGACGTTAAAGTTAAAGACTCAGCCCATTCTGAGTTCCCACATGCCTGTCATTAAGTCCTGATATTGTATATTCTTCCTGACATTTCCTCTGCTACCATACTGGCTGCAGTTTACAAGCGTAGTCTGTGGAGTGCTGTAACCATTTAGTATTTTGTTTTCTGCATTGTGGTTGCCGCGACTTCGTACCAAATCCACTTCATAGCGGTCAGTTCTCTCAAAATTTTACTTTTGCGGAAATACGGTAAGAAATAACTCCTTTTTGCATGATAATGATCTCCGAGGTGATGATTTGTTTTCCATCGAATTTCGTTCTCTGATAATTCAGTGTTTCATGTATCAGCATTTCAACCCAAAAGTTCTGGAAGATGTCTCTTCCTCCCACTCGCCCTAACTCTCTTTCCTGTCCCTCGTCCCATTTGACTGAGGCATTGCACAATCTAACATACACTTACACGTTGATACCGTCCAGTCTGTGGCGTTGCACTCACTGTTACTTGGTGACCATGCCTCAATCTTTTCATTGGCACCTTCAAATCATTCGATCCGTTTGGATATCGTGGCTGTGCAATCAATTCTCTTTTAGCAGCTTTTACTGACATGGACCAGAGATCATTGGAGCGTGAGGCTCAATAAGTGGACACAGAGAATAATAGGGGAGAAGAGACTCTCTTGGAAAAGATCAGCCATGACGGCTTTCTGCAATAGCCTACTGGTATTATCGCTGGATTGTTAACACAAAAGGCCAGGTCACGTTCTGGGGAGACGGGTTCGATTCTCACCACACCACGAGGACGATAGAATGTAAATGCAAGAAATACTTCCAATTAAGAATGCGCTAAATCCGTTGTCCGAAAATCCCATCTGTTTCACTGAAGGCCTTGATGGAAGGAATCAACCGTCCTTAACTGCTCTGGACTCCATGTGACTCCAGACCGCTTGGCAATATATGCTGCAGAGACGCACCGCATGCTGGTGCAAAATGTTAAAAAAAAGGTTCATTTGACTCTACCGAGACAATTGTCTGCAATTCGCATAAGTCCAGGGATGTGATCACACTGGGAAAGGTGCAGGAGATATTCACTTGGACAGTGTCGAGGCTGAAGAGATTCAGTCAGGAAGAGAGACAGGTAAGACCAGAGTTGTTTGTCACCGTGCAGGGGCATTTCAGAGAAGGCATAGTTCAGATATACAAAATAATGAGGGGTGTGGATCAGGTAGACTGAACGTAACGTTTCCCATCGACGGATAGATCGATCACAGGGGGGCACAAATGTAATGAGAAAGACTGAAAGTTTTAAGTAGATGTGTGGAAAAGCGTTATAGGCCGGCCGGTTTTGGAATTTGCAGCAATGTGTCTGTAAGGGTCACAGAGGCAGGGACCCTTTTAACCTGAAGTAATATTCAGATATGAATATGTTCTGCCAATACCTATAAGGCTATGAGCTAAACGATTCGAGTCGTTAAGCAGTTGATTTTGACAAATGGAGATACAACGGGCTGAAGGGTCTCCTTTGAAACTGTTGTCCTCGGTAATATAGTTGTTAGTGTCGCCGCATGTTATGCGGGAGATAGGAGCTCAATTCCTCGCTGGGGCAGTGCAAATGTTTTAAAACTGTCGCTACATTCCGAAGTGCGGGTTATTAATGCCTGTCCTTCCATTCGCCATGGGACATGTCACAGGAAGGACAGTGCTGTCTGAATCAGCGTGGGGAATATCTGCAGCTCCCGCTGAGACAGAGTGTCAGTGAAAGCACAAACACGTGACTTCCGCAACCTGCAGCTTATATCTGTACTGGAACCTAAACCATTTAATAGAAAGAAAAAGGAAGCTGAAAAACACCAATTCAGATGAGAGCGCAGAAACATTTTCCGCAGCATCATGAGGAAAACTGACAAACGGCTCTGAGAAAGAGTTTGTCTTTCAGAACTGTTAGTTCACAGAGATGTTTTTGTTCCACTTAAGCCCTTAAGAAATTGAATAACAATTTAACTGAAGACTTGAATGTTTACAAGCCAGATGTTTGATGACTGATGATGATGCTGAATGGCTGAAGGGTCATTCGCCATGTTTTAAAAAACTCAATGAGTGTCATTTTTCAACTGAACCAATAAGGTAAAAATAAAGTTACCAAGAAAATTTGCAAGCATTGCATCTGTCTTCCTTGTTGCGAAAGTGTTGAAATTCAGCTGTCTCACTGCTATTTCCCAATGTTTATTTCCAGTCAGGGAAAAAATATTTTTTGTTCCTTATGAAAGTCGGAAATTGAACATGGATTCCTGACATTACAAAACAGCAAAGGTATCAGTGCTGTCAGAGTCAGTGAGAATTTCATATCGGAGATGAATGCAAATGGGAATAAACGTTAAAAGCAGTTGCCTTTGCCTGCTTTGACTCAGTGCTACAAAAATGATCATTACTGAAACATTCAGTTCTTTTCAAGGATTTAATAAGTTGAATGCACAAAGGTTGGATCTGTGACCAGAGTGCCTCGGATTGAAAGACTTGGAGATGCAGGTTTTGCACTGGGGTGTGCAAATTTGAAAATAACACAACACCAGGTTATATTCCAACAGGCTAAATTGGAAATACTAGCTTTTGGACCACTGTTCATTCATCAGGTGGTTGTGGAGTACACAATTGTAAGACACAGATTTTATAGCACAAGTTTACAGTGTGATGTAACTGAAATTATATATTGAAAATTACCTTGAATGTTTGCTAAGTCTCCGATCTGTTAGAATGACCATTTTAGCTTCACTTCTTTCATATGTAAAGCGCAAAACTTTTTATTTTAAAGTTACATTCTCAGGTGAACTTTAACAATTGGTGTCAGCCCCCGTGTGCTGCTGTCTGTTCCATAATGTTTAGAATGATTCTAATTTTATAAAATGAGTTAACAGAGACTTACATGGATTCATGCAGTTTTTGAGCAAATTACGATGTAACTCTGCAAGTGCAAATTCACTCCACAAACATATATGCGCGTGTGTGTGTGTGTGTGTGTGTGTGTGTGTGTGTGTGTGTGTGTGTGTGTGTAGGAGGGTCTGTTTGTGTAGATAAGTAATGGGATCACCTGTACATTGACATGAGCCCAAGGTCCCTGTCGAGGCCATCACCATGGGTACCGAACTGAGCTATCAGCCTATGCTCAGGCACATTCAGCTGCTGCTTGCTCCGAAGTCCGCCTTGGAGGATGGTCACCCGAAGGTCCGAGGACGAATGTCCTGGACCACTGAAGTGCTCCCCAACTGCGAAGGGGCATACCTGCCTGTTGATTGATGTGCAGTCGCCATTCATCCGTTCTGTAGCCTCTGCTCGGTTTCACCAATGTATCATGCCTCAAAGCATCTTTGCCTGCAGCGTGTTGTTTTTTTTAGGATTAGCGTCAGTCTAAACATTATGGCACGGACACAGCACACAGGGACTAACACCTTCAACATATTAGCTGGGTTGACATTACTTGTTAAAGTTCACCTGAGAATGTAACTATTAAAGGAAAGTTTTGCGATTTACATAAGAAAGAAGTGAACCGAACGTAGTCATTCTAACAAATGGAAGATTTAACAAACAATCAAGTTATTTTTCAATGTAAAATTTCAGTTACGTCGCACTGTAACCTTTTGCAATAAATTCTGTATCTTACAAGTGTGTAGTCCACAACCACCTGATGAAGGAGCAGCCCTCCAAATACTAATGCTTCCGATTAAACCTGTTGGACTATGACCTGGTGTTGTGCGATTTTTAACTTCTTGACTTCCTAAATCAGGACTTCTTGTTCCTGAGGCAGAGAAAGCAGCTCTACCAGGAATCTGTTTAATATCTTAGATTAGTCAATACCCCAGCCCTTGAAAGAATGGAAAAGTGTCTTCCCTCTCCCTGCACAGTCGGAAAGTTCATCATTCTCATCTGATTCCACTTCGAAAGAGTTTCAAAAACTGTCAAAACTGAGTCTCAGCGATTGAGTGGGTTGGTTTCTGAAAACGAAACGTACCTATGAGCAATGTGTGGGGTTTTCCAGGATTGCCTTCTCTGACAGCGCTGCAACATGACTGATGTTCTCTATGATATGGAATTGCCAGTGTTTGAGTTGGGGAGACAAAGTTAAAAAAAAATACACAACATCAGGGCATTGTCCATCAGGTTTGTTTGGAAACACTAGCTTTAGGAGAGCCGCTCCTTCATCAGCTGGGTGTCTTTCTTCAGAAAATTGATGTGTGTGTCAACATGCGCGATCTTTTGGAAGATCATCTGGACTTTAACCAACCGTTCGTGGTGTCGATGTTACCCATGACTTGGAGGTGTTGGTATTGGACTGGGGTGGACAAATTTATTAATCACACAAAGCCAGGTTAGAGTCCCACAGTTGACAACCACCTGATGAAGAAGCAGCGTATAGAATACTGGTGTTTCCAAATACACCTATTCGATACAATCTGGTGTTGTATAATCTTTAACTCTGATTGTTCTTGGTAATGTTTAACTGTTCGAAGACAGTGAAATCATTTTCGTTCGTAGAGATGAAAATTTCAAATATACACCATCTCAGTGAAGCAAGAAAGATGAGTTTGGATGAGTGATGAATCTCCACAATGCGACGGCGCCAAGTAAAAGTCGAACCTACACCAACTGATAAGTAGCCAGCTTTACGAATGGTTGTACCACTGGCCCGCTGCACAGCTGAGATTTTACACGCTGCAGAGCTGTGGTGAAAACAAGGACATGAGCCAATAGCAGTAACATTCACAAGGTGAACAAAGAACAAAGAAAATCAACATCGTTGATTCACTTCAAATTGTCCTTAAAAAAAAACTACCATTCACAATCTGATCAGCCAATTAGTGAGGTCACTGCTGATCGAGGAAATTACAACTGACTTTGCTCCGTTTCCACCATAATTAGAGGTAAACGCCAGCCTAATCACAATATTTTATATTCCCATTAATTTTCAGCTTTATATTACGTTAATGACCTTTCCGTATTTGCAGAAAACTGAATAACATAAAATGAGTGAAAAAGTAATTCTGGTGATGTTATCCAATGCAGAGTCGACCAGAAAAGAAGTCAAAGACTTGAAACATCATTCCCATTTCTCTCTGTAGCAATGTATTTTTCTGAGTTGAACATTTGCAGGACTTGTCTTTAATATCTACAAAATTAATTATTTTCCCGGGACAGATTCTTCATAAATCAATTAACATCTGAGGTGTTGAAACCTATTTTACTTCAGATTAAAATAGTTGAATATCCTTTCCCCAGCCTAATGTCCCAATATTCCCTCCTCTTCCATGTAAATACAAGCTGCTCCAGGTTAGGTTGGAGATCCCGACCTGACGTTCCATTGCTCTTTGCTGCTCCATGTCAATAGAAGCTGCTCTAGGTGACGTTGTAGCTCCCAGTCTGGTGTCCCAAAGCTCCCTACCCCATGTCAATAGCAGCGGTCCAGTTGAGGTTGGATCTACCAGTCTGATATCCCAATGCTCCCTGATGCTTCATGTCAATAAAAACTAGTCCAGTTGTGCTTGGAACTCCCAGACTGATGTCACAAAGCTCCCTGGTCTATGTCAGCAGACGCTGCTCCAGATGAGGTGGGAGCTCTTATCTCTGGCAGCTCACACACCTCTACATCATCGTAGAAATACTGCCCACTGACCATTTCTACTACTGGAACCATTGGTGGAATATCCACATCATGAGAACCTAATCTTTTTCTTAATCACCACCGAATCTTTATTTCCAAAAGACTTTCTTTCTTAAACGTTAGTTAGCATGTGCATACTGCAGTCAATCCGAAGTAAGATAATGGTGCTAATTGACGTATGTTCAATAAAAATTGCATCCTATTTTTCATGTTGAGTAACTGCTACTTAGCAAGGACAATGTTTGTAATGAAATCACACTTTTATTCCAGGTGAGGGAATGTGATTTGTATTATTTAAATTGAACTTGTTCACTGTGTGAAATTATCAAATAGATCTCAATTTCAAGACAAAATTGCTCGTGTTGTCATCCACCTTGAAATGTGGTGTCTTCTTCTTTCCACCACACAGGTATTAGAATGAAACATCTGTTAATGACATGCGTATAAAGACATTGAAATCATTTTTAAGTTTATGTTGCATTGATCTACGGTTATTGAAACACAGTTTAGGTTCATTCCCTGCAGTTAACATGCTGACTTCTCCAGTTGTTCATAGTTCAATGTGATGCATGCAGTGTGTGCATAACGAGAGGGACCTTGCTTACCACATATTGCCTTTATCTGTATCTTATGTCCATCATTCATCAATGCCACGACCAAGGGGAAAGGGCGAGACCAATGTTTAAGTCTGTCTATGCCCATGCACGGCACCCACAACGGCAATTCTCGACTGTGCATTTGCAGCCAGTTCTCTGTGCCCCTACACACATCCCCTGCCCTTTTTCAAATATCTCCATTAATTTGTGCTGTCTCACTGTGCTCTTCTCACCAAGATGATTCACTTCCACCCAACCTGCTCCAGATTTCATCTGACAAAACAATCATTAAGAATTGCATTGCATAAACATGCACTTCACATCTCTCGTTATTACATTTTCCTGAATTTCTTTCATACGATAAAAGTTCACAGCAACTTGACTTGGAAAAGAGAAACGCGTACCATTTCATTATCCCAATTAAATCCACATTTCAATGCAGTTTAGCCAAAAGGCTCAAATTATTCTTTGAGAATTTATAATGGCGTAATGGTTAGAAACTGACCATTGGAGTTCCAATTTCAAAAAGTCAGCTGTGGTCATCCAAAAATGGCAACAACAAAATCACCAAAGTTAGTGGGATGTGAACCCCCTAATGTAGAACATAATGGGTTAGTAGTCCACCAGCTTAACCTCGCTGCCACATCGTCATACATGCTTAGAGGCATGTGACCCTATGAGTAATTGAGTTGCTTATATTATGCAGCGCGGCAGATATTTCTCCGTGGTGTTGGCGAAATGATAATTAGTGCAGTACAGTTCCAAGTGTATGGACTGACCTCTGGGTTGTGGGGAAGCGCACTCCCACTGTGATACTCTGCTCGCAATGATTTGAACAAAATTGAAGAAATTACTATGTAACAAGGTCTGTTGAATTCTGTGGCGATTTGAAGTCAACAGGATGAAGAGCCCGTGACACCAGAAGGTGTAGAATTGTCAGTGAGGAATTGTTTTCCAGACTGGAGGTGAGCACATAGTGCTCAATGTCATTATTCGGAACACCTTACTTCCGTTCAGATATTTTTGACACGATCTTGTGTACAGAACTGACAATTTCAAAATCCGAAATAAGGCTAAACTGACAATTGAATTCATCAATGCAAAAACCTTGAGCTGTATCATTTTCCTGGGCCGTGCGACACCAAGTCACTGTATGATCTCAGCAACACAGTGAGCAAGTGTCAGAAGGAAAATGAGTGCAGTGCCAGAGCGCATACTGGGAGCAACAGTTGACACACGGGGAAGTGCATTTCACACAACAGGAACACTTCCCAAACAGCGGACTGCAGTGGAATAATTCAGAGGGGTTTACACTTTGGAATTTGATGCCAGAGACACAATGGAGACCTGTCATTGAGTGTGTTTAAGATAAAGATTTTAAGATTTCTCCATTTGAAAAACAAAATAAAAAGCTCATGAGTTAGTGAAGGCAAATGTTGAAGTTGTATATTTTAACAATCTGCCCATCTTTGCAATAAGAAGCTCACCACTTGCCTCACTCGGGGTCAAAACCATTGGTGAAGATGATCGCGTAATCGCAGTTACCAGCCATGGAATCAGAGAAACTCGGTTTCCCAACCGTTAAGGTACAGCCAGGAATCTGGAGGTAAGCATTAATGTGTGGCTCAAAGTGCTGCAGATGACCAGTGCATGGTATCTCTGTGCCAGTATAGTGGGGTGTGCTGTGCCGAAGGTTTAGGTCTGAGCCTCACATGGAGCAGCTTCAATTTGTCGTCGGGTCGAGGGGTACGCATGGAAGGTGATATTGTGCAAAGCCAAGTTTATGGGAAACTACCAGTTTTTGTGGATTGAATAACGACCTTTTCTGGATAATGACTCCTTGATCAACAGACATACTGCAAATATTTAAAACGTGAAGAGACATGCGTGGAGAAAGAGCTGAAGGTGATTTTTCATCAGATGGTGACGTTTCCCATGTGCACTGCGTTAAATCCCGGGAAAATAGATGTTGAGCTGGTTTCATGATATCCAGTTTGTTGCAAACTCGCAAAGTTCATTGTAATAATCAAAAAAAAAGATTGGTCGCATAGGACCGTCTGAATAATGTATTCAATTTTAGTCTGAGCATCTTTCAGATGAAATGGTGTGCTGTTGAAAAACACAAAAAAAGACAGAGTAAACTTTTTGGTGGAGATAAGAAAGCATGAAATACACCTGACATCATGTGAATGTGATCAAATCTTTAAAGTAGGTGTTGCGTCTCCAAGTGACGATTCAATTGCTACTCATTTGGATGTAACTTCTGTCTGCAGTTATTTTAGGGCATCAGCCCCATTTTCAATGCTTCACCTTGAATAATACGCTGCACCTTTCAAGTCCATGAACTCAATCTTATTCAGTTGTGCGTGTTTGTGAAATGCCTTTGTGTCTGAAAAAAAAAACAAATTCGAAATTAATCCACACCCACACTTTTCCTTTCTTTCAATGATAAATTCCCTCCTTGTATGTCAGTTCGTGCGTCTTTTAAAACACTCTGAGATCAGAAATCTACGTTTTATTTCCGGAAATTCATCCAGGATTTCAATAACTTTGTTGAATGGAAGAAACTCTCATCCAATCTTTCCTTAATCATTCACTAGTGGTTTTGAAGCCCTAACTGAATTGGTAGGTTCACTCGAAAGAGGGAGCTTCCCCGATTTAGTCACTTCAAACCTCACATTATCTGAAAATCTCTTTTGTTTCCGTTTAAGCTTGCGTGTTTCTTGTGCAGCAATTCCAAATCTCGTGAATAAACTCCTTCATTCTCTATCATACCGATGAAACCATTTATATCCTTGCTGATGATTTTATGTCTCAGTAAACCCCGTCCCTGGGATTCCTAATATATTGCTATCCAGGAAGCAGCGTTTGTGCCCTTTATAAACTCTTCACATGTCTTTGTTGGAGAACGAGGTCAAGGATTACACTGAGGGTGACCGATTTCACAGTTTCGCGATGAACTCTTTGCTTTTTAAATATGATTACACTAAATCTCCATGACCTGAGTGAGTCTCAGATATTTCTAAAGGTAATTGACGTTCAAATACATCATAGTAGGACTATAGATATTCAATTGCGGACTAGTTCTGGACAGTAAATATCATTGCCAAAGGCCACCATAGATCTGAAATCAATACTTTTCACACAGTAATTATCGTAGCTATTGTGTATCGTATTTCCGTGTTCTTGCCCACTTTGTCCATCACTACATGTGTCCTTTTATTGAGTTCTACTGAATGATTAATTTGTGAATGGAGACTTTCCCTTCACCTCTTATTCGAAGCCCCATGGATCATTGAATAATTGTACTTATATGCTTGCAGAGGACAGTCCTGCCATTACAGGGATGAATCAGTGAACTTTCCCCCGTATCCTCGAAGGCAAGGATTTCCTTCTACTGTTTAGGAGATCATTACAGCACTGAATCCCATGTGTGCGTTTATTAAAACTAAAACAGTTGCAGAAAGACTAAGATTTTCAGACTAAGATTTTGCAATCTGCTTGCATTGCTTGTACCAAAACTTACATTCCACATTGTACTATGTTTGTGAATGATAGCATTTTCTGAATCTTCAGCAATGATATTTAAATTTTGTCAGAACACTATCATTCACTGTTCTCTCTTTCCCTTCCGGTTCCCCATTTGATATCCTGTATTTTCTCAGTTTATCTTACTTTTTCAACAATTCAAACAATCTCGCTTCTGATTACCAATCCGAGAGAGTACCATAAATTTGTCAATTTATCTGCAATGCAGATGTAGGGCGCGGTGACCAAGTGGAAAGGCATTGGTCACATGAACTAAGTAGCAGTAGCGGGGTGGTGGTGTTTATCGCATCCCCGCGGACTGAGCCGTCTCCATTGGTAGATCATCACACATTAACAGTGAAGATCTTTTGATGTCATCCTCGAAGGTACATGCTACAAAAAGCCGAAGACTGCGGGAAACTGTTGTGGTCAGCGCTAACACAGAGGCCTAGGGGAAACTGGTGGACCCATAAACCAGAAATTAATGGATTAAAAGATTATTCTTTTGCGAAGAATCCGATTGAGACCATCATCTTAACACCTCCTGGGGAGAAAATGGACGTGGGTGAGCGGACATTCTCAAATGGTTCCAGCATTTACAATCTTGGTCCGTGTGACAACAAAAGCAGAAACCTGGAATTGTTTATCTTGCTACTGAAAAATCGGTTAGTAAATTTTGAAGAGCTTAGATATTTCTTCCTGGTGTTCATGAAATGAGCAAGAGCAGAGGAGGGTTCCCTGAGTATGGTCTGGTTTTGGGTTATGGGCCCAGGGCCCTCCACTGTGATATTCTGATCACATGATCTGAACACACACAACTAAATGACTCAGTGACAAGGTCTGCTGAATCGGATTCTGTGGAGAACAGAAGTCGATTGAATGAAAAGAGCCATAAGAGTGCGAATGGAGCAAATTATTTTCCAGACTCGAGGAGAGTGCATCGTGCTGTTTCCAGGTGTCAATATCTGTACAAGTACACTGAATCAGCCTAGGCTGTTATTGTACTGCATCTTTTGTATAACGGTGCAAAAGCACGAAACTTTTGTATAGGGGGACAACTTCAAAATCCTCAATGAGGCAAAACACACAAATGTGGTAAACAACAGAGTAACCACACAAACTGGTGTTACATCATGTGGTAAGCTTTCCTGCTCAAATTTCGCTCAAAATCGCATTCCTGAGTATCAGATTCGAACAGTGAATGGTGTATGTCAATACGAACTGCTCTGATCTCACAACTTCAGCATTTCACACGCCCCCTTAAGTACGTCTGCCAATTGTAATTGATCACTCATTGTGTTACTTCTACACACGTAGAGAAGAAATTACTTTAAGAACAACAGCCATGTATGTGACTGGGATCTGACACCTGCGACTCCACTTTCAAGGAGCTAAGAACCTGGACCTTACCATTAAGTGCATAAGTCCTGCTAAGGTTTGCTTTCTCAAAATGCATCACCTCGCCTTAATCTGAATTAAACTCCATCACTTTTCTTTAATCATTTTTAGTTAGCTTATCAGAATGCCCAACTGTGTTAATCAGAATCACCTCACTCCAGCTATACATTAAACCAATTGTTTTAGTTCCCGTTGTTGTGCTACTTCTGTCACAATGTATTTTACCTAATTCTACTTAATATTATTCTACTGTCACTATTAGGTATTCTACTGCCACCTGTGCTACAATGATCTTCCATCCCAGACTAACCTGTCATGATAAGATATTCAGCTACCCCATCTGTCACAATGTTTTCCTGTCCAAAGCTGACTCAACTAACCGCTGATTATGTATATAATGTCATATCCTGCTACAAGCGTCTCAAGCAGGCTGACTCGACTATCAATAAATTATTTAAAGTCATGCCCTTCCTATTTATTGTCACGACTTGTCCCAACCTACCATGATGATATTTAGTAGGGAGTCTGACTTGACTAATTGTTTTTATCTCAGCCTGCCATTGTAACCTTTCAGCCTCAGTCTGACTCTGCTAATTGGTGTAGGAGCATTCCACTATTCCTATCCCATCCTGCCACAGCGGCCCCATCCTGCCCCAGTGATCTTTTGACGCGTGTGGCATTCCGCAGACCCCTTGTAACAGATTGCACACAGTTTCCGTGCCTTTCCCCTTCCCATGCTTTCATGCTCTGTATTTTCTTTACCGTGTTCGGATATTTCATCAGACATCTGTTTATCTTCACCCCATTTTCCAGAACTGGTCCTTATCCATGTGTGCTCTAGCTTCTCAAGTATTCGGCTAAATACTCCTGAAATGTTTTCATGACTCAAAGCTGTACCACACGTTCAAACAGTGAGTTCCAATTATACAATACTCTCAGAGTGAAAACGTTCTTCCTATATCTCCTCTGAGCACCCTCTCTCTTGCGTTTAACGGAGATCCCTGGTTGTTAACTCTTCCCATAAGAAGTTTGTTCCTATCACACATACCGGTCCCCTTAATGTGCACCTTAATCACTTCCTCACTCGCCTTCTCCGCTCCCAGATGAAGAGCCTGAGCAGAGCTCGTCTATCTTCGCCATAGCGATAGTGTCGTGCTGGAAAAGTATAGCAGGTCAGGCAGCATCCGAGGAGCAGGACAATCGACGTTTCTGACATAAGTCTTTAATCAGGAATGAGTTTTGTGGGTGGGGACTGAGACATAAATGGGAGGGGGTTGGGGTTGAATGCAAGGTAGCTGGGAAAGCGAATAGTGGATGGAGCCGGGGAGAAGGTGATAAGTCAGAGGGCGAGAGATGATTTGGCAGACTAGTGAACAAAGAAGAACAAAGAACATAGAAAATTTACAGCCCAGGAACAGGCCCTTCGGACGTCGAAGGCTGAGCTGATCCAAATCCACTGTCTAACCCTATCCATCAATTGCTAAGCATCTGTATCCTTCTGCATCCCACTGACTCATGCATCAGTGCAGATGCATCTGAAATGAATCTACTGTGATTGCCTCTACCTCTTCTGGCAACACGTTCCAGGCACCTACCACCCTCAGTGTAAAATGCTTCCAACGTCTATCTCTCTTAAACTTTTCACCTTTCACCTCGAACGCGTGACCTCTCAGCAGTGAATCCCTCACCCTGGGAAAAAGCTTACCTCTATCCACCCTGACTATACCCTTCATGATTCTGTAGACGTCGATCAGGTCCCCCTCAATCTCTTTTTTTTTAATGAAAATAACGTAACCAACTCAACCTCTCTTCTGAGCTAGCATCTTCCATACCAGGCAACATCCTCATAAACCTTCTCTGCACCCTCTCCTAAACGTCCATATCGTTTTGGTAATCTGGTGACAAGAACTGTACACAGCATTCTAAATGCGGTTGAACCAAAATATTGTATTTTTTAGCATGACCTGTCAGCTCTTACAATCAATGCCCCGTCCGGTGAAAGCAAGCATGCCATTTGCCTTCTTGTCCACTCGATCCAGCTGTGCAGCCACCTTCAGGGTACAAAGAACCTGAACTCCCAGATCTCTCTGCTCATCAACTTTACCCAAGGCTCTTCCGTTTACAGTATGTTTGTCTCTAGAATTAGACTTCCCAAAATGCATCACCTCACATTTGCCTGGATTCAACTCCATCTGCCACTTCTCCGCTCAACTCTCCTGTCTATCTATATTCTCCTTCAGTCCTTGACATTCCCTATGCTTTTTGCTACTCCACCAATCCATGTGTCATCTGCAAATGTAATGGCGATATTTGGACTAGCAACCCTTGGAGACTGGAGCATTGCAACTGCTGGTAATTAAATTCAATGAAAAAAGTCTGGAATATAAACCCTCTCAGAGGAAGAGTGGAAAAAAGTTTTAATTTGTTGAAAACCCATTCATTTATGTCCCTTCAAAAGGGAAATCTGCCTTCCATAAAGAGACCTGCCAACATATAACTCCACACCCACAATAGTACGGTTCACCCCTAAATTCCCTCTGACTCAGTTCAAGGAGAGTTAAGGATGAATAACAACTGTTGTTCAGACTATGATGGCCACACTTCTGGGGAGAATAAGGAAGGATAAAAAAGATACACGGATGACGGAGAAAATTGGGAGTCGTCTCAGCATGGTCTCAAATTCAGCTGATTATCCACACGAAGTAGACACAAGGATACCCACGCCTCCATGAAGTCAGGTCCATGGGGGCGGGGTCTGTAGGAAGGGATTCAATTACCCGCTGAAATGTAAACTCACTTCCTCAGTCACAATGTGGGCAGTTCATTCACCACTCCCACATGTGAGAAAGAATCATTCAGGAGACCAACGTGCAGAATTGCCATCAGGATTACAAATGATAGCAAGAGTACGATTCTGCTGTTATTGCACGTGTTCATCCCATCCAGCAATGAACTGGATGCCTGATTCCAGTGGAGTACCACTGTTTCCTGATGTAGATCAATAATTCAAACTTAGTTGTCGGAGTAATGTTTAGAGGTTTACACACGATGCAACAATTGGTCGTGTAGGTGACTGTGATGAATAATACCAGGGACGCAGGGATGTATCAATCAGGTGGAAAGGAAAAAACGGAGAATGGAATTGAATCCAGACCAGTAAGTGGTAATGAATTTGTGGAGTTGAAACAATAACAGTGAGGATTCTGAGTGGTGAACAGGAACAAAGAGATCTTGGAGAAGATGTTCACTGATCTCTGAAGATTGTTGGACAGGGAGATCAGTTGTTCGAGAGGCTTTTGGATATTTTCTATTGTTGACCACAGTCTGAGAATGATATTCGATCTTTAGTAACCGCCAGTTTAGGAAACCCCAAAAGGAATGAGCACAAGTCTGGTCATTGCAATAATCAATATATTTCAAAATTGTAATATAAAAGGCGGAGGGCTCAAGTATAACTCTTTGCCCATCAAGACCACTTCACCACTCAATGAATTTACCACTGCTTCCTCTCCAAGTCATGCTGGTACGTGCCTTGGAGGGTAATTCATAAATAGTGACGTTTCAGTGCATCTTCAACCTTGTCCTTATGGTCGGTACAGTGTTTGAGCTTTGAAGGTTCAGTCAACAAAGCCTGGTTGACTTATTTCATTCGATCTTCTAGGTGGCGTACTCTGCTGCAATTGTGCCTCAGCAATTAAGGGAATAAATATTCAGGCGTTTTACAATGTACAGTTAGGTGACGGTATTGTCGTGGAGGGTGTCCTGGTCCTTCAGTGATATTGCAGCGGCACCCACCGAGGCACATGGAGAGAGTCCTGTTAAACATCTAACGTGTGCGTTGCGGACGATGTAGGCTTCACGGAAACAAGAGTTGAGTTAATAATCAAACAAAACCGACCGACAGACATGTTTTTGTCATCAATTCTTTTATATGGGTGGTCAGGTTCCAATTCTCCTAAATACTAGCTCTCAGGACGATTACACGTAGGAATTCAGTTACAATGAAGCCATTGAATGTCAATCGAATATGATTAGATTATCATTTGTCAGAGTTATCATTGCTGTATTTGGTCCTTCTGTGGATCAATCCGATTACAATCGCTTTCTGATTTCAAGTTCCAATTCCCATCTGCACCTGATATTTCAACCCGTTTCCTCACATAAATGTCTCCACATGCTTTCATTATATGTAAGGACGCTGCAGAGGACAGCACAGATTTACGAGGATGTTGCCAACTCTGTATAAAATGGAGCTTCGTGAAATGATTGGTTAGGCTGGGATTATTCTCCTCGAAACAAAGGAGGTGGAGGGGAGCTCTATAATCACATAATAACATTTATAAACGTTCAATATTCGTGGAATCTTGACAGGGTAGATACGGGCGGGTGGTTTGCCTTAGGCTGTGAGGAGAGCACCAGAGGACAAAATCTCAGAATTTCATCTTGCCCTTTTAATTCAGAATTGAGGAGTAATTTCTTTGCTCAGGGGCCAAACAATCTGTGCCATCTGTGCTGTTGGGTATTTCCAAACTGTGCTAGATAGTTAATCAGAAAGGTGATGAAAATTTGTCGAGTTAAGCGAGCAGAAAGGAGTTACAGATTATTGGGGCGGCACGGTGGTTCAATGGTTAGCACTGCTACCTCACAGCACCAGGGTCCCAGGTTTAACTCTAGCCTCGGGCAGCTGTCACTGTGGACTTTGCACATCATTCCCGCTTTTTCGTGGGTTTCCTCCCACAGTCCAAAGATGCGCAGGTCAGGTGACTTGGCTGTGTTAAATTGCGTGTAGTCAGAGGGGAATGGGTCTGGGTGGGTTACTCTTCGCAGGGTTGGTGTGGAGTTGTTGGGCCGAAGGGCCTGTTTCCATGCTGTAGAGAATCTAATCTAGATCAATCATGAGTTCGTTGAATGTTGGGGCAGACCCCATGGGCTGAATGGCAAACTTCCATTTGTTTAATATTTGGTCGAACGCTTTATTTTATTCATAAGTTCAGAATTGTGGGGGGGATGGGATGAAGTGATAGAAAAGGTTTATTAAACAGATGAGACATATCAGGAACAAGATTCATAAACTCAGGAAGACGAAATGTGCTGTGGCATGGGGACAACAAATGACAGTGGGCACAGCACAGGTGGCTGTATACAGAAGCTGTGAATGCTGAAGAAAGTTGGTAGACCTTAGACAGTTGGCAAGTCAGTGATCACGCTGGATGATGGATCGTTGTATGATTCACACACAGCAGAAATTGGTGAAAGAATGAAAGGTTCGTTTCAGTGGAGAAGTTTTCTGCGATTCCAATTCCGAGTGACTATTTGAAATACTGATCAGATCATTGTGTGAAGTGTTGGGTTAAAATACTCATGAACAACCCCACTGGATAAACTTGTGCTCCCGATCTCTTGTTACTTGTTTCTCTTTCTTTCGATGCAAATTCATAGAAAGACAAGATGGAATGTGGGGCAGAAAGAAAAATGCGTTCATTCTCATTACACGAATTTAATGTACAATTAAATAGAATGACTGCTCTCACTCTTAATTTCGACTTTAATGTGGTGTCGATTTTTCCTGAATCTTCCGTCCAGTGAAGGGCAAGAACAAGATTCTCGATCCAGTGTATACCAGAGTGTGAGGTGCAAAGAAAAACTGCTGGAGTGGTGCGTAAAGTTAGCAACTAGAGTGCGACTCGAACTCGTGAATGTGGAGCACAGCGGGAAAATAACCCACCACCATAATCATTCAGTCTCCTCTGCACATTTTGCGGCGGGGTGACATGTTCGTCACAATGAATAGCTGTCATTGATACATTCTGATCAGAACTGTGTCAGGATGAAACAGAGAACAAGAATTTTCCGTCATATTCACACCTACATTTGAGGCATAATTTCTTCAGTTACTTTCTCTCTCACATGAAGAAGGAGCCATGGAGAGGGAATTAAAGGCGATGTTGTGGCTCAATGGCCTTTCTCATATGGCTGAACCTGAATTGGATTAAGTCACAAGAAACGCTGTTTTGTTCGTTTCATTTTAATTTTGCTGAAACCTCACAATGTTCATTGTAATAATCGGAAGTGAATTCGATTTATCTCATTGGAACGATTGATGTTGTATTCAAACTTGCTCCGACTATATTTCAGCTTAAGGAAAATACTGCTTAGAACATCAGAGTGTTAAAATGCAAAAGAAAACCCACCAGTTTTGTTGCTCGTTGCTTTGGCAGATTTCACCGAGTATAAAATGGACCAAACATCATGGTGTTTGTCCTCACAGCTTTAACGCATGTGATTAAAGCAGGACGTCGATCTCAACTGGTCACTTCTTATTCATTATGTAATATCATCCCTTCACAATAAAAAAAATCCACTCAGTTCCATTTACAGTGCTTCAGGTAGAATATTATGCGAAATCTTTCAAAATCCAGAGTTTTTGGAACCGAATCTTATTCAGCTGCACACGTTTACGAAATTTCTTTACATTTAAAGCCAACCCACTTAGATATTGTTTCCCCGCAACTTCCGACCGACTACGCCCCACCCCTACACCTTTACCGAGACACACGCTGTCGCCCTCTTGTGAAATTTATTCCTTGTATGTCACCAAATGTGCCTTTCCAAATATTTTGAAAAACAGATTCTCGGAGTGACAGCGATTCTGCTCTCATCATTTCTTTGTCCTTCAAAGGTTTTATCAAAGGGTTTGAATGTCTGACGTCTCGATGTTTACTCACTTGAAATAGGGAATTTTCCACCTATTTACTCTGTCCAAATATTTCATAACATGAAAAACCCCCAATTAAGTCTTTCTTGGTTCAGGGATAACTGTTCTAAATTTTCGAAGATAACAAGTGAATAAAATCTCATCCTCAGTACACCCCGTCAGCATCGACTCTAGTTGCTTTAACCCCAGTAAACACTATCATTACCCTCTCCGATAGAATCACAGAATCCTACAGTACAGAAAGAGTATTTCAATCAATCAAGCCGGTTTCGACTTTCTGAAGAGCATCTCACCAAGACCTAGTTCTCCTCCCTATTCCCGTATATTTCACCAGAAGAAGCGGCAACCCTCCCCCTTATGATGTCAAATAAACCTGTTGGACTATAACCTGGCGTCCTGTGACTTCTGACCTTATCCCCGCGTTACCCATGGGTAATTCACTTAATTTACTGATTCACTCCCTGGATACGAGAGGGCAATTTAACTTGACGAATCAACATAGCCCTCAGACCGAACAGCAGTGCGAATTACTGATCCAACGTTCCATTATAGTGAGCAAAACCTGAATCATTTTTAATGGCTTTAAACCCTGGTAACTCAGCCACATCAAAGCAAATCAACCCAAATTCAACACTTCAATCCGGAACAAGTCTGCCAAATGTTTTTTCTTTCCAATACTGTAACAAGGTGCAATTTGCAGAAGTCACATGTTTGCACTTTCACTGACGCTCTGCCTCCCTGAGATCTGCAGCCCTTTCCCCCACTGATTCAGGCAGCACTGTCCTTCCTGTGACATGCCCCATCGAGAATGGAAGGACAGGTATCAATACCCGCACTTGGGAATGGAGCGACAGTTTTAAAATATTTACACTGTCCCCAGTGGAGAATTGAGCCCTGTGACAGACGGGGACACGAACCACTATACTACCGAGGACAAGAGTGTCAAAGGAGGCCCTCCAACCAATTGTGGTGACACTTGTCAAAAGCAACTACCTAATGAACTGAATCCCATTTCACAATGTTTATCCCACAGCCTTATATGTCTTGGCATCACAAGTTCACATCTGAATGTTTATTCAGGTTCTAAGGGTTTCTGCCATTCTGAACAATGCAGGCAGTGTATTCCAAATTCCAACCACCCACTGGCTTATAAAGCACTTTTGCACATCTTCTCAAACCATTCTTCCTTTCTTCGTAAATCTCTGCCCCCTGCTAATTGATCCCTTCATCAATGGGAAACTCGTTCAGTCAACCCTGTCCATACCCTAACCCAATCATGTCTCCTCTAAATCTCCTTTACACTGCGACAAACACTACACTATGTCCTGTCTTTCTTCACAACTGAAACTCTTCATCCCAAACAGTATCCCGGTAAATATCTCCTGCGATTTTCTCAGTGTGATCACATCCCTGCGACTTGCAAAACTGCAATCAACGCTCTTGCTTGAGCCTAATGAGCATTTGTTTTAAAATTTCTGGATTAGTATGAGGGCGATTCTGGCTATGCCGAATTTATAACCCATTCCGAATTGCTCAGGGGGCAATTGAGACTCAACCATATTGTTCTGAGTCTGAAGTCACATGCAGGCCAGACCAAGTAAGGACAGCAGATTCCTCCCTGAAATGACATCAGTGAACCAAATGGTTTTTTTATTCAACAATTGACAATGGATCGATAGTAATCATTCGATTCTTCATTGCAGATATTTGCTGAATCCAAATTTTACAATCTGGCATGGTGGGATTCAAGCCCGAGTACCCAGACTAATACCTCGGTCTCTGGATTATCAGTCCTATGAAATTACCACAAGACCATCACAGAAAACCACAAAAGCTGATCTTTTCCAATAAAATGTCTTTTCACCAAAACTGCTCTGGGTATTTTCCATGAGCCTGATGTTCCAATTGTCTCTGATCTATGTCAGTAAATGCTGCTACATGGCGATTGATTTCACAACCCCGGTATCCAAATGGATCGATTTGTTTGAAGGCCCCGATGTGGAGTTGGGGCGCGTTCACCCAACAACAGTGACCGCAGCAGCAGCACAGACAGAACAGTGTGAATGTGAAAGAGAGTGATAGATTGTGCATTACCTCAGAGAAATGGGAGGAGGGACGGAAAGGAGGTTTAATGATCGTGGGTAGAAGGGAAATCTCCGACAACGGGTGTGTTTCAATCCTGATATAAGACACGCAGATTTGTAAGGGAGCGGAATTTGAAGGTAAAATAATTAATTTCTTAGCATGTGTCACAAAAAGGACAACGGAGAGAACACTTCGTGCCGTGATTTGGTTTCAAATCGAGGTTGCTGTGATCACAATGCAAAATACCGACAACCACGATCACCACAGAACAGGATGTTTGCAAGCATCAGTAAGTATACTAGCAGAGGAAATGTTCAGAAGAACAGCAAATGTACAATATCAGTACTCAGCGAACAGTGACAGATTTGTGGGAACTGAGAATGAGCTGAATCTTTCAGTTCGATGTCCTCAGAGGCTGTAGAGATCACTTGAATAAGAATGTTGAAAGATGAGATTGATCGATTTCGACAAGAAATCAAAGACTCGGGGGACAGGACAGGATATTGTTGAAATGCATGCTTCAATAGCATTTTAGCTTAACATCGGCACAGCCACCCAGATCCAACCGGAAATAGGGATAGGAATCAGTGTGCAGAGTTAACAGTGATGCAATAGGTGAGCGTGTGATGGTATAGAGGCTCAAGAAATTCCTCGGTTGAATGTGCTCATGCTCAAAGGAATGGTTTTCCCCGTTTATACTATCATAGCGATTTCTGGTGCATCTTATTAAGACTGCTGAGTGGCACAAGTGGAGCGTGTTGAGCCCTTAACTTTGCAGTGGTGGGTTTAAAAGATGATTTTTCTGTTTGGATCTGTGTTTCCGACACTGGCGGTGGCAGCTACATTTGCTCGCATCAGCTCAGTATCAGTTTCTTCCACACAGTCAAGACTTCAACCTGGAGAAGGTGGTGTTGTGGTGATATTTTAAACTAGTTATCCTTGGGGGTTGGGACACGGAAACGGTGATGTTTACATTTGACAAAAAAACGTGAAATACAAGCCTGACCTCAGGAACAGAGATCATGACTTTAATTTCCTGCAATCCCTTTCATTCATGTCCCCTATGCAGGGGATTCCACCATCTTCACCCAGTCCTGCGTACGAGAAACTCCAAGACCAGAAAAGCATGAGCTGACCCTTAATTCAAGAAGCTGCACCGCGTGGGGAAGCAGTCTAATCGGCCCTTCCAGTCCACATGGTTCATCGGAAGCGCATCCCACCAGACCCCCAGGGTATACCCTGTCCCATAAGCCTGTGTTTCCATTGTTGATCCCTGTAACCTGCACATCTTCGGTCAGAGGGAGAAATAAAAACGCAAACACACAGAGAATGTGCAGACTGCCCACAGACAGATAGCCGAGGCTGAGATCCCACCCGGGTGTGTGGTGTAGCCAGACAGCAACGAACGAGAGGCGAAGAATAAATGTTGTCCTGACTAGTGATACTCACACCCTGTGGGTGAATGAAGAATGAAAACACATTCACAATATGGAAAACAGGATTTGTATCTATGTGGACACAAGGTGAAAGGATCGTTCACCCTGTGTAGAGAAAAGGACACTGATATCACAGAGAAAGCAGGGCAATTCGCGAACTACTGGAAGGGATTCAATTAACCACAGAAATGGAAACTCATTTAATCAGTAACTGTGGAGAGACCGTTCACCAGTCCCGTGTGTGGTGTGGGAAGGGATCACTGAGCAAAACAACCTCCGGAGACTCCAGCAGGATTACATATCCCATCAGGTGTTCGATTATGCTGTCAATGCTGCTGTTAATCCCAACCAGCTATTTGCTCCATAGTGTTAATAATAGAGTCATACAGTATGAAAATAGGCCCGTCAGTGCAACCAATCCATGCTGAAAATACTGCCAAAACAATCTAGTCCCATCTGCCGCCTCCTCTACCCGATGAGTGATTACAATACCCTTGTAGTTTTATTACTCTGTTGTAAATCCAAAAAAAAGGTAATATTATGGGGACAAAGAGTTCAGGTCCTGGCATGACAGATGGTGAAATTTGAATTCACTGAGTACTTGGAGTTGCAGAGTATTGTGATGACCTGAATCAGTTGTGTGGAAAGTCCCATCTGATTCACTCATGCCAGTTCAGGAAGCAACCTGCCATATTCATCTGTTCTGTCCCACAGGAGACTCCAGATGGATAATACCGTGGTTGACTCTTAAATGCCCTCTGGGATATAACTGACGTACTCGGCATGAATAAATTTATTTTAAAAATCCCACTTTCCCATTCATGTTTGGAATGTATTTTCCATTAAATGTTGCAAACGTACCCTCATCCATCACTTCCTCAGCAAGTTAATTACACACGTAAATCACCGTCCCGAAAAAAATGCCGCACATGTCTTTTTTAAAAAAAAATCTCTCTCTTTTAATCTTAAACATATGCCCTCTCGTCTTGTCATTCCCCTCCAGTGAAAAGGCCGCCATCATTAACTCTAAACTTGCCTCTCAATAATTCATAAACTTCCGTCAGGTCGCCGCTCAAACCCCTAGCCTAGAGTGTAAACAGTCTCAACTAGGAGAAAGTGAGAACTGCAGATGAGAGATCAGAGTCGAGAGTGTTGTGCTGGGAAAGCACAGCAGATCAGGCAGCATATGAGGAGCAGGAGAATCGACGTTTCGAGGAAGAGCCTGATGAACGACACTTGCGCGAAAAAATGTATATTCTCCTGCTCCTGGGAAGCTGCCTTACCTGTTGTGGTTTTCCAGCACCCCGATCTCGAATCTGAAAACAGTCTCAGCCTATCTAGCCTTTCATTATAACTCAAACCTTCCACAGGCAACAAGCGTGTATACCTTTTGTGAACCTCCTCCAGCTGAATAATATCATTCCTACGACTGGGCGACCAGAACTGGACATAATATTCCAGAAGAGGCCTCATCAATGTCCTGCAAAACTTCAACATAACGTCCCAACTGCTATACACAAAGAACTGAGCAATGAAGGGAAGTAGGTTAAATGCCTTTGAACCATCTTGTCTGTTGGTAATGCAAATTATAAGGAATTATTTACCTGCACACCGAGCTTCCGTGCTCTCCAACATATGCAAAGCCAAACTCTTGTTGTGTAACAAAATGAAATACCTTCCATTTATCCAGATTGAACTCCATGTTACATTTTTCAGTACAACGTCTCATTGGATTAAGACCCTTTTGAAACTTAGATAATCTTCTCCACTGTCTACAATTCTGGTATCGCCTGCAAACCTAAGCAGCATGCCTGCTGTTAGTTCCACTGTTTTCTCATATAGATCAATGATCAATATTTACTTGTAGTGGCCGTGATTTAACAGTGTGCAGATCATACAACAATTAGTCATGCAATTAACCATGAGGAAGAAAGCCGCAGACTGCAGGGAGATATCAAACAATTGGAAATAAAACTGGTGAAAGCAATTCATTCCAGGGAAGTGGGTGATAGTGAAGCAAAATTAAACTTCAAACCAGCTACTCACGCTCCAGTTGTGGTCCTCAGCTGTCTCAGCAAGATGCACTGTAGATTGCTGTTATTATAAACGGGAACAAATTTTCCATTCCGCTTTTGACCAGGAACACTCCCAACCTCAGAATTGCTTGCGCCTCTAAACCATCATAGAAACACCGTGCATTCTCCGGTTGTGTCACTTGAGCCATCGAGTATCTCTGCAAGCTCATTCCCATCTTGATTTCAAGTTGGTTATTCGCGACTGCGCCACTCAGTTCCTCTGATTTTGGGGCTGGGAACTGGGACGATGTGGCAGCAGGGGTTACTGCCTTGTATGGGGAAACTCAAGAAGTAACCGAAGTTAAACTGCATTGCTATTGAAGTATACATTTCAAAAGCTTGGTAACAACAATGACTGCAGATGCTGGAAAGCAGATTCTGGATTAGTGGTGCTGGAAGAGCACAGCAGTTCAGGCAGCATCCGAGGAGCAGTAAAATCGACGTTTCGGGCAAAAGCTCTTCATCACGAATACAAGCAGAGAGCCTGAACTGTTGAGAGATAAGTGAGAGGAGGGTGGGGGTGGGGAAAAAAGTAGCATAGAGTACAATAGTTAAATGGGGGAGGGGATGACGGTGACAGGTCGGGGGGGGGGGAAGGGTGGAATGGATAGGTGAAATAGATTATAGACTTTTAGGACAAGTCTGGACAAGTCATGGGGACAGTGCTGAGCTGCAAGTTTGGAAATGGGGGGGGTGGGGAAGGGGAAATTAGGAAACTGTTATAGTCCACATTGATGCCCTGGGGTTGAAGTGTTCCAAGGCGGAAGATGAGGCGTTCTTCCTCCAGGTGTCTGGTGGTGAGGGACCGGCGGTGAAGGAGGCCCAAGACCTTCATGTCTTTGGCAGAGTTGGAGGGAGAGTTGAAATGTTGGGCCACAGGGCTGTGTGGTTGATTGGTGCGGGTGTCCCAGAGATGTTCCCTAAAGCACTCTGCTAGGAGGCGCCCAGTCTTCCCAATGTACAGGAGACTGCACCGGGAGCAGCGGATACAATAAATGATATTGGTGGATGTGCAGGTAACAAAAGCTGCAGTGTCCCCGGAGTCTTTGATGTTTTGGAGAAATCTATTTATCTCAGCCTTCAACACATTAATGATGGAATCAACGCAGCCACTGGGGGGAGACCGATCTTAAACGGTCAGACCATTCTAAGTTCCCACATATCTGCTACTGTTCGCTAAGCACTGATGTTGTGCATTTGGTGCTCTGCCTAACATTCCTTATAATACTGTACTTATTGCACGGGATTTGTGCGTTTGCCTGTGGGTTGCCATGATCGTGTAGTGGTTAGTGCTCAGCGTTGTGGCCGCAGCAACCTTGGTTCGAACCCGAATCACGGCGCTAGTTGCTCTATGTGTCTCAGTAATTTGTGAAACACAAATGAAACAGTTGTTTTAACGTTTTGATTTTTTCCTTCAAGCTCTGCTCGCTCACATCTCTGTGTTTCATATGTCAGAATTCAAGTCCACCCGTTCACAGAGATTTCTTCCCTCCTACGATCACTAACCGATCTTTCCATCCCATACCCCCATTTCATTAATTTGGAGATGCCGGTGTTGTACAATGGATTACAAAGTTAAAAATGACCCAACACCAGGTTATGGACTGACAGGTTTAATTGAAGCACTAGTTTTTGGAGCTCAGCTCTTTCATCATGTGCTTGCGGAGTCATTTCCTATTTCACTAAGGCACTGCAGACTCTAATACAGACTCTCCCATTGATACCGATTAGTCTGTGTGGCTGGGGTCACTGTTGCTGGGTGAACGTGCTCCAACCCCACCATCGGGAACTGCAGACCATTTGATCCATTTGGTTACCACTGTTGTGAGATCAATGCTCATGTAGCAGCTTCTACTGATATGGCCCCGATATTATTGGGGGGGGGGTGTCAAGCTCAGGAAAATAGCACAGACCAGTATTGGGGAAAAGAGATTTAATTGGATCAGATAAGTTTCACTGCTTTTCTGCAATGGCCGAGCGCTCTTACCACTGAACACTGAACTGTTAATTCAGACACCAGGGACCTGGGTTTGACTCCGACCATGCTAGGTGGTAGAATTGGGATTCAATAAATATCTGGAATTACAAATCTAATAACTCCTATAAATCCGCGGCCAATTGTTGAAAACAACAAAACCATCTGACCTCATTTAAGGAATGTAACTGCCATTCTTACCTGTTTGAGCCTCCATGTGACTCCAGACTCACTACAATATGGTTGAGTTTCAAATGCCCGCTCTGCAATTAGGGATACCAATCAATACTGCCGACCCAGCGACGCCCTCATACTGTAACAGAATAGAAAAAAAGTTCATTCGGCCCCAGCTAGATGACTGTGTGCAGTTCTGCAATTCAGAGTACTGCATGGATGTGATCGCACTGGGAACGTTGCAGTAGAGATTCACTGGGATATTGTCTGGGCTGAAGAGTTTCAGTTGTGAGGAGAGATTGGACAGACTGGGGCTGTTTCTCGCCGAGCAGAGGAGATTGGAAAAGACATGACTGAGATGTACTAAATACTGAGGGATATGGATAGGATAGACTGAAAGAAGCGTTTCTTATTGATGGAGAGATCGAACACTGGGGCCAAGAGATTTCGGGAAAAGGCAGAAAGGTTTGAGTAGATTAGCGGAAAGGGTCAGAGAGGCAGAAATCATTCTAACCTGAAAGAAATCGAGATGTTAAATTGTGATGCCAAAACATGTAAGATTATGGGCTAAACGATGGAAAACTTGATTCAGGTCGTTAAGCAGTTGTGTTGGGCACGTGCGGCCACAACAGGCTGAAGGGCCTCCTTCGATGTTGTCATCCTCCACAGTATCCTGGTTAGTCTCCCCGCCTGTCACAGGGTTCAATTCGCCGCTGGGGAATCGTCAAGGTTTTATACCTGTCGTTCTGTTCCCAGTGAAGGTTATTCATGTCTGGCTTTCCTTTCTCGATGGGACATGTCATAGGAAGGACAGTGCTGTCTGAATCAGCTGGGGAAGGACTGCAGCTCCTGGGGAGACAAAGTGTCAGTGAAAGTGCAAACACGTAACTTCTGCAAACTGCACATTGTGTTTGTGTTGTAATGAAAAACATTATATAGAGTTGTTCCTGACTGATATGTTTATTTAAAGCAGGAATCTGAGGAAGAAAACAGAGTAAACTCATTCAGATCTGAGTGCAGAAAGATTTCCCGCAGAACTACTGAAGTTGTACAGCGTAGAACCGTGTTTGGATGCATTGAATTCGGGTTGGTGGGCGCAGCTTGCTTTCACTGGGCGGAGTTGCCAGTGTGTGAAGCCATTACACATGATACAGATAGTGTTGAATGTGATGGTACATTTGCTCAGTGGTTTGCACTGTTCTTAGGTCTGTAGGTTAGGTGGATTAGCCATGTTAAATTGCGCTGATGTGTCCAGGGAGTGAATTCAGTAAGTTAAGTGAATTAGCCATGGGTAACGCAGTGATAAGGTCAGCAGACACACGATGCCAGGTTTTCATCCAAAAGATTTATTTGAAATCACAAGTCAGAGGCCTGTGGGGATAGAGACGAGAGCTCGGTCTGGTTGAGATGCTGTTCAGAGTCTCCCTACAGACCCGATTTTCTGAACTGTACTTCCTGCCTTGTAAGGAATCTGTGATTCTATCAGAGAGGACACTGCCAGCGTTTACTGGGCTGCTAAGACATTAGACACGATGCTGACGGCGTTTAGTGGGGATGGAATTTTATTTATTTGTGTGTTGGAAAATTTGAAACTAAACCAAGGAAAACCGAATGGAAGTTTTCCTGATGAATTGAGGTTTGGAGAGAGTAAATAGGTGGTAAATTCACTATTTCACGTTCATACATTTCTGAAAGTCAAGAATTCAAAACCATCGATGTAGGGCAAAGAAATAATGGGAGCAGAATTTCTGTCACTCAGACAATCCGTTTCCAAAATATTTGGAAAGGCACATTTAGAGACACGCAAGCAGTGAATTTCACCAGGAGAGAGAAATCGTGTGGCCATGTAAAAGTGTAAAGGAGGGTGTAGTGGGTCGAAGGTGCGAGGAAACAATATCTAATTTGGACAACTTCAGATGCAAATAAATATCGGAAACGAATGCAGCTGAGTAAGATTCAGCAAAAAAAAACTCAGAGGTTTTAAAGATTTATATTAATATTCAACATGAAGCATTATAAATGGAACTGAGCAGATTTTGTATATTGTCAAGGAAAGCTATTCCTTAATGAATCAGAAGTGACCCGTCTCTTGGAGATCGATTTCCTGCTTTAATCCCATGCCTTAAAGATTGGAGGACGATCGCCATGATGTTGGGTTCATTTGACACCCATTGAAATCTGCCAACGTAACTGAGCATCAAAACTGGCATATTGTTTTGTAGTTCAACCTTCTGTTTTTCTCATCAGTATTTTGTTTAAGCTGAAATAAATTCGGAGCAAAATTGAATACAACATTGAGCGTTCCAATCATATAAATCCAATTCACTTCCGATCATTGGAATGAACAGAGTGAAGTTGCAGCAAAATTAATAAAATGAAACGAACAAAACTGCATTTCCGGGAATTTTACCCAGTTCAGGTTCAGCCATATGAGAAAGACCATCGAGCTAAACCATCACCTTCACTTCTCTCTACGTATATACTTCCTCACGTGCGATAGAAACTGTCTGAAGAAATTATGCGTCAAGACGAAATGTGCGTGTGAACATGACGGGAATTTCATGCTTGCTGGGTCATTCTGAGACAGTTCCGACTCGAAATAAATCAAGGACAAGGTTTTCCTTCCAAGGACGAGGTCAATCCCTTGGATTTTGCTGGTATTATTATTCTGCTGAAAGCAGAAACATAATGGTGTGAATTCGATTCCTGTCAGGGAATTTCTCATCCCCGAGGTACACCATATGTGATCTTGACGGGTTCACATGTGAGCCCCTTTGCAATGGGCTGAAGTGGCCCAGAGGTTAAGGCGACGGGTTGCTCTTCCATTGCCCATGTGTGGATTTGAATCCTTTTCTGGCTGTTACTTACATCAGAAGTAGCTGTGGTTTCCCTTTGTGCCTCGCATCTTTAGGATACTGTGGGTGGAGAATCTTGCTCTTGCCCTTCATTGCACCAGAGATTTGTGATAAATCGATACCTCATCAAAGTCAAAGTAAAGCAATTTTTTTTGTTGTTCGTTACATTGGGATAATGAAAAGGAGTGCAAACGTTTATTTTTTCCTTTCATTCCATCTTGACTTTCTATGACTTTACATCGAATGAAAGTGAAACAAATAAGGAGAGATCGGGTGCAATAGTTTGTCCAGTGGGCTTCTGAATTTTAATGTAATGCTCCACACAAAGTTCTGATCAATATTTTAAACAGTCGATTGAATTCGAACCGCAGGAAACTTTTCCAATGAAACGAATCTTTCATTCTTTCACAACCTTTTGCTGTGTGAATCGTACCGCGATCCATCATCCAGCGTGATCACCAAGTTGGCAACAATATTGGATCCAGCAATTTTCTTTAGCAATCACAACAACTGCACATACCCATCTGTGGTGTGCCCAGTGCCATTTGTTGTGTCCAGGCCACAGCACATTTCTTGTTCATGAACTTATGAGCTTAGTTCCTGATCTGTCTGATCAGTTTGAGAAACCTTTTCTATCATTTCATCCCATCCCCTCAGAATTTTAAAGGTATCAATAAAATAAGGCGTCAGACCAAATGGTGCAGGATTGGAAGTCGGCCATTCAGCCCATCGAGTCTGCTCCACCATTCAATGAACTCATGGCTGATCTGATAATCCTCAACTCCATTCTCCAGCATTGCCTCGACAAAGCTTCATCATCTTTCTGGTTAAATATCTGTCTGGCACAGTTTGAAAATACACAACAACTCAGCCTCAACAACGATTTCGGCAAGGAGTTCCACCGATTCATTAACCCCTGAGCAAAGAAATTACCCCTCATTTCTGAATTAAATAGGCAATATCTAATTCTGACTTCATGTCCTCTGGTACTCTCCTCATACCAGAGGGTGAATCACCTGCCCGTAACTACCCTGTCAAGATCCCATGAATATTGAACGTTCATAAATATTATTATGTGATTATAGAGCTCCCCTCCCTCTCCTTTGTTTCAAGGAGAATAATCCCAGCCTAACCAATCATTCCACGAAGCTCCATTTTCTCCAGTGTTGACAACATGTTCATTAATCTCTGCTGTCCCCTGCAGCGTCCTTACATATTATTAAGGCAGGTGGAGACATTTATGGGAAGAAACAGTTGAACGTTCAAGCCCAGACGGCAATTGGATTTGAAATCAGACAGCGACTGGAATCAGACTGGTCCACACAAGGACGAAATAGAGTAATGATCACTCTGACAATTGCGAATCTAATCATATCTCATTGACATTCAATAACTTTACTGTAAACAAATTACTCCGTGTAATCGTCCACAGAGCTATTATTTCGGGGAAAAAGCTTATAGAAACTGGCTACATAAACACTTTGACAACAATAACATGTTCTTGAGACATTTTTTGATTATAAACCCAAATCATTGTTCTGTGAATCCAACATCGTTTGCAAGGCACAAATGAGACGTGGAATATAACTCTCTCCATTGAAGTGTAACTTCAATAACACTTCAGGAACTGGACACCGTCCACGACAATGCAGTCACTTGAGTGTACCCTCTTCAACACCTGCAATCTTCATTCCCTTCACCGCTAAGGCACAATTGCAGCAGAGTGCACCAACTATAAGATGCACTGGAGTAAGTCATTCGGGCATTTTTGACAACCTTCAAAGCTCAACAGCTATACTGACTATAAGGACAATGTTGGAAGGTACAACGAAATGCCACCATTTTCAAGTTACCCTCCAAGGCCCATAGCACCCTGACTTGGAAAGGTATCAGTGAGAAACTCATTGGTGAAATGGTCTTGATGGGCAAAGTTGCATACTTCAGCCTTCCATCTTTTATCTGACAATTTTAAGAAAAATGTTGATTTATGCTGTGACCAGACTTGTGCTCAGTCATTTAGCTGTTCCCTAAACTGGTGGTTGCTAAAGTTCTACTATCATCCACAGCCTGTGGTCAACAATAGAAAATATCCGATAACCCTCTCAATCTACTGACTCCCCTCAATTAGATTGATGTTGGAGAAGCACAGCAGGTCCGGCAGCATCTGAGGAGCAGGAAAGAATGGACGTTTCTGGCAAAAGCCCTCCATCAGGAATGAGACTGGGAGCACATGGGATCGAGAGATAAATGGGAAGTGGATGGGGCTTGGGAGAAGGTAGCTGAGAGTGCTGAAAGTGGATGCACGCGGGGGTGAACATGATATGTCAGAGAAGTAGGTGGAGTGGATAGATGGGAATGAAGATGCACAGGTGGGACAGGTCAGGCGGATGGTGTTGAGCTGGAAAGTCGGAACTGGGGTAAGGTAGGGGGAGGGGAAATGAGGCAAAGGGTGAAGTCCAAATTGATGCCATGGGGTTGAAGGGTCCCAAGGCGGATGATGAGGCTTTCTTCCTCCAGGCATCGGGTCGTGAGGCAGTGGCGATACAGGAGGCCCAGGACCTGCATGCCCTCGGGAGAGTGGGAGGGGGAGTTGAAAAGTTTAGCCATGGGGCACAGGGGTGGATTATTTCGGGTATCCTGGAGATATTCTCTGAAATGTTTTGTGAGAACCCATCTCCTCTCTCCAACTTAGAGGAGACCGCATCGGCAGGAACGTATACAAGAAATGGCATGTGTGGAAGTGCAGGAGAAACTTTGATGGATGTGGAAGCCTCCATTAGAGCCTTGGACAGAGGTGAGGAGGTAGATGTGGGTGCAGGTTTTGCAATATCTGCAGTGACAGGGAAATTTATATTTCCCTCCCCACCCCTATCCACTTTTCACAAAGACTCTTTCCTCCACGACTACCTAGTCAAGTCCAGGCCCTCCAATGACCCACCCTCCCCTCACGGCACCTTCCCCTGCCACCACAGGAATTGCAAAACCTGCACCCACATCTTCCTTCTTACATCCTTTCAAGGCTCCAATGATCCTTCCACATCCATCAAATGTGCATGTGCACTTCCACACATGTCATTTATTGCATCTGTTGCTCGCGATGCAGTCTCCTCTGCATTGGGGCCAACAGACACATTCTCGGAGAGCGCTTCAGAGAACATTTCCAGGGCACCCGCAACATTCAACTCCAATGCCCCATTACCAAAAACATCAATTACCAACCCCCCCCCCCCCCCCCCCCGACTCTCCCAAGGACATGCAGTTCCTGGGTCTCCTGCACCGCCGTTCCCTCACCACCAGACGCCAGATCTTCCACCTCGGGACCCTCAACCCCAGGGCATCAACGTGGTTTTCACCAGTATCCTCATCTCCCCACGGCCACCTTATACGAGTTCCAACTTTCTAACTTGGCACCATCCTACTGACCTTTCCCACCTGTCTATCTTCCTTTCCACTTAACCGCTCCACCCTCTTCTTCGACCTATCACATTTAACCCCATCTCTATCCACCTCTTGCACTCTCAGTTAAATTCTTCCCAGACTCAGTCCTCCCATTTATCTCTCCACCCTCGATGCTCCCAGCTTTATTCCCGATGAAGGGCGTTTGCCCGAAACGTTATTTTTTTCTGCAACTCGGATGCTGCCTGATGTGCTGTGCTTCTTCAGCACCACTCTAATCTTAATTCTGATTTCCAGAACTGGCAGTACGGACTTCCGTCCATCTGATTCCCCTCTCCATTGATCTTGAATAGGCCGTTGCTAAAGTTCCAGCATCATTTCCCTGCTCTTATATATTCCCACCTGCTGTCAAGAACAGAAAGTATCTCCAACCCATCGAGACCACTTGATCCCTTGTCCAATCACCTTCAAACATTCGTGAATGCCTACTCCAATTTCTCTTTTGTTACTGTTAACAGTTACACTTTTATCATTGTTCCTCCCCAAATTCATTATCACCCACTTCACTGGATTGAATTCCTTTCAGCACATTTTCTTGCCAATTGTTTCCAATCTCCCTGCAGTCTATGGCTTTCTTCCTCATGGTTAACTACATGACTAGTTGTTACCTGATTTGCAAATTACTAAATGATGGCCACGACAAATAATTAAAAATCGTTGACCTATATGAGAAAACAATAGAACTCATAGAAGCCATAGCTCATAAGCTTGCAGAGGACAGCAGAATTGGAGACTGTAAAGAAGGTGATCTAAGATTCCAGAAGGATCTTAATCTATTCCGTCTTTGGGCTGAAAAATGTCAGTTGAAATTTAATCTGGATAAATGGAAGGTATTACATTTTGCTACATCAAATAAGAGTAGGGCTTATACAATTAATGATCGGGCATTGCATCGCGTTGTGGAACACGGAGGCCAAGGATGCTAGTACATAACTCATTTTAGTTTGCTTCATATATAGAGAGAATGGTTAAAAAAAAATGTCATCTTGCCTTCGTTGCTCTGTCCTTTGAGCGTAGGAGTCGGTACGTTATGTTGAAGTTGAATAAGACATTGGTTGATGCGTCTTCTGGAATACTGTGTCCAGTGTTTTTCGCCCAGTAACAGCAAGGAAATTATTCAGCTGGGGTAGGTTTAGAACAGGGATACCAGTGTCTGGCTAGTGGGGAATGTTTGAATTATAACGAAAGGTTGGATAGGCTGAGATTATTTTCACTCGAACACTGAAGTTTGAAAGGCGACCTGATAGAAATTTATAAATTATTGAGAGCTCAGCTCGAGTTAACTTGAACTGTCTTTTCTCCAAGGAGGGGCACATCAAGACGAGACGGCAAATGTTTAAAGTGAAAAGAGGGATTTAAAATAAGACATGAGAGGCTTTTTTCAACAGAGGATGGTTTATGTATGCAATTCACTTCCTGAGGCAGTGATGAATGAATGTACATTTACAATATTTACAAGATATTTCGGTCGATAAATGAAGTGGAATGTTTCAGTGGGATTAACAAAAGCTATTCATTCATGCCTAGTACATAATTTATTGCCCAGAGGGAAGATCAGAATCAACCACGATATTATAGATCTGGAGTCACATACCAGCCAGACCAGATAAGTATGGCAGTTTCCTTCCATATCAGGCATTAGGGAAGCAGATCTACAACAACTGATTCAACATCATCATTCGACTCTAGGTATTTATTTAAATAAAATTCCAGCATCTGCCATGGCAGGGTTTGATCCGGTGTCCAGAATTATATCTGGACATTCATATTAACAATGCAGTAATAATATCACAAGGGCATTATTAAACCTCAGCAGTCACAAGAGCCATTATATGCGACTCGTTTAGTTTGGCATTATGTTCAGTATGAGCTGGTAGGAGTGAAAGGCCTGTTTGTGAGTCTATGACTTTGACGCTATGAAACTGGCACCTGGTTGGGATAAACAGCAGCGTTAACAGTTTAATTGATCTCTTTCTGGAATATGTAATCTTGCTGGTTACTCTGGAGGTTCTTCGGCTCATTGAGCCCTTCCCATACACGGGACTGATGAACTGTCTGTACCTAATTTGACTGAGTAGATGAGTTTCCACTTCAGCAGGTAAAAAATCCCACATTGCGCTGGTTTCTCTGTGATATCGGTGTCCTTGTATCTACCCAGGATGAACGATTGGTTGAAATCATGCCCACGCAGACATAAGTCCCGTTGTCCATGTTGTGAATGTGTTTTTATTCTTCCTGATACACCTACAGGTTGTGGATGTCGCTGGTCAGGACAGCATTTGTTGTTCAACCTGATTCGCTGCTGTCTCGCTGCACGAGAGACATGGATTCGATCCCAGTCTCGTGTGACTGTGTGCAGTTTGCACATTCTCTCTTTGATTGTGTGAGTTTCCTCCCACATACGAAGGTGTGCAAGGTGCTGGGATCAGCCATGCGAAATGAAGGGGAACGGAATAGTTATGGAGTGTGTGTCTGCTAGGATGTTCTTCAGAGAGATGGTGTCGACTGGAAGGGCCGAATGGCCTGCTTTCCCACAGGGTCGTCATTCTCGGATCAAGGGTCAGCTATTTCGTTCAGGTCCTGGAGACACAAGTAGGCAGGATTGGGTAAAGATGGTAGCATCCCCTGTATAAGTAACATGCATGAATGGGATTGCAGGAAATTAAAGGCATGTTCTCTGTTCCTGAGGTCAGGCTTCCATTCCAGGTTTTATTCATCGAACTTTAACATGACCAGTACCGCCTCTGAGTCCCCAAGGATGACTAGTTCAGTCTATAACCACAACACCACCTTCTCCAGGTTGCAGTATTTATTGGGAACAAGAAGCTGATTCTGAGTTGATGCGAACAAAAGCAGATGCCAATGTCAAAACCACTGATCCAAACAGGAAAATGAAATTTCGCACCTTGCCAACCGAAAGTTAAAGTCTCCACACGCTTTGGATGCGCCAATCGGCTGTCTCAGCAACATGTACTGTTTATGGTCATAATATTATAAATGGGGCAAGTATTCCCTTCCGTCCCGCTTTTGACCAGGAGCTGTCCCAACCTCGGAAATACATGCGCCTCTCTCCTGTCATTCCATCCCAGTTTCCAATTGGATCTTCGTCCATGCTTCACAGAGTTTCTCTGATTCCGGGTCTGGAACTGGGATTATGTGTGATTGCCTGTAGCAGTTGGTCCTGCCTTGTGTGGGCAAAGTGATGAAGTAGCCGATGTTCAAATATAATGCTATTGAAGCATACGTTTCAACAATATTCTGCACTCTCCCTAAAGTTTGGAGAGTTTCATTAAGCCCATTCTCCTGTGCTCTCATTCATGGAATCTCCACAGTCTCTGGGGATGCTAAAGTTAAAGATTCGGTTCATTCTGCGTTCCCACATGCCTATCGCTAAGTCCTTATATTGTTCATTCTTCCTGACATTTCCTCTGCTACCATCCTGGTTGCAGTTTACAAGTGTGGTCTGTGGAGTGCTGTAACCATTTAGTAGTTCGCCTTCTGCATTGTGATTGCAGCGACCTCGGCTAGAATCCACATCATGGCGGTCAGTTCTCTCAAAGTTTTACTTTTGGTGAAACACGGTCAGAAATTAAACGTTTTTACAAGATAATATTTTCCGTGGTGATGATCTGTTTTCCATCGAATTTTGTTCTCTGATATTTCTGCGTTTCATGTATCAGGATTTAAACCCAAAAGTTCTCGAAGATGTGTCTCCCTCGCACTCTCCCTAACTCTCTTTTCCGTCCCTCATCCCATTTGACTGAGGCATTGCACAATCTAACATACACTTTCACGTTGATACCATCCAGTCTGTGCCGTTGCACTCACTGTTGCCCCAATCTCTTCATTGGCACCTTCAAATCATTCGATCCGTTTGGATATCGTGGCTGTGAGATCAATTCTCTTTTAGCAGCTTTTACTGACATGGACCAGAGATTATTGGAGCGTGAGGCTCAATAAAAGGGCATAAGGAATAACTGGGGGAAAGAAACTCTATTGGAAAAGATCCCCCATGAGGGCTTTCTGCGATTGCCTAGTGGAATTATCACTGGATTTTTCACACAGCAAAGTCAGGTAATGTTGTGTGGAGACGGCTTCGATTCCCACCACACCACGACGATGATAGTATGTGAATGCAATAAATGCCTAGAATTAAGAATACGATGTCTGAAAAACCCATCTGTTTCACTGACGTCCTTGAGGGAAGGAAACTCGCGTCCTTATCTGGTGTGGCGTCCACGTGACTCCAAACCGGAAGGCAATAAATGCTGCAGTGCCACCCCCGATGCTGTTACAGAATGGAAATATGTTCATTCGGCTCATTGCTAGAATTGTCCAGGGACGTGATCGCACTGGGAAAGTTGCAGGAGAGATTCACTCGGATAGTGTCTAGGCTGAAGAGTTTCAGTCATGAAGGGAGACAGGACAAACTGGGGTTGTTTGTCACCGTGCAGAGGAGTTTGTGAGGGGTATGGACATGGTAGACTGAAAGAACGGTTTCCCATCAATGGAAAGAACGATTACAGTGGGGCAGAAATTTAATGAGAAAGACAGAAAGGTTTAAGTAGATGTGTAGAAAAGTGGTAAAAGCCGGCGGGTGTTCGAATTTGGAACACACTGTCTGTAAGGGTCAGAGAGGCAGCAACCCTTATAACCTGAAGGAATATGCAGATGTGAATATGATCTGCCAATACCTGGAAGGCTATGGGCTAAAGCATTCAGGTCGTGAAGCAGTTGCTTTTGACAAATGCAACCACAATGGGCTGAAGTGTCTCCTTTGAAACTGTTCTCCTTGCTAGTATAGTGGTTAGTGTCGCCGTATGTCATGCGGGAGTTAAGAACTCAATTCCTGGCTGGGGCACTGTAAATGTTTTAAAACTGTCGCTCCGTTTCCAAGTGTGGGTTATTAATGCCTGTCCTTCCATTCTCCATGGGAAATGTCACAGGAAGGACAGAGTTGTCTGAATCAGCGTGGGGAAGGTCTGCAGCTCCCGGCGAGACAGAGTGTTAATGAAAGTACAAACACGTGACTTCCGCAACCTGCACCTTGTGTCTGTACTGGAGTCTAACCCATTTAATAGAAAGAAGGAGGAAGCTGAGGAAGAAACAGGGGAAACCAATTCAGATGTGAGCGCAGAAACATTTTCAACAGCATCATGAGGAAAACTGACAAATGGCTCCGAGAAAGAGTTTGTCTTTCAGGACTGTTCGTTCACAGAGATGTATCTTGTTCCACTCAAGTCCTTAAGAAATTGAATAAAAATTTATCTAAGACTTGAAATGTTAGAACACACCAGGCGACGAGTCACGTCTGAAAACTGTGTTTCCAAGCCAAATGTTTGATAACTGATAATGATGCAATAGGCTGAAGGACCATTCGCCATGATTTTAAAAACTCAAAAACTGTCATTTTTCAACTGAACAAAACAGGCAAAAACAAAGTCATCAAGAAAAGCTCCAAGCATTGCATATGTCGTCTTTGGTGCGAACGTGCTGAAATGCAGCTGTCTCACTGCTATTTCCCAATGTTGATTTCCAGTCAGGGAAAAAGAAAATGCTGTTCCTTATGGAAATCTGAAATTGAACATGAGTTCCTGACATTACAAAACAGCAAAGGTAGCAGTTCTGTCAGAGTCAGTGAGAATTTCATAGAGGAGATGAAATCAAATGGGAAGAAACGCTGAAATCAGTTGCCTTTGCCTGCTGAGACTCAGTACTACAAAATGATCCTTATTGAAACATAGAGGTATTTTCAAGGATTTAATAAGTTGGATGCAGAAAGTTTGGTTCTGTGACCAGAGCACCTCGTATCGAATGACTTTGAGATGCCGGTTTTGGACTGGGGTATGCAAATTTGAAAATCATACAACCCCAGGTTATAGTCCAACAGGTTTAATTGGAAGTACTAGCTTTCGGACCACTGCTCATTCATCAGGTGATTGTGGAGTCCACAGTTGTAAATCACAAAATTTATAGCATATGTTTACAGTGTGATGTAACTGAAATTGTACATTGAAAAATACCTTGATTGTTTGCTAAGTCTCCGATCTGTTAGAATGACCATATTAGCTTCACTTCTTTCATATGCAAAGCGCAAAACATTTTTATTTTAAAATTTCATTCTCAGGTGAAGTTTAACAACTGGTGTTTTGCCCCCCTCTGCTGCTGTCTGTTCCATAATGTTTAGACTGATTCTAATTTATAAAAATGAGTTACCAGAGACTTACATGGATTCATGCAGTTTTTGAGCAAAGTACAATGTAACTCTGGAAGTACAATTTCACTCCACAGACGGATGTGTGTGTGTGTGTGTGTGTAGGAGGGTCTCTGTTTGTAGATATGGCAATGGGATCACCTGTACTGTGACATGAAACCAATGACCATGGGTACCGAATTCAGCTATCAGTCTCTGTGGGGGCACTTTTAGCTGCTGCCTGTTCCGAAGACCGCCTTGGAGGATTGTCACCCAAAGATCCGAGGTCGAATGTCCTGGGTCACTGAAGTGCTCTCCAACTGAGAAGTGGCACACCTGTCTGTTGATTAATGTGCAGCGCCCATTCCGTTGTGGTCGCCTCTGCTCAGCTTCACCAATGTACCATGTCTTAAGGCATTCTTGCCTGCAGCGTGTTGCTTTTTTTTAGATTAGAGTCAGTCTAAACATTATGGCAAGGACGCAGCACAAAGGGACTAATCCCTTCAACATATTATCTGTGCTGGCACTAATTCGTAAAGTCCACCTGAGAATGTAACTGTTAAAAGAACGTTTTTCGATTTACATCAGAAAGAAATGAACCTTACATAGTCATTCTAACAGATGGAAGACTTAACAAGCAATCAAGGTATTTTTCAATGTATAATTTCAGTGACATTACAATGTAACCTTTCGCTATAAATTCTGTATCTTACCACTGTGTACTCCACAGCCACCTGATGAAGGAGTTGCTCTCCAAACGCTATTGCTTGCATTAAACCTGTTGGACTATGACCTGGTGTTGTGTGATTTCTAACTTTGTGTTAGAATGCCGATCTCACAATTAAAATAGAGATGAAGAAGCATTTATTCTCTCAGATAGTTCTGTATCAGTGGACTTTCTTGTAGCAGAAGGCTGTTGAGGAAGTGTCATTAGGTGTAATGAGGCTGAGATCGGCAGATCTTCAAGCAGCAAAGACATCAAGCATTATGGGGAAAGGCAAGAAAGCGGAGTTCAAGGTTATCAGATCAGATATGAAACCATTCAATAGCGGAGTAGACTTGATGGTCTGAATGGTGACTATTTGTTCCTAAAATTGTTGGCCTTAATATGAAGCTGCAAAACCGACCTGAGTAAAATGTGCCAAATTTAAAAAAGCGTGGTCCCCCGGAGCACTGAACCGAGGTGAAATGTACAAAGAACAACACACAAAGGGCAGACAATATTGGGTCATTGATCCGTAGTGATCAGTATACCAAGGTAAACAGGAAAACCGATATTCAGTATCTACATTGTACCTGGCTCCACGAGGCATGTAGTTAACTCTCACAAACCACTATTCCCCTTCCGTTCTCCTGACGCCCCCTCCGTTCTTGTTTTAAACTGATTGAACGTCAGGCAATTGCCGATGACATTGCTGATGTGGAACTGCAGCATATAGAACATAGAATATTACAGCGCAGTACAGGCCCTTCGGCCCTCGATGTTGCGCCGCCCTGTCATACTAATCTGACGCCCATCCCATCGACACTATTCCATGTACGTCCATATGCCTCTCCAATGACGATGTAAATGCACTTAATCTTGGCGAATCTACCACCGTTACAGGCAAAGCTTTCCATGCCCTAACTACTTTCTGAGTAAAGAAACTACCTCTGACATCTGTCTTATACCTATCTCCCCTCACTTTAAAGTTATGACCCCTCGTGTTTGCCGTCCCCATTCTTGGAAAAAGACTCTCCCTGTCCACTCTATCTAACCCTCTGATTATCTTCTAAATCTCAATTAA
This sequence comes from Chiloscyllium punctatum, assembly GCF_047496795.1. Classification (NCBI taxonomy): domain Eukaryota; kingdom Metazoa; phylum Chordata; class Chondrichthyes; order Orectolobiformes; family Hemiscylliidae; genus Chiloscyllium; species Chiloscyllium punctatum. The sequence goes on along the minus strand of NC_092785.1, from coordinate 56,011,422 downwards.
GTCACCTCTCAATCTTCTTCTCTCTAACGAGAACAGCCTGAAGGGCCTCAGTCTTTCCTCGTAATACATTCCTTCCATACCAGGCAACGTGCTAGAATATTCCCTCTGCACCCTTTCCAAAGCGTCAACATCCTTCTGAAAATGCGGTGACCAGAACTGTTCACAATACTTCAAATGTGGCCGTACCAGATCTTTGTACAGCTGCAGCATAACCTTCTGATTCCAGACCTCAATTTCTCTATTAATAAAGGCCAAAACTCTGTTTTCCTTCTTAACAACCCTGTCAATCTGGGTGGCAACTTTCAGGGATCTGTGTACATGGACACCGAGATCTCTCTGCTCGTCTGCACTCCCAAGAATCTTACCGTTAGCCCAGTGCTTTGCATTCCGATTACTCCAACCAAAGTGTATCACCTCACGCTTGTCCAGATTAAACTCTATTTGCCACCTCTCTTCCCAGCTCTGCATCCTCACTATGTTTCTCTGCAACCTACTACATCCTTCGTCACTATCCACAACTCCACCGACCGTAGTGCTGTCCGCAAATTTACTAACCCACCCTTCTAAGCCCTCATCCAGGTCATTTATAAAAATGACGAATAGCAGTGGACCGAATATCGACCCTTGCGGAATGCCGCTAGTAACTGGACACCAGGATGAACATGTTGCATCAACTGCAACCCTCGGTTGTCTTTCAGCGAGCCAATTACTGATTCAAACTGCTGTGTCTGCCACAATCCCATTCCTAAGCATTTTGTATAACAGCCTACTGTGGGGAACCTTATCGAACACCTTGCTGAAATCCATATACAGCACATCAACCTGCTTCCTCTCATCCACCAGTTTGGTCACTTTGTCAAAAAAATCATAAGTTTCGTTCGGCACAACCTACCCGTTACAAAACCGTGCTGACTGTCCCTGATCAGATTATTCTTTTATAGATGATTAAAAATCCTATCTCTTATAACCTTTTCCAACGCTTTACCAACAACTGAAGTGAGACTCACTGGTCTGTAATTACCAGGGTTGTCTCTACTACCCTTCTTGAACAAGGGATCCACATTTGCTATCCTCCAGTCCTCAGGCACTGCTCCTGTAGATAATGATGGTTTCTCGATCAATGGCACAGGCTCGGCAATCTCTTCCTTTGCTTCCCAGAGGATCCTAGGATAGATCCCATCCGGCCCAGAGGACTTCTCTATTTTCACACTCTGCAGTATTTCTAATATCTCTTCCTTGTGAACCTCAATCTTTTCGAGTCTAGATGCAAGTATCTCTGTATCTTCCTCGTCAACATTTTCTTTTTATATCGTGAACACTGTCGAAAAATATTTATTTAGTGTTTCCCATGTCTCCTCTGACTCCACACACAACTTCCCACTATTATTCTTGATTGGACCTAATTTAACTCTCGTCATTCTTTTATTCTTGACATACCTATGGAAAGCCTGAGGGTTAACCCTGACCCTATCCGCCAACAACTTCTAATGTCTCCTCGTGGCTCTCATGTCTCCTCCTGGCTCTTCTGAGCTCTCTCATTAGGTCATGCAGGGAAACGAGTCTGCCTGCTGCACAACATCATTCTGCTTCGAAATATCAAGCCATATTTCATATTGATAACTGTAAACGTTAACCTTTAACAAGCCATGACAGTGAAATCACTGAATCCTCATCACTATACTACCAGGGAAGATTTCTGTTAAAATCACCCAGGACACCATGAGATTCGCCATTCTATTCACCCATCCTTCTGTGCGTGAACCCCTCGGCCCTATTCCAGTCTTGTTGCTTGGTTTACAATACTGAGGATATCCAATCATCTTTGTCTTTCAGTTTCTAAAGGATGAGACCTTCTCTCTGAGCTGGCAATGTGCTTGCTCAGTGGTGATAACACTGTCCTTGTAAGCTAGAAAAGTGCTTGAAATAGGCCATTCCTGTTTTTCATTCCAAGAACTTGGGGCAAAACGTTAGACAGGACAGGAAATAGCGGGCGTGAGCAGTGATCACGTTTGGCAGCAAGAACGGCAGTATAAACGACAGAGTAATGGGGAAACAATGGGTAAGGAACACTGGGACGGGAGGAGATGAATGCTTCCTTTCTTTGCTGTAACCAGACATTGGTGTTGAACTCAGAAATGGGGCAACATCAGACAAGTCGGTGAAATCTTACTTTCTGCTTGTTTTCTCCCGAGGCCTGTGTCACACTTGGGGAAATGTGTCTGCGTGCTTCAGTCTATGGGTAAAAATGGGATTCAGTTCCCATCTCAAACTTTAATCCCATTTATTGTGTTTTACGAGATTAAAACGTTCCAGAGAACTTATCATTCAAATGAAACGTCAGAGTTCACAAGGTTACAGACCAAGTGCTGGGAAACGAGATGAAGGGACCCAGATCTGTGCTGTAAACACTCGATAATTCAATCATTTTTGAGGGGAAACATATCTGCAGTGACATAATTCCAAAAACTGTGTTATGAAGAAACGGTGCAACGGCTCCTGCCCTCATCCCTGGTGGTCTAGTGGTTAGTATTCAGCGCTTTAACTGAGTGGCCTGGGTTTCATTACCGTTCAGGAGATCAGAACCTGTTGTTCCTGATGCAGAGAGCGCAGCTCTACCAGGAATCTGTTTCATGCCTTAGATCAGTCAATACCCCAGCTCATCAAAGAAGGGAAAAGTGCCTTCCCTCTCTCTGCACAGTCGGACAGTTAATTTTCATTCTCCTCTGATTCCACTTTCCAAAGAGTTTCAAAATATTGTCAAAACTGAGTCTCAAAATTTCTTTTCTGTGCTTTTCATACATAGGAGCTGTATCAATTGAGTGCATTGGTTTCTGAAAATGAAACGTACCTATGAGCAATGTGTGCGGCTATTCCAGGATTGCCTTCTCTGACAACGGTGGGACATGAATGATGTTGTCTGTGATATGGAAGTGCCAGTATTTGAGTTGAGTAGACAAAGTTAAAAATTACACAATATCAGGACAGAGTCCAGCGGGTTTATTTGGAAGCACTAGCTTTCGGATAGACGCTCCTTCATCTGGTGGGTGTTTTTCTGCAGAAACTTGGTGTGTGTGTCAATATGCGCGATCTTTTGGAAGATCATCTGGACTTTAACCGACCGTTCGTGGTGTCGATGGTAGCCATGACGTGGAGGTGTTGGGGTTGGACTGGGGTGGATAAATTTTAAAAATCACACAAAGCCATTTTAGATTCCAACAGTTGACAAGCACCTGATGAAGAAGCAGTGCATGGAACACTGGGGCTTGCAAATACGTGTGGTCAATTCAATCTGGTGCTGTGTCATTTTTACTCAGATAGCTCTTGGCAATGTTTAACTGGTCGAAGACAGTGAAAGAATTTTCGTTCGTGGAGATGAAAATGTCAAATATTACCCACCTCAGCATAACAAAAATGATTAGGTTGGATGTGTGATGAATCTCCATAATGCGCTTGTGCAAAGTAAAAGTCGAACCTACAACCACCTGATCCGTAGCCAGCTATACGAATGGTTGTACCACTGGTCAGATGCACAGCTGAGATTTTACACGCTGCAGAGCTGTGGTGTTAACAAGGACATGAGCAATAACAGTAACAGTCACAAGGTGAACAAAGAACAAAGATAATCACCATCATTGATTCACTTCAAATTGACCTAAAAAAAACGACCATTCACAATCTGATCAGCCAATCAATAAGGTCACTGCTGATCTTGGAAATTGCAACTGACTTTGCTGCGTTTTCACCATAATTTGAGGTAAACTCCAGCCTAACATCACATATTCCCATTAATTTTCAACGTAAGATGACGTTAGTGATCTGTCCGTATTTGCAGGAAATAAGTGAAAACGTCCTTCCGGTGATGTAATCCAGTGCAGGGTCGGCCAGAAAAGAAAAGACAAAGACATGAAACATCACTCCCATTTCTCTCTGGGCCAATGCGTTTTCCTGAGTTGAATATTTGCAGGACTTGTCTTTACTATCTAAAGAATTAATTATTTTCCCGGGAAAGATTCTTCATAAATCAATTCACATCTGAGGTGTTGAAACATATTTTACTTTTGATTAAAAGAGTTTAATATCCTTTCCCCCAGACTAATGTCCCAATCCTCCCTCCTCTTCCATTTAAATACAAGCTGTTCCAGGTGATGTTGGAGCTCCCAAGCTGACGTTCCAATGCTCCTTGCTGCTCCATGTCAATAGAAGCAGCTCTACTTGAAGTTGGAGCTCCCAGTCTGATGTCCCAATATTCCCTACTGCATGTCAATAAAAGCGGTCCAGTTGAGGTTGGATCTATCACTCTGATGTCCTAATGCTCCCTGCTGCTACATGTCATTAAAAGCTGCTCCAGCTGAGAGTGGAGCTCCCAGATGGATCTCGCAAAGCTCCCTGCTCCATGCCAACTGAAGTTGCTCCAAATGATGTTAGATCTTGCATTCGGATGTGCCAGTGCTTCCTGCTGCTCCATGTCAATAGAAGCTTCTCCAGGTGTGGTTGGAACTCCCAGATTGATGCGATAATGCTCCCTGGTCCACGTCAAAAGACGCTGCTCCAGATGAGGTGGAAGCTCCCATCCCTGGCAGCTCACATACGTCTTTACCATCATAGAAATACTGCCCACTGAACATTTCCACCATTGGAGCCATTGGTGGAATATCTGCATCATGACAACCTAATATTATTTTTACTCACCACCGAATCATTGTTTCCAAAAGTCATTCTTTCTTAAACCATAGTTAGCATGTGCACACTGCAGTCAATCCGAAGTAAGGTAATGGTGCTAATTGATCTATGCTGAATAAAAATTACATCCTATTTTTCATGTTGAGTACCTGCTCCTTAGCAAGGACAATGTTTATATTGAAATCACACTTTTATTCCAGGTGAGAGAATGTGGTTTGCATTATTTAAAATGAACTTGTTCACTGTGTAAAATGATCAAATAGATCTCAATTTCAAAACAAAATTGGTAACGTTGTCATCCATCTTGAAATGTGGTGTCTTCTTCTTTCAACCAGACGGGTATTATAATGAAAAGTATATTAATGATATGCGTATAAAGACACTTTAAATCGCAAAGTTTGTGAAGGTTCGTAGCTCAGGTTGAGGTTTATGGTGTAGGTTTGCTCGCTGAGCTGAAGGTTTGATATCCAGACGTTTCATTACCTGGCTAGGTAACATCATCAGTGGCGACCTCCAAGTGAAACGAAGCTGTTGTCTCTTGCTTTCTATTTAGATCTTTCTCCTGGATGGGGTTCCTGGGGATTGTGGTGATGTCATTTCCGCTTTGTTTTCTGCTGGGTTGATAGATGGCATTTGGATCTATGTGTTTGTATATGGCATTGTGGTTGGGAGTGCCAGGACTCTGAGAATTCTCTGGCATGTCTTTGCTTAGACTGTCCCAGGATCAATGTGTTGGACAAGTCGTACCGGACTACCAAAAATCCATAAACCAGGAGCCCCCTCAGACCCATAGTCTCATTACCCGGAACACCAACTTACAGACTGGACAACGAACGACACGCAAGAGTGAAATACCTCATAGAAGAGTCACAACACTCCATCCACTCCACCCAGGAATTCCTAAAAATCGTCAAAAACACCAAAGTAGAGGAAGTGGAAGCAATGATCTCATTCGACATAATAGCACTGTTCACCTTCATCAACATCGACCTGGCAAAGGAAACACTTACCACACTTTTAGAAGAGACCATCACACACACCAACCACCATCAATCACATTACCAACGAAAACATAATGAAGGTAGTGGACCTGTGCCTCACCACCCACTTCACTTTCAACAACATAGTCTACAAACAAACCAACGGCCCACCCATGGGATCTCCGCTATCAGGATTCATAGCAGAAGCGGCAATGCAAAGACGAGAACAAACAGCCCTACCAACAATCAAAGCAAAATGTGGGTCCGCTACGCAGACAACACGTTTGTCATCACAAAATGAAACAAGATAGTCAAGACATTTAACATCATCAACAACACCCTCACAGGCATAAAGTTCACCAAGGAGGAAGAAACCGACAACAAACTCGCATTCCTGAATGTCACAGTAGAAAGAAAGGACAACGGAGGACTACAAACCTGTGCATACAGAAAACCGACAAACACTGACCAAATACTTAACTACACCAGCAAGAATCCCAACACACACAAACAAACCTGCGTCAGAATAGTATTCCAATGAGCCACCACACACTGCAGCACAGAGGAACTTCGGAAAACAGAGGAGAACCACCTATACAACGTATTCGAGAACAACAGATACTCAAAAAAACAGTCCACAGATTCGTCAAGAACAAACCACGACAAGCAGACCAAACACAGCCAGAAAACATAACCACCTTACCATATATCAAAGAAGTTTCAGACATGGCAGCCAGACTACTAAGACCCCTCTGAATCCTAGAAGCACGCAGACCCACCTACACTCTCAAACAAAAACTAACAAACTTAAAAGACCCAGAACAACCCATAGACAAAACCAACGTCATCTACAAAATTCCATGCAAGGACTGCCACAAACACTAAGTAAGACAACAGAAAGAAAGTTAGCAACCAGGATATACGAACACCAGCTAGCCGAAAAAGACACGACCTTCTCTCCCTCGTAGCCCGACACACGGATTAAAAATACCAATTTCGAATGGGAGACCACATTGATCCTGGGACAGGCTAAGCAAAGACACGCCAGAGAATTCCTAGAGACCTGGCACTCCAACCATAATGCCATAAACAAACACATAGATCTAGATGCCATCTATCAAACCCTCAGAAAACGAACAGGAAATGACATCACCACAAACCCCAGGAACCCCATCGAGGAGAAAGATATAAATAGAAAGCAGGAGACAACAGCTTCGCTTCACTTGGAGGTCGCCACTGATGATGATGTTACCTAGCCAGGTAATGAAACGTCTGGATATCAAACCTACAGCTCAGCAAGCAAACCGACACCCTACATTTTAAATTATTTTTCATGTTTATGTTGCATGAATCTGCGGTTATTGATCCACTGTTTAGTTTCACTCCCTATAGGTAACATGCTGATTTCTCCAGTTGTTCATAGTTCAATGTGATGCATCCAGTGTGTGCATAACGAGAGGGAGCTTGCTTCCCACATCTTGCGTTTATCTGTGCCTTATGTCCAGCATTCATCAATGGCGAGAGCAAGGGGCGAGGGTGATACCAATTTGCAAGTCTCTCCGTGCCCATGCACGGCACCCACATCGGCAATTCTCCACTGTGCATTTACAGCCAGTTCTCAGTGCCCCTCCACCCACGCCCTGCCCCTTTGAAATATCTCCATTATTTTGTGCAGTCTCGCTGTGCTCTTCTCACCAGGATGAATTACTTCTACTCAACCTCCTCCAGATTTCATCTGACAAAACATTCATTAAGATTCCCTTTGCATAAACATGCACTTCGCAGCTCTTGTTCTTTGATTTTCCTGGATGTCTTTCATACGAAAAAACGGTCACAGCAACTTGACTTGAAAAAGAAAACCACGCTGCTTTTCATTATCCCAATGCAACCGACATTTCAATACAGTTTAGTGAACAGGCTCAAACTATTCTTTGAAAGTTTGTAACAGCTTCGATGCATATAAACTGACCATTGGAGTTCCAATTTCAATACGACAGCTGTGAACACCTGAAAACAGCACCACTGAAATGCCGTTGATGACAGCAACAAGAGTGGGATTCGAGCACAACAGATTAGCCGTCCATCGACTTAACCTCTCGGCCACCTCGTCACAGGTGCAGGAAAAGCTATGACCTTATGAATAATTGAATTGCGTAAATTATGCAGAGCAGCAGAGATTTCTCCCCGGTGTTGGTGAAATGATAAATAACACAGTAAGGTTCCAAGACTATGGTCTGATCCCTAGGTTGTTGGGCAAGTAGACTCCCACTGTCACACTATGTTCACAGTGATCTGAGCAAAAATAAGAAAATGAATATGTAACAAGGTCTGTTGAATTCTGTGAAGATTTGAAGTCAACGGAATGAAGAACCCGAGACAGCAGGAGGTTTTCTTTCAATAAAGAGTTGGATAGAGCTCTTAAGGATAGTGGAATCAAGGGTCATGGGGATAAGGCAGGAACAGGATACAAATTGAGGATGTTCAGCCATGATCATAATGAATGGTGGTGCTGGCTCGAAGGGCAGAATGGCCTACTCCTGCACCTGCTGTCTATTGTCTATTAAATTGCCTGTGAGGAATTGTTTTCCAGACTGGAGGAGAGTGCATTGTGCTCAATGTCATTATTCGGAGCACCGAACTTCCGCTCAGATGTTTTTGACACGCACTTGTGTACAGAACAGACAATTTCAAAATTCAAAATAAGGCTAAACTGACAATTGAAGGCAACAATGCAAAAACCTTGATCTGTATCATTTTCCTGGGCCGTGCGACACCAAGTCACTGTATGATCACAGCAACACAGTGAGCAAGTGTCAGAAGGAAAATGAGTGCAGTACCAGAGCGCATACTGGGAGCAGCACGTGACACACGGGGAAGTGCATTTTCCACAACAGGAACACTTCCCAAACAGCGGACTGCGGTGGAACAATTCAAAGGGGGTTTACACTTTGAAGTTTGATGCCAGAGACACAATGGAGACCTGTCATTGAGTTTGTTCAAGATGAAGATTTTAAGATTTCTACAGATGCAAAACAAAATAGAAAGCTCATGGGTTAGTGAAGGCAAAAGATGAAATTGTACATTTCATCAATCTATGCATATTACAATGAGTACCTCACCACGTTCCTCACGCGGGGACAGAACCACGGAAAATGATCATATAATCCCCTTAACTAGCCATGGAATCAGAGAAACTCGGTTTCCCAAACGTTAGGGTAAAACCAGGAATGTGGAGGTAAGCAGTAATGTGTTGCTCATGTGCTGAAGGTGACCAGTGCACGGTATCTCTGTTTCAGTATAGTGGGGTGTGCTGTGCCGAAGTTTTCAGTTTGAGCTTCACATGGAGCAGCTTCAATTTATCGTCGGGTTGAGGGATACAGACAGAAGTTGATATTGAGCAAAGCCAAGTTTATGGGAAAATACCCGTGTTTGTGGATTGAGAAGCGATCTTTTCTGGGTAATGACTTTTTAATCAACAAACATACTGCAAGTATCTAAAACGTGAAGAGACATATGTGGAGAGAGAGCCGAAGGTGATTTTCCAGCAGATGGATAACGTTTCCCATGTGCACTACGTTAAATTCCGGGAAAATAGATGTTGAACTAGTTTCATGTTGCACGGTTTGTTGCAAACTCACAAAGGTTATTGCAATAATAAACAAAAAATCACATAGGACCGTTTGAATATTGTATTGAACTGAATTTTGGTCTGAGCATATTTTATCTTCAATGACGTGCTGCAGAGAAGTACCGGGGGTTAACAATACAAAAGGACAGAGTCTTCTTGGTGGATTTCTTGGGTGGAGTTAAGAATGTACGAAATGTACATAACATCATGTGAATGTGGTCAAATCTTTAAAGTAGGTTTTGCGTCTCCAAGTGACGATTCAATTCCTACTCATTAGGATAAAACTTCTGTCTGCAGATATTTTACGACATCACCTCCATTTACAGAGATTCATCTTGAATAATACGCCACACCTTACCAATCCATGAACTTGCTATACTCAGTCTTATTCAGTTGTACGTGTTCATGAAATATCTTTGTGTCTGAAGTCAACAAATTCGAAATTGTTACGCAACCACACTGACTTTCACTCAATGGTAAATTCCCTCCTTGTACGTTTGTTCGTGTATCTTTTAAAACACTTTGAAGTCAGCTTCTACGTTTTATTTCTGGAAAGTCGTTCACGATTTAAATAACTCTATTGAGTGGAAGGAACTCTCTCCAAACTTTTCTTAATCATTCACTAATGGTTTTCAAGCTCTAACTAAAGTTATTGATTCCCTGGAAAGACGGACTTTCCCCAATTTATTCATTCAAACCTTTTCATTTTAGAAGAACAAATAAGAATGCGGAATACAGGGTTAATGGTAGGGTTCTTAGTCAGGTGGAGGAACAGAGGGATCTTGGGGTCTATGTACATAGATCTTTGAAGGTTGCCACTCAGGTGGATAGAGTTTGTAAGAAGGCCTATGGAGTGTTATCGTTCATTTGCAGAGGGATTGAATTCAAGAGTCGTGAAGTGATGTTGCAGCTGTACAGGACTTTGGTTAGGCCACAGTTGGAGTACTGTGTGCAGTTCTGGTCGCCTCACTTTAGGAAGGATGTGGAAGCTTTGGAGAGGGTGCAGAGGAGATTTACCAGGATGTTGCCTGGAATGGAGAGTAGGTCGTATGAGAATAGGTTGAGAGTTCTCGGCCTTTTCTTGTTGGAACGGCGAAGGATGAGGGGTGACTTGATAGAGGTTTATAAGATGATCAGGGGAATAGATAGAGTAGACAGTCAGAAACGTTTTCCCCGGGTACAACAGAGTGTTACAAGGGGACATAAATTTAAGGTGAAGGGTAGAAGGTATCGGGGAGATGTCAGGGGTGGGTTCTTTACCCAGAGAGTGGTGGGGGCATGGAATGCGCTGCCCTTGGGAGTGGTAGAGTCAGAATCATTGGTGACATTTAAGTGGCATTTGGATGGGTACATGGATGGGTGCTTCATCTAGGTTAGAAGTTCGGCACAACATCGTGGGCAGAAGGGCCTGTTCTGTGCTGTATTGTTCTATGTTCTATGTTCTATGCTGTTTGTGCTGGTATAGGTGGAGGGAGTTTTGAGGTGTCTGGAATGAGTCAGTCTACAGTTTTGAATCAATACAGTATTATTAGTTGCTGAATTCAATACTGAGAGTGGTAATGCCTGAGCCTTATTTAGAGACAGAGCGTGAACCTTGTTCTGGGTTAGGTGCTATAACAGATATACAGCGAGTGTGAGGGAGCAGAGAGTATATGGTAAGTCTTATCCTAACAGAGAGAGGAGGATATTGTTGCTTGTCCAGTATTGTGGGATATTTCTCCAGATCATCTCAGCGTCGAGGTGAGCCTCCCTGAATGTCTTGCCCAGGTCTACCACTAATAACGACACAGACCTGTCCCTCAGCTTCCACAGAATCAGTTTAGGTAGAATTTACAGATAGCAAGAAGAAGCAAATATTGGTGTGTTATATATCGAACCCAAAACAATCGCAGAAAATAGGAGCATCACATGCTCTGGAAATGAGATAGGCAAGTATTGTGGATACCGCAGTCTTATTGAATGGTTAACAGCGTTAACTAAGTGACTGCTGAAGCTGTGAAAAAATACGTTCCATAAGTGTATATGATTTGGGTTGAAGAGTATGTTGTGAAGTAAACTAGAGAGCAGGTTATTTCGGATTTGATGTTGTGTGGTCAGAAGGACGAATTATTAACCTTGGTCTGAAGCAGCATTTAAGGAATAATGCCATTTATAAGGTAAAGTTTACAAGGTGTCTGCATACAGTTTAGAATGCTTAAATATTCCAGTCAAACATCATGGAAGACTGGAGGCTAGAGTGTCAAGATATCTTCAGTAAATTGGGAAAGTACAATATAACATTCAGTGGGAGACAAGCAATGGTTGTTCGAGTCACAGAGGCAGACAGCACGGAGACATGCCCTTCAGCCCAAACTGGTCCATTGCAACCAAAATGCCCATCCACGCTAAACCCATTTCCCTGCCATTGTCCCATATCTTTCTAATCCTTTACTATCCATGTATTTGTTCAAATGCTTTTTAAATATTGTTAATGTATCCGCCTCAACCACTTCTCAATCCATGTGCAACAGCCCCTGTGTTAAAAAGTTGTTCCTCAAGTTCCCTTTAATTCTGTCCCCTCTGACCTGAAACTGATGCTCTCTAATCTGTGATTGTCCAACCCTGGGAAAAAAGACTGGGTGCATTCACTCTATCCATGCCTGACATGATCTTATAAACTTCAATATGATCCTCCCTCAGCCTCATGCATACAAAAGTAAAAAGTCCTAGCTTGTCGAATCTCTTTCTGTAACTCGGACCATTGAGACCTTGGCAATATCCTTGTAAATGGTTTCTGCACTCTTTCCAGTTTAATAACATCCTTTCTATAGCAAAGTGAGCAAAACTGAACATAACGTTACCAATAAGGCCTGACTAGCATCCTGTATAACTGCATCATAAATCTCTAATTTCGATACTCAGTGATATAAACCGATTAAAGCCAGTGTGCCAAAAGCTTTCTTCACTGTCTACATCTGAATCAACTTCCAGAGAATCATGCATCTGAATTCCAAGGTTCCTCTGTTCCACTACACTCCTTAGGACCCAACCATTCACCATGAAACTCGAAACTTTATTTGACTTTATAAAATACAAGAACTTACACTGATCTCTATTAATATCCATTTGCCATTTCTCAGCCACTTCTCCAGGTGATCAAAGCACTGCTGAAATTTCTGAAAATTCTGATAAACTTCCTCACTCTCCATGATGCCGCTTGTTTTAGTGCCGTCTTCAAACTTACAAATCATGCCTGTACATTCTCATGTAATATCTGTAATATGTAGTGGTGTCAGCATCAACCCCTGAGGCATTCCACTATTCACAGGCCTCCAGTCTGACCAGCATGTTTCCAGTATTAATCTCTCCTTCCTACCATCAAGGCAATTTTGTACCTAATTTGCCAGCTCCCCCTCAATTCCATGCGATCTAACCTTCCAGAGGTTCCAGAGTACCATGTGGATACTTACTGAAGGCCTTACTGGAATTAACCAAGACTACGAATACCACCCAGACCTCCTCAACGTTGCTGGTCACTTTATCAAAGAACTCCAACAAAATTGTGAGTCACGATCTCTCTTGCACAAACTCCTGTGCTGAATTTGATGAAGGGCTTTTGCCAGAAACATCGATTTTTTTGCTCCTCGGATGTTGCCTGACATGCTCTGCTTTTCCAGCACCATTTTAGTCTTACTCCGAACCATACCCTGCCTTTCAAATGAATGTCTATCCAGTCTCTCTAAATCTTCTAAAGTAACCTACCCACTAGATTTTAGGATTACTGGTCTTTAGTTCCCAAGTTTATCTTTGTAGCATTTCTTGAATACGGGCTCAGTATTCGCTATACTCCAGTCGTCCAGGACGGCACTCGTTGGCCAGTGATGATAGAAAAGAGTCAAATAGTGCTCCCGCAATATTTTCTCTATCCCCCTATCCTCCTGCTGTGTTCCTGAATATAACTGGTCAGGACCAGGTGTTTTTAGAAATACTGCAAAGTCTGAAACATACATCTATTTATTTCAGGTGCAAACACCAAAGAGTGAGAAAGTGACTCAGTGATGGTTAACATAACAAATTAGAAAATATATTAATCGTAGGAAGTGACTTCAGAAGAATTCCAGCTATTGTGAAAACCTGAGAATTCTCAGAAATTAACGATACAAAAATGGAAGTCCATGAAACTAAAAAGGAAATCAAAAAGAGAACATACATGCTAACAAACTGGACCACAAAGACTACATCAATCTGCGATCTACATTTCAAAAGAAACAAAATAAAAGCAAAATCAAATATGGAAATTTGTAATCGGGAGAGGAGAGGTCCTTGTGCAGAACAGGGAAATGGCCAACAAAATAACCAGTTACATTGCATCTGTCTTCATGGAGGAAGATTCAGAAAATCACCCAGTAATGCCAAGTTATCGTATCGGACTCCTGGAGCTAAAGACAAACTCAATTCATATCAGTAACAAGGTAGTACTTGAACATGTAGCTGGATTGAGCATTGCTAAGTCTGCTGAAACAGATGTACTTCATATCAAAATGCCAGAAATAAATACCAATAGTAGTATTAATTGCACTGTCGATGACTGTGTTTTATTTTCCTGGACATTCTGCAGAGACCGGAAACTATTATGGATAAACTATAGATGAATGGAAGGGATCCAAACAGCTACAAAGGGAAAAAGACATAGTGTGGAGAACTGTAGACCAGGTAACTTGACATTTGTCTGGAAACTGTTGGAATCTATCACACAGGATGAGATTTTTCCTATTTAGAAATTAGCAGCAACAATGGAGAAAATCAGCATGCATTTCCGATAGAGAAATCATACTTGGTAAACTTCGGAATTGCTTGAAGTTGTTTCTTATAGCATAGATAATGGGGAAATAGTAGAATTGGCATATACTGGATTTTCGGAAGGGTTTCTATACGATTTCAGTGAGTTCGTAAATGTAATGAATGTGAAGGGTGTTTGGAGGAATATATGTAAGTGGAAAGTTAAAGTTTGGTTCGCCTTCATTTAAGGGAGTCAGAACATTGATGTAAAGACATGTTGAAGCAGTTTCACGGCATGTTGGTGGGACTGTAGCTGGAGTATTGTGCACAGTTTTGGTGACCGAATCACAGAAAGAATATACTGACCTGAGAGGAAGTGCAGTGGGCATTCTCTAGATTAATTCCTCAGATGGTGAGATTGTCTGATGAGGAATCTCGGCCTGTGTTCTCTAGAGTTTCAAAGAATGAGAGGTGGGTCACAGTGAAATTTAGATAATTCACAAAACATTTGACAAGTTGGAAATTAACAGAACGTTTCCCTCGCTGTCTATTCCACATTCAAGGCAAATAATGGCAAGATCTGGGACAGGCCAGTTAAGACTGCAATAAGGAGGAAATTCATCATTTGGATTGGAGTGACTAATACAGGGGCATGGAAACCTACTGGTAGGAAAGATTCGGGAGAATCACCAGATATTCTACAAGTGTCTCCAGCAGAACAGAATAACTAGGGAACAGGTAGGACTCATAAGTGACTTGCCAAGTTGCAACCAAATTAAACTAAGTGTTAGGAGACCGAGGGTGGTGGTAGAGGGCTGTTTGTGTGATTGGAGGCTAGTGTCCAATGGTGCACCACGGGAATAAGTGCTGTGTCTCTTAATATTTGTGATTCGGACGTGTTGGTGTTGGATTGGGGTGGACAAAGCTAAAAATTGCATAACACCAGTTTATACTCCAAAAGGTATATTCGGTGGGACTAGCTTTTGAAGTGCTTCATCAAAGCGTGCAACCACCTGATGAAGAAGCAGCGTTTTGAAAGCTCGTGCCTCCAAATAAACCTGTTGGACTACAAGCTGATGTTTTCTGATTTTAAACCTTATCATAAAGGATGCAGCTGTGAATATGGACGAGGGGTGGGGAGTGTCTTACGTAAGTTTGTGTTTGATACAAAGATTGGCCTGGTAGTTGGCAGTGAAGAGGAAGGCCTAGCGTTGCAGGAAGATACAGATGGAATGGTCAGATGGGTGGATCAATGGCAGATGGAATGTAACCCTGATAACTATGAGGTGATGCACTTTGGAAGAAGGAACCCGACAGGCAAGGACTCAATGAATGGCAACACAGAAGGAAGCTAAGAGGGTGCTTCTCCACACATCTCTGAATGTGGCTGTACAGGGTAACACACAATTTGATAAAGCGTATGGGAGCGTAAACATCGCCTTCACATATCGAAGCATAGATTATAAGAGCTATGTGGAACTTTCATTAGCCAAGATGGAATATTGTGTGCAATTCTGGGAGCTACATTACAGGAAGGATGTGATTGTACTGGAGGGGGTGCAGAGGAGATTCACCAGGATGTTTCCTGGGATGGAGCGTATCAGCTATGGATAGAGCCTGGATAAGCTCGAATTGTTTACTTTGGTGCAGAGAAACCTAAGGGGGACCTGAATCAGGAGGATAAGATGACGAGGGATATGAATGGGGTGGATAGACAGCAGCTGGTCCTTTTAATCAAAGGGACACACTTTTGAAGTGAAGGGTTTGAGGCTTCGTGAGGATTTGAGGACTGTTTTTGAAGCAAAGTGTGTTTGGGTCTGGGATGCACTTGTGAGAGGGAATTGTCATGGTAACCTCAAAACCATTAGAAAATTCATGGTTGTGCACTTGAAATGCCATAAGATTCACGGCGACGGGTTTTGTGTTGGAAAGTGGGGCTAATGTAGACCGTGCTGTATTTCTGATAGTACAGAGTCTGTGCTTCTGTGATTATATGGCTGTGGAAGGTCAATCATTCAGCAGCTTAAGATAGGAATTGATGGTTTTCTGAAGAATATCTTATCACAGTGTATATGAGTGAACTTGTAATATCTTCTGAAAATACGCCAATGGCAAAATGAAGAGAAAAAGGTGCAGCTTCCTTACAGTCTGATAACAGATAATTGAGGACAGGTAAATAGCAGATCAATGGAGCAAATACTTCGGTTATGCCTTCACAGAAGAAGAAAAAACAAAAATAACATTTCCTCGCAATACTCGGGAACTTTAGTCTGTAGAGAAAAAAGGAATAGAATGAAATTAGTAACTAAAACATTTTAGAGAAAATATTGGACTGAAATTAATGGGCATAGGCAAAGTCAACAGAGGTTTATGAAATAGGAATCATGTTTGGGAAAATGGCTTTTAAAAAAATTATGGAGAAGGTATCAACGCAATACGATTGGATTTTCAGAAAAACTTTTTATAAAGCCCCAAGCCTATTGTGCAAATTCGAATCCTATGGGACTGGGGCTAATATATGGTCATGGTTTTAGAATGGGAGAGCTGGCAGGAAACAGTGAGTAGGAATAAAACCATGTTTTTTGAATGGAAGGCTTGGAGGATATAACAAGGATCGAGATTTGGCATCCAACTATTCCAAATACACATCATATCTTTGGCTGAGGGGCTCAATTGCAATATTTCCAAGACTGCTGACAGCTCTAAACGATGTCAGCTTGTGAGTGGATGAGGAGGATGTCAAAAAGGCTCCAAATTGATTGAGACAAGTGGAGTGACTGGGCAAATACCTGGCAGATGGAGAGCAATGGCAGAGATGAGAGGTTGTGTACATTGATGGGATCAATTGAATGGCAGCCTATCATTTGAAAAGAGATTGGTTGAAATTTGTTGATATATAAGTGAACTTAAGCTGCATTTTTGTTTATTTCTGCGCAGCATTCCAAGTCCATGTTGGGCAATGAGTTTTGAACACGGAAGTCAATACTGGGAATGGCATTGGCGCGCTGTATACAGTGTACGTAGACCCAGCAAGTAGGGAGCTGCAACATTGAAAAGAATCTGGATCTCCCTGTACACTAGTCACTGAAAGCAATATTGCAGGAGCAGAAAGCAGGTAGGAAGATAAATGGTTTATTCACCTTCATTTCAGGGTGATTTAGAATACAGGAGTAAGGGTCATTTACTGCAACTATACAGGGCCTTGGTGGGACCCCATCTCGAACATTGTGGAGTATTGTGTGCAGTTTTGGTGTCCTTAGCTAATAAAGGGCAAATCTGACATTGAGGGAGTGCAGTGAAGGATGACAGACTGATCTCTGGGATGACAGTTAGTTGTGGGAGCAGAGTTTGGGGTGACTGGGCCTATATTCCATGGGCTTTAGGAAAATGAGTGGAGATATCAGTGAGATATATAAACTCTGACAGGATGTGACAGATTGGAAGCAGGGATGTTAGTTCACTTTATAGAAAATGGTTCGTGAATCACATTGCAGTCAAATCATACTTAATAAACACGTGTTATCAGAGAACTCCCAAAATATTGATGGGCCAAAGGCACTATATTTCATAATGTTTAAACATATTTTGGGATATGAACATTGTGTGGGGAAAACTGCTTTGAGGAGATGTTCGGCCATGAAATAGTATGCGGAAAGCTCAATGTGCTGAATGACCTCCTACTCTCCCGATGTTTCTGTTCAGTCTGTTGGAAAGCTCTGTCAAGGTTGTCATAAGACCTCAGATGTTAGGAAGGATGTCTATGCAGGGTCGACAGAACTGTGTTTCTCACTCCCTTTTCTGATAACGAGGCTGATGCTAGATGATCTGTCAGGTTTTATCCTTTAAGACCTCAGAGTAGTTTGATACTATTCAGTGTCTCACTTGGCCGATTCAGAGACCATGTTTGTGTATCTGGAGTCACTTTTAGGCCAAGAAAGCACGGGAGATCACTTGGGGAAGGAGACCGATGTTTACAATCAACATTGGACACTATTACTGACACCAGATTTTAGGTATCGAGATTTTATTAATTATTTTTAACTTCCAACAGCTGCCAGATCATTGGCCTGGACTGGATTCGTAAACCAATGATATGTCCACTGCAGCACCATCCCCACATGGGGACCTATCAGAAACCACACTGACCTGATTATTTCGGTGCTACTTGACAGCTTTATCGAAAAGTATTCCCACCAATTTGTCTGTCGAGATGGGACTGAGAGTGTGGTAATTGGTCAGATTGTAATTATTCTCCTATGCAGGGACTGGATATAGTTGAGTAATTTTCCTCATCGCCAGGGACATGTCAGAGTTGGAGCTGGAATGAAATGTAGGATGGCGTATTTACAGGGGGCAGGGTGGGAAGAGGTGTAATCTAGGTCGCTGTGGGAGTCAGTCGGTTTAGTGTATACGTCCGTGTTGAGTCGGTCGTCCGAGATAGAGATGGAGAAGTCTCGGAAGGGGAGGGAGGAGTCTGAGACTGTCCAGGTAAATTTGAGGTCTGGGTGGAAGGTGTTCGTAAAGTGGATGAACTGTTCAATCTCCTCGTGGGAGCACGAGGTAGCGCCGATACAGTCATCAATGTAGTGGAGGAAAAGGTGGGATTATATTCCCAATTCCTTCGCCTTCACAGCATCTACTCCCAGGAGGACCAATTCGAATACCGAACAATCCACTGGCCTCCTTCTTCAAACACCGCAATTTCCCCTCAGACGTGATTGACGATGCTCTGCACCGCATCTCCTCCACTTCCTGCTCCTCCGCCCTTGAACCCCGCCCCTCCAATCGCCACCAGGACAGAACCCCACTAGTCCTCACCTGCCACCCCACCAACCTCCAGTAACATCGGATCATCCTTCGTCATTTCTGCCACCTCCAAACGGACCCAACCACCAAGGATGTATTTCCCTCCCCACCCCTATCAGCGTTTCGGAACGACCACTCCTTCCGTGACTCCCTTGTCAGATCCACACACTCCACCTACGCAACCTCCGCTCCCGGCTCCTTCCCCTGCAACTGCAAAAAATGAAAAACTTGCGCCCACACCTCCCCCCTCACTTCCCTCCAAGGCCCCAAGGGATCCTTCAATATCCATCAGAAATTCACCTGCACCTCCACACACATCATTTAGTGCATCAACTGCACCCGATGTGGCCTCCTATACATTGGGGAGACAGGCCGCCTACTTGCAGAACGTTTCAGACAACACCTCTGGGACACCAGCACCAACCAACCGAACTGGCCCGTGGCTGAACACTTTAACTCCCCCTCCCACTCCGCCAAGGACATGCAGGTCCTTGGCTTCCTCCATCGCCAGACCATAGCGACACGACGCCTGGAGTAAGAGCGACTCACCTTCTGCCTAGGAACCCTCCAACCACAAGGAATGAATGCAGATTTCTCCAGCTTCCTCATTTCCCCTCCACCAACCTTTTCTCAGTCCAAACCCTCAGACTCAGCACCGCTTTCTTGACTTGCAATCTTCTTCTCGACCTCTCCGCCCCCACCCCCTCTCCGGCCTATCACCCTCACCTGAACCTCCTTCCACCTATCGCATTCCCAATGCCCCTCTCCCAAGTCCCTCCTCCCTACCTTTTATCTTAGCCTGCTTGGCACACACTCCTCATTCCTGAAGAAGGAATTATGCCCGGAACGTTGATTCTTCTTCTCCTTTGATGCTGCCTGACCTGCTGCGCTTTTCCAACAACATATTTTTAAACAACTACCTCATTGTCCACTTTAATTTGAGGAATATCCGAATCAGAATCCTCTGAAGTTGTTTTTTTCCTTCTGTGCCGTAATCATTAACACCTAGTTCTCTGGCTGTCCTTACCTGTCAAAGTACATTTTGAGCATATTCACATGACATACGCTGTGAGATTTCTTTCTGTCTGGAGTCCCTATCATGTAGTTACTCTCACTCAATATCCGTTGTGTTTGATAAGGTCTACTAAACCTTGCTTTTCAAGGTTTACCTACAACTGGAAGTAACAGTAATATCTTATCCCCGATCGCAAAATTGCATTTTTTTATTCCCTGTCCACTTCCTGTTTTATTGTATGTTGCATTTCTTTTAAATGCTGTCGAACCAACTCCCCAGCGCTATTAATCGTTCCTTAAATTTTGAGACCTAGTCCAAATGTGTGGCCTTTGAACTCTAATTTACTATTTTCTCCTTAATCAATTTTAATGGTCCCCTCACTTAATGCCCCAAAAATAATTCCAATGGAACGAATTTGCTCTGTTAATTTGGGGTATCCCTGATCACAAAAAGTGGAAATGGAATTCCCTCACCCTAATCATCTGGATAATCCTGATTATAAGCCCTCAACATGGTATTTAATGTTTAATGTCACCTTTTTAGTGCTCCCTGCAATTGTGGATGGTTTGAAGTAGATTTGAATTGCTTCATTCCTAAGACATTATCGTGATTAATTAGATGTGAACTTTGAACCTTGATCTCACTGTATCTTCATTGGTAGTCCGTATCTATTTTTTTAAAAAAGACTAATTCCTTTACAATTCTTTTAGCTGTGATACTGCACCTTGGGATGGCCTCTGGAAATCTACTCGATGCATCCATTATTGTTAAAAAAATACTGATGCCCAATCTTTTGATTGTGGTCTGGGACCTAGCCAATCATTTAAGACTCTTGTAAAAGGTTCCTCAAATGCCGGAATAGTTAAGAAAGGTGTAGGTTTTATTATCGCTTGTGTTTTTCCAATTACCTGACATGTATGATGCATCTGGTAAAATTCAACTACATCCTGTTGCAGTCCAGGCCAGTAAAATGTCTCTGTATTCAGTCTGTTTTTTCATCACTCCGAACTGATGCACCATTCGCACCACCTCCTTTCTGCAACCTATTGGCAATATGATTTGATGAATCTCTTCCCATTTCTCATCTCCTTGAATATATGATAGTCTCCATTTCCTCATTTGGACATCATTTTTAAGGTAATAAAGCTCAGGGATACATTCAAAATTCCTAACATATGTGCTTTTTGATACAACTGCTTTAAACTTTTATCTTTCTGCTGTGACTCAGTTAGTTTAGCTGAGCAAAAAATATTTACATGATCACCTATTTGCTCCTGTTTTGTCTCAACTTTCTGATGGAACAAAGTATCTGTTCATGCCACTTCAGCTTCCTTATCTTTACATTTTTGGTATTTTCTGTTTCGACTCGTGACATTGGGACTTTGTTACCCACAATCAGGAAAATTTCAAGGATAAGACTCCTACATTGATTCAGTTGCCTGCATATCCACTGGCTTTCCAACGAGAGTAGCAGTAATCCTACCAATGAATCAGCTATATTTTCCGCAAGGACAAGTTGTATTCCTGGAGCTGAGAGTTTGTCCAATACCTCTACCGCAATTTCCCCACACTTTTCTGGACACGCTATGCTCACTTTACATGATTTTGCACCTTTTAACTCATGGTGAATTGCCTTTCGCTGTACCTTGTCTGGAAATATTCCTTCAGGAGTACATATCTCCTTTTCTATTCACAGAGGATCCTGTTTCTCTTAATATTGCATCCTCTTTAACTGCCCTATGTGAATAAATTTTCCCTTTGCAGGTATATTTTATAAGCAGATCTGGTACTCCCTCCGTAACAAACCTCCAATCAGATTATACACTCTGATGCAGCTTTCTAGTTTCCACTGTGCCTTCTGTTACCGCTCCATAAAAACTCCCAGATTTATTCCTTTTTCCTACGTCTGTGTTTTTTTTCTGAATCCACCAAAACAGTGATTTCATGTGCCCTAATTTGTTGCAATGAAAACACCGGAGTTTTTAAAAAAATCTTCTCTGCCTCCTTCAAGTATTGCCTTCACCGAGATCTACGTCTCCCTTTCTACGTGGGGATTTCTCTTTGCCCCAATTTTTATCCATCATGGACTGAAATTGACTCTGGAAGCCAAAACAAGTTTCATAACAATAATCACTAGTCATAATCATCAGCCACTTCAGCTGCCAGTCTTGCCTTTATTACTCTAGTATCTTCCAAATGAGTTTGCACTATGTGAATGCTTAAACTCCTCCAAAGTAATTGTCTCTCTCAGAGCATTGTAGGTTTGCTCTCTTTTTAAATCTCTTATCCATCTCTGAAAATTACTTTGTTTGATTCTTTCCAACTCAATATGGGTTCGACCAGGATCCTTCCTTATATTCCTCACGTTGTCTGTAGGCTTTTGGCACATGCTCATATGTACATTTTCCCCTCCTCATACTCCCCGGATCCCTCCTCTGATAGTGTTGCGCATACCTCACTAGCTCTACCTACAAGTTTTGTTTGGGTCAACAAAACCTACATGGTCACTGCCCACTGAAATTCTTTAGCCACTTTCCTCCTCATTAATCTAGGCAAGCTGTGAATATACTGAAACACATTTCTCACCAGGCTTTGGACGACCATGGGTTTACCCATCTTCACTCTGTACCTTACTAAGCTGACCTTCAGCCTTCATCCTCATCCTTTTCAGCTGACGTTCCATTCTAAGTGTCCACCTCGGAAGCTCAAATGATCCCTATTTTTCTTTCTCTCCTGCTGAAGCTATTTCTTTTTTTCTCTTTCCTCTGTTAAACCTATTCGTTATCTTTCCTCCTCTTCTGATTTTATTCGTAGCTCAAACTGCTTCACCTCTGCTTCCAACTCAAGCTGCCTCTTTTGCGATTGAAGTTTAGTCATCTCCACAGATCCTGATGGAGTTTGCAGAAAATTGGAATGCCGAGCTACTGCTGTAATCATCTCCTCTTTCCTCACATCAGAGGGTAGCTTTAACTCCCTTTGTCTTCTAATTCCCACGGCTTGGACTTATGTGCATTTTGTAAAACCCCCAAGGTCACTTCCTCCACCTCCAAAACAAGCTTGGTTCCAGCAAGAACCATTGCTGTCTGAAGGTCTGTTTACTCACCAAATCAACACACGAAATAAGAGACATAATACCCGCCACTCGCTGTCTAAATCCCGCGAAGGCCCCTAATCTGTTATGGACCAAACCCGAACCCTCAAAACATTTTAAGCAGGTAGCCGGACGGTAAATTTGCTACTTGTTGAAGGTTAGTGTATAGCTGATATTCCCAGAGTGAATTAGCTGGTCAGACTGCCGAGTTTTAAACAAATGACATTTATTTGCCAAATTACATTAGATTACTTACGGTGTGGAAACAGGCCCTTTGGCCCAACAAGTCCACACCGCCCCGCCGAAGCGTACCCACCCATACCCCTACATCTACATCTACCCCTTACCTAACACTACGGGCAATTTAGCATGGCCAATTCACCTGACCTGCACATCTTTGGACTGTGGGAGGAAACCGGAGCACCCGGAGAAAACCCACGCAGACACAGGGAGAACGTGCAAACTCCACACAGTCAGTCGCCTGAGGCGGGAATTGAACCCGGGTCTCCGGCGCTGTGAGGCAGCAGTGCTAACCACTGTGCCACCGTGCCGCCCATTAAACATAAGGAACCAAAAACAGAATACCTGAATAACGTATCGTATCCGAACCTGACAGTCTATCCCGATTTAAGGATGCTGTTCCAATATACTTTCAACAATTCCAATAAACAAAACCCCTTCGCACCAAGAATAAAACTGACACAACTGCTTACAGGTTATAATGTCGGAAGTGCAGAAGGAGGCAGAGAGCGTCCAGTGACTCTGACTCAACTAACCCCGAACTGATCCAACCTGTCCAGCTAGGGAGCAGCACAGGTCCTCCTGATTATACAGGGTACTTTCTAAAGATTTGAAAGGCTTCTGGATGAGGCATTATCTGTTAGGTATAAACAAATGGACAACAAAGAACCTTTCAAAATTCTGACATCTTGGAATCTTGGGTCCTTTAGACCTTCTTTCAAAAAAACCAAGGACAACATAACCCTGTAAAAGGACTGGCTTTGTGAGAACATGCACATTTGGCGTTGGACTGAATTCCAAAAATGTAAGTCTTACCGCTTTGAAGCCAATATAATGTATTAAGGTGTTTGTTAGTTTACATAAAACAGTGCTCAATCATATTGTGTGTTGAAGATTCAGCATTGTCACGAGTGGAATGTCCAGAAATATCCACACTTCCTGTGTATGGTCAGGGCAAATATATCCACTGAGAATCTGTTGCTTAGCGCCTGTTCTAGTCGAGGAGAGACCAGCATGGAAACCACATCTAGATTGTGATTTTTCTTTTGTGGATGGTCATGGTGGAGCGTTCAGGTGGTTACAGCATTGCAAATGAATAACACAGCAGAATCATCTAACCCGCGATAAGAAAACGTCAATAATTCTCCCTCACAATTAACTTCTCGAGAGCAAATGGAAATGGGAGATGTGACCATTAGCCAGCAATGTGAACATTCAGTTCAATCCAGTTGTTATTTTGAACTGAAGGTCGCATTCCAAAAGGAGTTATCTGGATCTGTTTGTTCAGTGACTGTGATTGATGTCACTCTCCATGGTTCCTAATTATGTCACTGGATGGTTTTCTTCTTCTCTTTGTACGGGGCTTCTTCCAATGCTTTACCCCATTGTTGCTGCAGATGTATCAGCAGCAACACTGACAAGGATCAGCAGTTGCAGCGAACATCAGAATCTGAGAACCATAGACTGGAATGTTTCAACAGTGGATCAGAATCTGACAGCATTAGACTGGAATATGCAAACAATGGATCAGAATCTGAGAACAGTCGACAGGAATGACGCATCAATGGTTCAGAATCTAAGAAAAATAGACTGGAATGCTGCAACAATGGACAGGAGTTTATCTTGGGGTCTTTTGTATCTTTCCTGATATTGGCACATATTACCAGAGAGGATATACGGTGTACTGCTGATTATTCAGGCTGGTTACTATCCAATGCTCGCTATTGTTGGTGCTCCTGGTAAGTCTTCCCATCACTATCGATTTATTAATCCCATGGTGAACTTCAGTGCTATTTCTGTTATCTATATTTAGTAAATGCTGAAACTGTTATCTTCAGTTTTAAATGCAAATGCATTCATTACCCACAAATTTCAGAACCGCCCACACCCCCGCACACATAAACATCTGAAAACAAGACTGTTCACAATCACAAAGTACCTATTTTCCCCGAATTGATTTATGTCTTGGTATTCTTTCCATCACCAAAGCTACCCACTCCCAGCTCCATGGTATCGCCAGACGCCGTCTTGACGTCAGTGCGAGTGCTAAATAACCCATTATCTATACCTTTGTAAAAGTCAGACTTTATGGTTCCTGTTCTCTTCTAATCAGTCTTTCCGTTACAAATGTTTCCATCAAAATCTTGTTCTTTTCTGTAAATTAAATTCATGACAGGGACACTGTGTCAGAGTAGTAATGTCGATGGCCACGTAATTCAGTGGCCCAGGTAACTACACCATGGACACTGTTTCAAATCCTATCACAGATGATGACAGAACTTAAATTCAAATGACAGGAACTGGAAATAAAAGTGAATTTTACTAGTATAATCCCACCAGCACTTTGTCAATAAGTTTATCTATTTCACTGTTGCCCTTTGGTGAAGAAATCTCACATTATTGTCTGGTCTGAATTAAAACTGACGTCAGACCCAATACCTTAAGGTATGGCCTCACAGTAAAAGGCATTTAGTGAGGTCCACAAATGCTGCCCTGTCAGTGATGCAGACATCCCATGAAAGGTAGAGGCAAAAAAAAAGAATGTTGCTAGAGATTAGAAACAAAAGGAGCGAGTAAGTGCCAGAGAAACTGAACAGATATGGTAGCCTCAGGTCGAGAGAATAATAGAAGTGACATTTCGCGTCCAATGACCATACATCAGAACTGAATGCAGTTGGTATATAGTGTGTTTGTTGTTGATGACAGGGATGGCTGTTGTGAAAGGGAGAAGCAGTGAGTTGAATAGATAGAGAAAGAGAGAGGTAGAGAGAAAGAGACAAACAGAGGGAATGTTGATGATTAGCTGGAATGGAAATAATAGTCCAGACTAATCTTATTTATTTTTCTCCTGTTCCCATATTACTGAAATGCATGCCCATGTGAGGTGTACCTCCATGTCCCAGTTTGAAGTCAGCTATGTCCCTTTGTCTCTCTTACTTGAGTGTCATCATCTTCTTTTATTCAGTAATGGGATGTTGGGCCTGTAATTAATTCCTTTCCTGATTGTCCTTGAGAAGGTGTTGGTGAGCCACCTCCCTGACCCACTGCAGCCTGTGGGCTGTAAGTAGTCAGTGTTGTGGTCCGCCCGGTTTCATTTATTTGAAAATTTTAGCGAGTGATATAACGGAGCGGCTGGCTTGGCCATTTCAAACTACAACTGTATGTTAACCACAGTGCTGTGGTCTGGAGTCACAGGTAAATCCGACCAGGTGAAGACAGTAGATTTCCTTCTCTGAAGTGCATTAGTGTTCCAGGTAGGACAAACACAATGGTTTCATTAGATTCTCAATTCCTGATATTTTATTGAATGCAATTTCCAACATTTGCCGTGGTGGGATTCGAAACCGGGGTCTCGGTTATCACCTGAGTCTCTGGGTTATTATTCCAGAGAAAATACAGCTAGGCCATCACCTCTGCAGCATCTGCAACCATCTCCAACCATCTCCAATGGCAATAGTGGTGTTGTTGTTGGCGTGGCTGTGCTTAAAGCATAGCGTTTTTCAAGGCAACAAAATGATTTGGCAAAACATACCATCCTTCTCAGTTTGTATTTATGCGAAGGTGAGATCATGGGAAGTGTTCTTGGTGAAAAGGAGGTGGGTGTCCTTGGTCATGAGCCACTGATAGAATTCATACGGAGCAGTAGGTAATCAGCACAGTAATGTACAGTGTCCTTCATTGTAAAATGATGGAAGTATAAGTATGAAGACACCTTACTGAATTGGTAAAGTGTTATTGAAACAGTACTTGGGACGCTGTGAACAGATTTTCTCTCCTTTATGAGGAATGATCTCCTTGCCACAATGAGACAGAATACAGGCAATGCGCCAGAGTAATCCCTGCGTTGAAGGTACAACAAGGAGAGTGTGAAGGAAATGAGTGATTAATCTGTAATGCGGAAAAAGAATAAAAAGTGATTGCAATAAAACTTGAGCGTTATGGACCAGTATTCATTATTTTCAAAACTAAGCATTGATACCGTTAAATATTCCGTGTTTCCCGCAATTTATGTTTTCTCATTTGGACAAATATATGATAGGGAATGTTAAGAAGGACATGGGCCAAGTACAGGAAAATGGAGTTCGCATGGATGGACATTTTAGTCTGAATTGACCAGTTTGGGCTAAAGGGCCTGTTGAACTCTATGACTCTGTGATAGTTTACATGTCCCTGTGGAGCCCACATGTTGGTTGAGAGACAGCTCCATGCTCTGACCAAACTCTCTCCGTCTCAACGCACAGTTGGAGTGAGACCCTGCACTGAGCATCATGTTGTTCACAAACTTGTCAGCAGCCACATTCTGACAGGGTTGGTCATTCTCAAAGGCTTCTGACATCCATACAGAAGACTAGCCCTGTCTTCTCGGAGATGGAAGATTACTCCTTGAGATGTGCCACATACCATCCGGTGTGCCTCCTTACCATCAGCAAACCATGTTAATGTAACACGTGTGAAACATTAGCAAAGGAGCCAGGAGGCACAACATGGAGCAATCTGTTTATGCAGCCTCTGCTTCATTAGTTTGTAGTGTTGCAGCATCAATTACATCCTCCAATTTCAGTGTAACTGTTTGGACGGGCTGAATGGCCTCTTCTGTTCATTTGTCAATGTCTCGGGTGGCTGAATGTCCTCTGCCTCGTTCCAGGGAAGAGTTTCATTATTGGGTGACCCGTGGTAGCTGCTTACCTGCGTGTTGTGCTGACTAGATTCCTTATCTTCCTGTGTAACATTAGACAAACAGGAGGCTGGAAGAAACAGCAAGTTAGGCAGCATCAGGAGGTGGAGAAGTCAACACTTCAAGTATACCCGTTCTTCAGGACTGCGGGTGGGGGTAGGGGGAACTGCAGATAAAGAGGGAAGGGAGTTGTTGGGGTGGGAAGAGCAGCAGGATGGTGAGGTAGCAGATAGGTGGACACAATTGGTGGGTGCAACCTGGTTGGTGGATGGGAGGGATGAATCCGGTTGGGAGCTAGAAGGTGGGTCATTTGGTGCAATGGAAGGGAGGAGGAGGGGCTGGAAAGGGAGTAGGGCCATGGCTGGGAAGTTTATTCCAAATTGGAGAACCAAATGTTGAGTCCTTCAGGTTGTAGGCTAACCAGGCAGAAGGTAAGATGTTGTTCGTCCAATTTGCGGTCTGACTCACTGTGGCAACAGAGGAGGCCAAGGAGGTCACGTTGGAAAGGAATTGGGAAGGGGAATTGAAATGGGTGGTGACTGGGAGTTCAGGTCGGCCGCTGTGGGCCCTGTCGTGATGCTCGGCGAAATGAGCCCTTAATTTACGTTGCTCTCCCCGATGTGGAGAAGACCACACCAGGTGCACCTGATGGAGTAATCTAGGTTGAAGGAGAGGCATGTGACCTCTGTTTCACGTGGAAGGACTGTCTGGGGCCTTGGATGAGATGAGGGAGGTGGTGTGCCAGCAGGTGATGCATTATTTTCATCTGCAGGGTCAGTTGCCAGTGGGGCGTGGCGGGTTTGGTGGGGAGTGTGGCACGAACCAAAATTGGCGAAGAGATTGGTCCTTGTGGAAGATGTGTCAGGTGATGGGATCCAACCTAGTTAACTGTATCTGGTGGTACTGATGTGGTCTTCTCTATGTCAGGGAGACCAAATATAAACTAAATGGAATGCTTTGCTGAGCATCTCAGCTGGGCCTGAAAGGCTGATTTGACCTCACAATCACCTCCGATTTCAATTCCCCCTCCCACTCCATTTCCGACATGGTCATCCTTGACCTCCTCCATTGCCACAACGAACCAAAGCACATCTGGAGGAACATTGAATATTCCACCGGTGCAGCCTAAAGCCCGGGAGACTCAACATTGAGTTTTCCAAGTTCTAGTAACCTCCCTTCCAATACCCCGACTCCCTTCCCAGCCTCTCCTCCTTCCTTTCCTCTGATCAACCCATCTTCCAGCTGTCAACTGGATTCATTCCTCCCATTGACCAACCCAGTGGTACCCTCTACCTGTGTTCCCCACCTCACCACACTGCCTCCTCCGACTCGTGCACCTCGACTCTTTATCTGTACACACCGTTACCCCACCCCCAGTCATGAAGAAAGCTTATGCCTAAGGAGTGGACTTCTTCTCCTGATGCTGCCTGGCCTGTTGTGTTCTTCCAGTCTCCTGCATTCCAACATTTGTAATGGGCTGTGCCTCTTCTTATCCAATAGCTTCAATGGGCTGAATGGCGTTCTCACATTTCTGTGACACCAGCTTGGGATACAGAATGAGCTACTCTTTTTTAGTTCTTTGGAAATGTTCAGGGTCTAGTAGTACTGTTACATGAATGTTACCTAGATATTAACAGCATGAGCTTGAATGTTGACCAGGTTTTGATGCTTTATGCGATATTTTCTCTTTCCTCTTTCTGATCTAATGACGGAGGGTAAGACGTTAATGAACCCGCTGAAGATGTTTGTGCCGAGGAAGCTACCCTAAAGATCACCAACATAGATATCTAGGGACTGAGAGGATTGATCTGCACCAGCCACATGGTGTCCTGAATGGCCCAACCACCTGGGAGTTGACAACTGTTTCCCATTAGATTCAATGTTATTTAGTCTCCTTGACACCTTCCTCAGTTACGCCCTGCAGTGATGTCAGGGCCAGTCACTCTGATACTGTGCTCATATATTTTGTTCATGTCAAAGGTCAAGGTAAATCCGTGGGGACTGTTTCCTTCTCTCAGAGGGTAGTGACTATTCTGGCCTCTCTATCCCAGACAGCTACATCTCTGAAATGTTTGGGGAGCAGAATGGTGTTAATGGATCTTGACACATCAGGGAGTTGAGGGCGACAAAGAATTGGGCAGAGAAGAGAAATTAATGCCGGAAGCGATCAGCCCTGACCTTATTGAAGGGAAGGGCAGGCTTTACAGGCTATATAGTCTGGTGTTATTCCAGTGTACCACATAGGCCAGTCATTTTGTTGCCTCTTCCATTTCCTGTGTTATTGACTTCAAGTAGCTGAATAGCCTGATCATGTTGCTGCATGATCTAGAATGGGTCTAGTTCTATTGCCTTGAGGGCTGATTGGCCTCCTCCTGTAACTGTATATCATACTCCAGGGGCTGAAAAGCCTCATCCTGTTCTGGTGTAACTGAAATCCATATAGTCCAGATCTACCACCCTCGGAGAAAGTGAACACTGCAGATGCTGGAGATCAGAGTTGCAAAGTGTGGCACTGGAAATGCCTAGCTGGTCAGGCAGCATTCAAGAAGCAGGAGTATCGAAACCTTGGACATTCCTGATGATAGACTTATGCCGAAAACGTCGATTTTCCTTCCCCTCCAATGCTGCCTGACCTGCTGTTCTTGTCCAGCACCACACATTTGGACGTCTACTGGCCCGCCCTAGTCAACCTTCCTGGTCACATAATTAAAGAAATTGAACAAATTCTTCAGGTATGAACTTCCACTCAAAAAGCCATGCTCACTATTCCTAATCAAACCCTGTTTTCCGAATGCATGTAAAGCTTATGCTTCAGAATCTTCTCAAGTAATTTACCTACCACAGATGTTAAGCTGACTGGTCTGTATTTCCCAGGCTTTATTTTTTCAGTCCTTCTTGATTAAGTGCACATTTGCTCTCCTTCAGTCTTCTGGGATCTCATCTGTGGTAACTGATGGTCAAAATTATCAGCCACGGCCCCCGCAAATTCTTCTCTTGCCCCTTTCAGTGTTCTTGGATATATCTGGTAAGGACCATGAGATTTCTCCAACTTCAAAGATTCTAGTACATCAATTACCTTCTCTACTGTGATACAGACTGTCCCTAAGATATCACCACTAATTTCCCCAAATTCCCATATATTCATATCTTTCTCCAATGTAAATATAGAGGAGAAATATTTGTTGAGGACATCACCTATCTCTTCTGGTACTACACATGCATGTCCACTTTGGTCTTTGAGGGGTGTTATTCTCTCTTTAGTTAATTATTTTCCTTTAATATACTTAAAGTGCCTCTTTGGATTCACCCTGATTTTCTCAGTCAAGGTTATCTCATACCCCCTTTTTCGCCCTCCTGATTTCCTTCTTCAGTGAACTCCGATATCCCCTGTACACCTCCAGGGATTTCCGTGATCCAAGCTGCCTCTACCTGAGCCATGCCTCCACATTTTGTATGGTCAAAGCATAAACATTTCTTGTTATCCAGTGTTCCTCATTCCTGTCAATGTTCCTTTCATCCTCACAGGAACATATAGATCTTAAGTTCCCAGTTGCTGGAGGTCCATTTGCTTGCAAACTGACTACTTCGATCAACCCCTGCAAATGCCTGTCTGAGTTTATCAAAATTAACCTTGCCCCAATTTAGAACTTGAATCTGTGGACCAATTTCTTCCCTCTCCATAACTATTTTCAAATTAACAGAACTATGGTCACTGGTCCCAAAGTGCACATCTACTGTCACCTCACTCACCTATCCTGATATATTTCGTAAGAGTAGGTCAAATATTGCCCCTTCCTGATTAGGACCCTCTATATACTGCTGGAGGAAACTTCCCTGACGCACTGAATTGATTCCATCCCATCAAATCCCTAAATGCTCTGGCAGTTACAGTCTGTGTTATAAAAATTAAAACCCCTATTATGACAACCCGAATGTTCCCTGCAAGTCTCCCCAACCTCTCTAGATATTTTTGTTACTGTAATTCCTGTTGACTGTTAGGGGGTCTATAGTACCACCCCAATAAAGTCACCATCCGCTTCTTATTTCTTAGTTCCACCCACAAAGCCTCACTGGATGATTCATCAGTTATTTTATCTCTGATCAGTGCTTTCTACTCCCCTTGATTAGAAATGCTACTCCCCTCCCACTTTCCACCATCTCTGTCCCTCCTAATGCATTTATCCTTTTACATTAAAGGTCAGTCCTACCCATCCCTCAGCCATGTTTCTGTAATAACTAGACTATCCAGTGCCGATTATCTATCCACACCCTGAATTCATTGGCCTTACCTGTCAGCCCTTTCACATCGAAATAAATGCAATTTAATCAACAGGAAATTCCTTGCTCCCTATCATGTTCCAGCCTGGTCTGTCTCTTCAACGTACTATTTCTGAATACTGTATCTCCTTCCAGCCTCATATTTGCCTCCCTGCTCTTGAGGATACCACCTCCTGCCAATCTCGTTTAAACACTCCCTTGTAGCACGATCAAAACTGGCTGCGAAGATATTGGTCCCCCGTCCAGTGCATGTGCCACCAGTCCCTCTTGAACAGGTCAACTCTGTCACAGAAAAGCTCCCAATGATCTAAAAATATGAATCCCACCCCCTGCATCAATTCTTTAGTCACATACTTATCCGCCATATCTTCCTTTTCTTACCTACACTAGCTCATGACAATGGAAGTCATCAGGTGACTGTCAAGGTCCTGTTCTTTTAACTTTTCTTCGAGCTCTCAGTAATCACTCTGAAGGACCACATTCCTATGTCTACCTGTGTCATTTGTGCCAACGTGCATAATGACTTCTAACAGTTCACACCTCCCCCCACCCTCCACCCCGCCAACTCCAGCAGACACTCAGAGACATCCTGGACACTGACAACTGAGAGGCAACACACCATCCTGGTTTGCCATTTGAGGGCACAGAATCTCTTATATCGAAGACCCTGTTTAGCTTTATCCTTTCCCATTGCTCCCCAGACCCAGTCGTAATGCAACTAAGCTGGCTACTGCTGCTTTCCCCTAAACGGTCATTTCCTGATACCCATTTCCCATCACCACAAAGTCAGTATCAAAAATGGTATACTTGTTTTCGAGAGGAATCCCACAGGGGATTCCTGCACTCTCTGCCTACTCCCTTCCCCATTCCTGGTTGTCGTCCAGCTACTCTCTGCCTGGAACACGACAGGAAGCAAGGAACGCCTGTTGGATTAAATTGCGTTTATTTAAATGCAACACGGCTGACAGGTAAGGCTGATGAACTCAGGGCGTGGATCTTTACATGGGACTGGGATATGACAGTCTTTAAAGAAACACGGCGAAGGGAGGGACTTGGGTGTGACCACCTCACGAAAGCTCTTATCTCTGAAGTGCTCTGTATCTGGATGATCCGGAGAACAGCCAACTCCAGATCCTGAACACTGTCTCCCAGGAGCTGCAGCTGGTTGCACTGCCCACACGTGTAGTCATCAGGGACAGTGGAAATCTCCCTGAGCTCCACATCCCGCAGGTGGAACGTGCAACTGCCCTAACTGCCATCTCAACTGTTGTCAAACTAGCATTAAAAAGACTTTACGTGAGCGAACCTGTACCTTTGGCTGAGCCTCTGCTCACCAAAGCCTCTGGAACCAAAGCATTACGACCTATTCTGCCACTAACAGCACGTCAATAGACCACTCCACATTTAGTTTTGGTTAAGGCAGGAGGGAAACACGACAGTGATGCATTGTTTGGGACTTAAGCACCCCTTGACACCAGACCAAAATACTTGGACTTGGAGAGTGTCTTGCTGAGGTTTTCTTTCTCGTCGTGGTGACTGCACAGATGCAAATATTCACCCTGACAGCCAATCCACGTTGTCGCAGTCCTCTGATCTTTTCTGTCTATTAGTACTGCATTTGTGAATTCTTTGAATCTATTGATTGCTTTCCAAACTGTGTCTCATTCTGGAGGAAGAGATGCTGGTGTTCCAGTGAATACAGGCTATTTGAAAAGGTTTACCATTAGACATATGAGCGATATAATGCCCATCCGCTCGCTGACTCAGTTTTTCCTTTCAATTAGGGTACATTTATTCTGATAACCTTCAATTTCATTTTCCAGCATTTTCCCTGCAACCCTTGTTTAAAACTCTGTCCATCTCAGCCTTGAACATATTTAGTGATCATTCCTCAACAGCTATCTCAATTTTCTACAATTGTTTCCCTCCCACTGAGGTGAGACTTGGTGGTCTTTAATCCCATGGCTTTTTTTTCTAGCTTTCTGTGTGGAAGTTAAACCTACATTAGATGTTATCATGTTCGATCATACCAACTTTGTGGCCAGAGGCAAAACTAAAAAAAAAACGAAACACAACGTTTAAGAACCTGTAATCTCCTCCCTCATCTTCCACATCAGTCTAAGATACAGTTCATACGGATCAAGGGATTTGGCCACATTTTATCATACACCAACTTTCAATTCTTCCTCAGCTTCTGTGTCAATTTGCTCAAGGTCACACTGTCAGGAACAGACATTGAATACAGTAACTGCTCCTCCAAATTGAAGACCAATATGTAATAGGTCTTTGACGTATTCTCTGGCTCTATGCACAGGTTGCCTCCTCGGATCCTCATACTCCCTTTTCTTTCTCTAGTTATCCCTCTTACCCTTAATAAACCGATAAAATGTAATTGGAGTCTTGAAAATACTGCCCACTAATATTTTTATCACCGCTGCACCCCTACCCTCTTTTTGCTCTTTTACTTACTTTCTTGAGTTTAGACCTTCACGTTCTCTCCTCTTCTGGGACCTCCATTGACCTGCTCCCTTTATGCCTGTTTTAAGCTTCTCTTTCATTGTTAATTCCATTCTGAATGTGTGTAGATACCCCAGGCTCTCCGGGCTGGTTTTCCTACATTTCATCTTTGGTGTAACATGTTGTGGTGACACTCTCATCAATTCCATTGTGAGCATGTGATCTCCCCCCCCGCCCCCACCTATACGCTGTTCTGTTACAGTTTCACCCAGAAGTAACTGTACTGTGGACAGATCCTGTCTTTCTCTTGGTAAGATCTGCCTCCATCATCCAAATTATTTTTAATTTTCAAACCTTTTTCTTTTGGTCTTTTCCTTAACAAGCTAAAAATGCTTGAGTCACGGTCACTGGTCCTGCAATGCTCTCCCAAACCTGCCTGGCACCTGACTGGCTTCGCTCCCCACAGTCACGCCTATGCACTGCCCCGCCCATCGTTGTATCTGCTCCATGTTGATATAAGAGTCTCTCTGGAATAAATGTCAAGTCATCTTCCCCTTTTTAAAAAAAATCACAGTCCCAATGAATATTTGGAATTGAAATGTCTAAATATAAAAATCCTATTATTGTTTTTACACACCTCAGTGAATTGGTTATATATCTGCTGCTGTATTTTCTTTTATCTGAGAGTCGGTATTATATCCCCAGCAGTGCATTTGTCATCGTTTTGATCCTAACCTCAACCCACAAAGCGTCATTTGAATACCCTTCCAAGATATGATGCTAGCTAAATGCAGTCATTGACTCCATAATTAATAAGGCAACGCCACCTTCTCTTTTACCCTTCTCCTGTGCTGTCCATAGTTCTTGTACCACAGAATATTGAGTTGTCAGCCCTGACCACCCTCAAACACATCTCTGTGATGGCAAAAATGTCACACTGCAAAAATGTCATCTCATTCGCTTATCAGTCTTATAATATTCCCAACATTAAGGTAAAGGACATCCAGCCTGGAATATAGCACACGGAATACTCTGTACCTCGCAGTTCTTCAGTCATTTATTGTTTGTTATCAAACTGCCTTTCCATGAACTAAAACTGTAACTCTGGGACTGAATGAATAATTGTTGAATTGTAATTTCTTTTTTAATTTATGTGTTAATCAAATGCAATGTTCCAGAACTGAACAGTCAGCTCCAAATATCTTACTTTGCTTCGCGTGTAGAGGGGTCAGCCCTCAGTAATGGAAAAAGTGAGGACTGCAGATGCTGGAGATCAGAGTCGAAA
Organism: Chiloscyllium punctatum; assembly: GCF_047496795.1. Taxonomy (NCBI): domain Eukaryota; kingdom Metazoa; phylum Chordata; class Chondrichthyes; order Orectolobiformes; family Hemiscylliidae; genus Chiloscyllium; species Chiloscyllium punctatum. The sequence continues at coordinate 55,975,529 of NC_092785.1, read as the reverse complement.
AGTATGGTGCTGGTAAAGCACAGCGAGTCAGGCAGCATCCGAGGAGCAGGAGAGTGAAAACTTTGAGCACAGTCCCTTCATCAGGAAGACATTGGTGCATTCACATTTTTTCCATTCCATGGGAAATTTGGAACTGTACTTGCTCAGGAGGGCAGCACTGTATATAGCCCTGAAATGGAAAGCAGTCAATCAGTTGTTTGGACAGGGGGTAGACAAAGTCAGGTGAGTACAGACTGATTGAAGTACAAACATAAGGATAGATAAGTCCCCTGGACCAGGCAGGAGGCACCCGAGGTTACCAGAGGAAGTGAGGGAAGAGATTGCTGCGCCTTTGTAGATGATCTTTGCGTCCCCACTGTCCACTGAAGTATTGCCTGATGATTGGAGGGTGGCAAAAGTTATTCCCTTGTTCAGGAAAGGCAATAGGGATAATCCTGCGAAATACTGGCCAGTCAGTCTTACTTCTGTATTGGGAAAAGTATTGGAGAGGATTCTGAGAAACAGAATTTATGATTACTTGGAAAGTGATAGTTTGATTAGAGATAGTCAGCATGGCGTTTTGAGGGACAATCATGCCTCAAGGAACTTATTGAATTCTTTCAGGATATCAACCACATTGATGAAGGTAGAGCAGTGGATGTACATGGATTTTAGCAAGGTGGTTGATAAAGTTACCATAAGATCGGCCCATTCAGAAAGTAAGGAGGCATGGGGTACAAGGAAACGGAAACCTGTGTGTGTGGATACAAATTGTCTGACCTGTAGAAGACTGATGGTGGTAGAACATGGAAAGGATTCATCCTGGAGTTTGGTGACCAGTAGCGTTCTTCAGGAATCGGTTCTGGGACTGCTGTTCTTTGTGATTTTTACAAATGACTTGGATGATAAAGTGAAAGGGTGCTTTAGTAAGTTTTACAATGTAATAAAGATGTTAGAGTTATGGATATTGTTAAGGGCTGTCTTAGGTTGTAATTGGACATTGACAAGATTGGCTGGTAAATGGAAGATGGAGTTCAACTTGGATAAGTGTAAAGCGATTCATTTTTTAAGGTCGAATTCGAATGCAGCATACAGGTTTAAAGGCAGGATTATTGGTAGACTGGAGGACCATAGGGATCGTGTGGTCCATATCAGAGGATGCTCAATGTTGTCACCCAAGCTGATAAGGTTGTTAAGATGTCTGGTGTTTAAATTAGCCAGGGATTGCGTTTAAGAGCCTCAAGGTTACGCTGCAGCGCCAAGAATCTATCTTGGGATTACACTTGGAATATTGTATTCAGTTCTAGTCGCCTCATTACTGCAAAGATGTTGAGACTTCGGAGAGGGTGCCGGGGAGATTTACCAGGATGCTTACGAGACTAGATGGCATGTCTTACAAAGAAGCGTTGAGGGAGCGAGGGCTTTCCTCCTTGGAGCAATAAAGAATGGGAGTTGACTTCATAGACGTGTATAAGATGATGAGAGATATAGGCAGAGTTCATAGCCAGAGACTTTTTCGCAGGGTGGAAATGGCTATCTCGAGCGGGCATTAGTTTAGTATGATTAGAAGAAGGTTTGAGGAGATGTCAGAGGTAGGTTCTTTAAACAGAGAGTGGTGGGTGCTTGGAATGCACTGCCAGCAGCGTTAGTGGAGTCAGCTGCATTACGGATATTTAAGTGACTATTGGATAGACACATGAATGATAGTACAATGAAGGGTATGTCAGTTAGTCTGAACTTCGAGTAGGATAAAAGTTCGGCAGGACAAGAAGGCTTGAAGGGTTTGCACTAAGCTGTACTGTTCTGTGTATTATGTTTCACCCAGCCTCTGGATTCTTTTCAATTGTTGAATGTGTGAGGGAGTGATATGTGTAAGATCAGGAAGTTGGGGAGGGGCGTTAGCCCAACACTTCCAGTTATGTTGTTCATTGTTACATTCACCAGAATGCCAGTGCAATATGTGACGTGTCCTACACCAGACAGGCTCCGTCAAGTTCAGTTATTAACGTAATTCTTGACTTGTCATTTGCTGCCGTTTTCTTCAGATACAATCTGTTGGGTGACCCATGTATTAATCAGATATTTGCTATGTTTCGTGAATTGCGCAAAAATAAGACGTCAACTATGATTATTCAAATGAACTATAATCTCTGAAAAGAATTAGGCTGATTCTATATTTATGGAACAAAACTATAAACTCCTGTCAAGATTTTCTAACACAGAAATAAAGAATGTACATTTTATTTTGTATCAAACAAACAACATGGATGTAACTTTTTTGGTGATCAGAATTACACACACAATGTCAGGATTCAAAACAATGCATTATCACTCCAACATTTTGAAAGTGGTTGGCTTCTGAGTGATTACATGTTCAGGGTGAGCAAACGATTGAATAATCAAATAGAATTAGCATTCTTATATATTTATATATAATCAATCAGTTCAATTTCTCACTAAAATGTACAAGCTTCAGCTATTTGTCAGCGAATTAGAAATGGCTATAGTTCAAAATGCTCTGTGAATATTAAACTAACTAAATGATTTGTGCTATCAAATTTTAGTGAACGACAATTTGAAAACGTTTAACTTTTAGAAAGAATGTCATTTAATTTGAAATGCAGACAGTGAACAAAAACGATGAGCATATTATCGTGTAAGTGAAAAGTCAAACCTTTTCAAAGAGATTTGTGCCAAAGGAATGACAGATTTGTTTTCGTAATTGGAATTCAACATTTCAAATATTCATATTCTGAGTAATAATTAGATTATTTAATGAAGCTGACCTTGCAGTAGTTGCATTTTAAATGCTTATGCTGCACTAAATAATCAGATATTCGTGAGTATTTACAATGGGAAATAATCGGATCCTGACTTTTATTCACATCAGACACATGATAGAGTGCAAAACCTTAAAGTACAGGAGGAGGCCATTGGCCACTGTGTGTGCATCAGCTCCAGGAATGTCTCCCAAGCCCCTCCCATTTGCCAGCCCTATCTCTGCAGCCTGTTAAATTCATATTTCCAAATGCATATCCAGTTCTATTTTTTAATGTTCATCCACAACTCTCCCAGGCAGTTCCATTCCAAATCCTAACAACTCTCTCAATAAAGAAGTGTTTCCTTATCTCATTCCTGGCTCTTTTGCTGACAAGCTTGAAATTAGAACTCCTTGATGCTGTAATGCCAACTAACGGAAACAGAGTATTCCTGTTTTACTCTACAACGTTTTTTCATACTTTTGAGCACTGCAATAAGTTCACATATTTGTCTGTTCTGCTCAAGCAAAAATAATCCTTGCAAGAACTGTTACAAGCACTACATCGGAAAAACAGTCAGAAAACTAGCCACCTGGATACATGAACAACAACTGGCCAGAAGAAAAAGACATGACCCACTATCACTAGTATCCTTACTTATAGATGAGGAAGTACACGATTTAGACTGGGTCTGCATATCCATCTAGGACAAGCCAAACAGAGACACGCACAAGAATTCCTAGAAAAATAGCATTCCAACCTGAACTCTATCAACAAACATATCGATTTTGATTCCATCGAACACTCTCTGACAAAAAGAACTGGACATAAAATCACCAATACTGGAAATTACATCACTGACTCAAGGAAACCTAAACACATAACTGGCAAATGGGACATAATACCAGCACTTTACCGAAGGCTCACTGATAATGTTCCCTAGTACAGTGATGAACCATCTGAAAATGAACTCTCCAACTCAGCGAGCAAACTGACATCCAGAAGAAGCACAATTTCTCTCATCCTCCCTTTAACTAAATACTTCATTCCACTTGTCATTCCGATTATTTTAAGGTTATTTGCATTCTTTTGCAAAGTAATATAGTGTCTTTCTGTGTGTGTTTGAATGTGTGTGTGTATATGATAGAGAGAGAGAGACAGCGAGCGAGAAAGAGAAAGAATAATCCTCTGTAATCCCTGGATTACTCCCCGTGCCATGTGGAAAAGAGAGAAGGATGAGGAAGACACTAAAGCTTAACATGTTGTTAAAAATCTAGTTCAGGGGTGAGAGTTCCAGATTGTTGTATCATTGGGATCTCTTCCAGGACAGGTGGGGACCTGTACAAAAAAGACAGATTGTATCTTAACTGTACAAGCACCATCATCCTTGTGGGGATGTTTTCTAGTACAAGTCAGATGGATTTGAATAAACCAGGAGAGTGAGAACCAAAGCAGAAGATCAGGAACTGAACAGAAGGTTAGGTGAATAGGACATCAGGCACGGCCAGTCTAATGACCATGCCGAGAGAAGGAATCAAAACAGTGAGTTGGGAGTTGTAATAAATTATAGAGAGGAGGTGCAGGTTTTTCAGAGATTAACAAGTAAGGATGGAGAGTGTGGGGGATGTGAGGGAGTGAGGTGTGTGGGATCAGGGAGACAGTGCACAAGAAAATGTTAAATGGGAAAGAGGTTGGGCTGGGAAATTCCATGATAAACAACTGGCAGCAAAACACAGGAAAACTTGCTGCTTGTAAAAGTGAATACCTGGGAAAGAATTTATTATGCTTCAGATAAAGAACACCCTTATTGCTAGAGGTCTGTATTATAATGGAGGAAAAGCTGTCTTCATATTATGGCTGTCGCTTTACTAATGGTTGCATACAGCTAGAATAGTGTCAGTGTTGTTGTTGGACAGCATCCACTGAGAATATGAATTCCACTGGATGGTCCCAGAGATGGCCTCGGCTGCATTTGGTTGAGTGAGTGCTGAAGATGCATGAGATGATGCTGGTTTCTAATATAGCCACTTACTGAGTACAGTCAAAGGAACAAAGCAGCAACTGCCATTGTTAATTGTTTCAGAATATACCAGAGTGTTCATGGCTGCCACTGCAAAGAGTCATGCAATGAAAAACAGGCCTATCACGTCTGTGCCAGCAAGTGCATATCCAAAGACATTTTAACCGTTTGTGAGGTTACCTGCCTCAACCACCCATCGAGACAAAGCATTCCAGATTCATACCATCCTCTCAGTTCGAAACACATTCCACAAATCCTCTCTCAATCCCCTGACATTCACTTTAAAAGTGTGTCTCTTTGTTTTTGATCCTTTGACGAAGGAAAACAGCTGCTGTCTGTTCATCCCCTCCATACCCCATTTGCTCATGTACACCTGTACCATATTCCCTCCTTAACTTTCCCAGCTGCAAAGAAAAAAGGAGCAAATTTAGCCCTCCTCTTTCATACTCACTTGTCTTGTTACTTCTGACTTGCATCTTCCCAAATTATCGGTGTTAAGTTTCATCAGGCCATTGCTCTGGCTATCTGAATAATCTGTTTCTATCCTTCTGTTGCCTAACACTTCCCTCCTGACTGTGATCCACCCCGCCCATCTTTGTGTCATCTATAACATTGATCATTATTTCACTGCTCCCCACCTCCACATTCTCACAATCGTCATTTCTGAATATCACAAACAACCAGTGATTTCCTTCCTGTTAGCCAGATGTTATTTAGATGATGATTGGACAATTACAGTTTCTTGCTTTTCCTATTTTGGTGAATTTATGAGTGATGTAGTTAACGCATTTTATGAGGGATCCACTATTAACATTTTCGACACAGAGTTGAATTCACCTTTTACACTCCGCCCCTCTGCATGTTTTGTTTATAAACATTGTAAATAATTTAGGATAAACTAGGATTTGGCATTTTGCGGTAGAACATTCGCATTTTGTGTGGCACTGTTCTTTGTAACATTCCCTGCAATACCCAGAGCTGAAGAAATTTTTCATCTGCAGGATGGACATGCACTCATTCATTGTTTGTTTTAATCAGCGAGTGTGATGAGGATAAATATTCAAATAAATTCTATATTATGGGCAAACTGCAGAAGATCAAATCATATTCTCATATCCACCTTGAATTGGAAGCAAATATATACTGTAAAAATAAAATCAAAAATATTGAAACACCACCGTAGGGGAGAAAGAAACATGTCTTCTGTACTTGATGGAGATATAGAAATATATAGTACATGTACAACCTGAACAAGAATCAAGTGATAGAAGAGAAAGTACAAGAAATCCTTTCTTAATTTTGAATGGAAACCAGATCCCGATTTTCTTGTACAGTGATGTTTTCTCATCCAATCTCACTTCCTCAAAAGCAAGCTTTTCCCTGTCACTAAAACTTCATCTGCCTTTCTTCCTCCTCTGTCCTACTCTTTTCTTACAGTCCTACTTCCCTTGCACTGCCCCTCCTGCTGCTACATTCTCTTCCACTGATGATCTCCCTTCACACTCTTCTTCTGCCACTCCCCTGTAAGTTACACCAATTCCCCAGTTACTCCCACTTTCTCTGGCTATTCCTTCCCCATTTTGCTTTCCAACTGGGATGATGGGAGCTGCTGGCTTCTGGGCTGCTATTGAGCATCAGTGAATGATGAGATTGAGATGATCAATGTCCAATAGGAACTGACAATAGTTGTTTCTGTCACTGTCTGATGCACCGTAAACAGGGTGGTTTTGTTCCCCATGGTACAGAGTTGAGTGTCTTTCTGTCTCTCTGTCACAGCGCTTAACCAAACAGCCTCATCACAAATAGGACAAACCTCTCCTCACAGTCACAAATCCATGCATCAGTTTTACCTTAAACATTGTGAGTAGAGTGAGCACATTGTTCTAACAGGCTGTGTACTGGCCTTTTATTCTTTATTCATTTAACTGATCTTCCAATATCAGTTGAGGTGAGATCAGAGTAACTTGCATTGCATTAAAGTAGTATTTGACTCCTGTGACATCAGAGATCCTGAGTAAACTGTGGTCACTGGGAATCGCAGGAAATTTTGCGCTGGTAATTTCCTCACTAAACAATAACACCTTCCCCAGAGCTATTGGGAATGCCAAATAAACTCTGCCCTTGCTAGTGCCTTCCAAAACCATTGATAATTTTTTCTTGTTAATAACATCAAGACTTATTATATTTTAAAGTTTGGTCTAAAGTCTCTGAAAAAAATAAGACCTTGCTGCTTGAGCGTCACTCCATTGAAATAAGGATGTTACAATAAGTATACCTTCCCAATTATAGTCAATCATTTACTTTCTGAGGTCTGATCGTGCGATATCAGTACCACTGAGATCAACGTTTTCTCTGTCCAGCAGAATCGCATTATATTGTCTAAAGACTGCACCACTCTACAATTCTAATTTATTCACCGGCTCATTCGTCATGCTAAACAGATGCACTGGGCACACAATTTGCAACAAGGTAGAGATGCCCTTGACCCTCTGGAACCTTCCTCCCCTCTCATACCTGCCCACTGACTCCATGCCCTCCCCCAGCTCCACCTCCTATCGTTTATTCACCGTCCCTCCTTAACTTCCACTCTCTGATGCTGAATGTTCTGTACTCAGCAAATATCTGAACATTACCTCTCTGTGCCCCCACTTTAAGGAATTTTAGGCATGACATTTAGTTGAGCTCTTCCGCTGCGTTCGCCTCAGTGCCCATTTCTTTCAGCAATATTCCTCTCCCTGTTCCAAATACGCCGTTACCCAGCTCCAACACTCTCCCTCCACCTGGACGTCTCCCTCTGGCCTTTATCTGAACTAAATCGGTTCGTTGAGAAATCTCAACTTGACATTGGTTGTCGTAATTTCTCTGCACTTGCCTCACCAAATCCATACTATCAATGTCCGAACAGCCTATACTCCATGTGCTTAGGTCCAACTCTGACTGTGTTATTCAGCCTGTGCTGACAAGGGTGGTGCTGCTATAGTCTGGTGGACTGACCTCGACATTGCAAAGGTTGAACGCCCACTCTCAGGTACTGCCTCTAATCTCCCCCTAGACCATGACCCTACCATGGCACATCAGGCAATTGTATCAACTATGATAACTGACCACATTTCATTGGAGATTTCTGCCCCACTAGCCCCACGCCCCTAACTGCCCCCGAGCTGATAATCCTCTGATAGCAGAGCTCGCTTCTATCTCCTCTCAAAAGTTCACAAACAGAACAGCCCAGGCAGACCCATTGCTTCAGCCTACTCCTGCTACACGGTGGAAGTGCACGGATACACACTTGGGCCCCAGTTATGCCTGTTTCTTCCTGGGGAACATCGACCATTCCCTGTTCCAGTTCTACTCCAGCACCCATCCACAAATCTTTGTCCGATACACAGATGATATCATCGCTGCTGCATCTCTCTCTTGTCCGGAATTGGAAAAGTTCACCGATTTCACTTGGAATTTGAAACTCTCCATCACTTTCACCTGGTCGATCTCTGGCTCCTTACTTCCTTTCCTCAACATTCTTGCTTCCATTTCTGGGGATAGCCAGGCAACTGATATCCAGTATTAACCCACCGACTCCCACAGGTTCCTGGAGTATTCATCCTCACATCTGGTTTCCTGTTGTAGACTCAATTCCATTCCCCCAGTTCCTCAATCTCCACCGCATTGCTTCTGATGATACTAAATTCAACAAGGAAGCCTTTGAAATGTCCACCTTGTTCCTCAATCAAGGGATTCCCCATCACTGTTGACAACAGGGTCCTCAACTGAGTCTGATCCATCTCCTGCACTTCTAGCCTGCCCCTCCCCTTCCCTCTCGCAACGGAGTTTCCCTTGCACTTGCCTACTATCCCAGCAGCATTCACATGCAGAGGATCATCAGCCCACATTTCCCCCACCTTCAGCGAGATGCCCCACCTGCACATATTCACCTCTCCTCCCTTGTCCACCTTCTAGAGGGATTATTCCCTCCAGGATACACTGGTCTACTCTTTATTCACTCCCACCACAGGTCCACTTCACTTTCCCCTGCCGGAGGAATGACACATTCCCATTTAGATTAGATTAGATTAGATTACTTACAGTGTGGAAACAGGCCCTTCGGGCCAACAAGTCCACACCGCCCCGCCGAAGCGTAACCCACCCATACCCCTAGATCTACATCTACCCCTAACCTAACACTACGGGCAATTTAGCATGGCCAATTCACCTGACCTGCACATCTTTGGACTGTGGGAGGAAACCGGAGCACCCGGAGGAAACCCACGCAGACACGGGGAGAACGTGCAAACTCCACACAGTCAGTCGCCTGAGGCGGGAATTGAACCCGGGTCTCTGGTGCTGTGAGGCAGCAGTGCTAACCACTGTGCCACCGTACCGCCCATTTACCTCCCTCCTCATCAGTATCAAAGGGCCCAACTATACCTTCGAGGTGAAGCAGCACCTTACCAACATTTCCCACAATCCAGTCTACCTCATGCGCTGCTCACAATGTGGTCTCCTCTACATTGGGGAAATGAAGGGCAGACTGGGTGACCGCTTCACAGAACATCCAAGTTGGACCGCTGCAGATGACTCTGAGCTTTCAGTTGCCTGCCAGTTTAACAGCCCATCCTGTTTCCTGACCAATATCGCTGTGTCAGGCTTGCTGCAGTGTTCCAGGCAAATTCAACGCAAGCTAAAAGAACTACACCTCATTTTCCATGTGCGGACTCTGCAGTCCTTTAGACTCAAAATCAAGTTCAATAATTTTTGGGCCTGAAATCCCCAAAGTCCTAGCCCCCTATCCATACACCAGGCCGAGTTGTCACATAGCCTTCCATTACTCACACCCTATTGTTAGCTACTAACAGTCTCCATTAAGAGCTATCCAGTCTCTTCTGCATATAAAACAACATTTTCCATGTTACTATCAGTTCTGAGGAAGGGGCACTGGACCTGAAACGTTAACTCTGATTTCTTTGCACAGATGATGCCAGACCTGCTGAGCGATTACAGCAACTTCTGTTTTGTTTCAACATTTTCATCGCAAGGTCTCACAATGCAATACGTCATCGATATTTAGAGCCCTGTCAAACATAGGAACTTTGTAATTTCTCATTTAAAATCAATAACAAATTACTCGAGATTCAACTAAGATAACAGCTTTGCTGCTATCATTCAGATCAGACACTTTGTCACAGTTCAGAAAGAAGAAAGAAATCAAAAGAGCTGGAGCGAAACTCAGTAAATCTGGCAACATCTGAACAGAGATGCAAAAAATTAACCTTTGATTCTAATAGGACTTTTCAGAACAGTGTCACATCATATTACATATGTTAATTGTGCTGCTCTCTGCAGACACATCCTCACGTTTTTTGTTTATCCAGCATTTTCTGTTTGCATTTCATGTTTCCATTATCACTTTATTGCATGTTTCTTGACAGGTCTACATGTTGACCTTGGTAATGTTTGGACAATGTGGTACTTTCATGTTTTTATTACTGTTGGTGTGTCTGTGATACCTGAATTACAGCCGAAATCTGTCTCTTCTTTAAGATCAAAAGTAAAAAGAAAATCTCAACATCTTGTAAATCTCAGGAAATCTATTTTGTTTGACAATACATTTTAGAGGCAGCTGAACTTCATGAAATAATAGCAATAGATTTTTGATGATGGAACACTTGTGTCCTTCATTGAACAAGCTTGTCTCCCCAATCTCCAAAAGCTTTCAATGCATAACATAGAATTATTACAGCAAAGGTGGTGAAAACTCAGCCCATTGTCTTTTCCAGTTTGGAATGAGCGATATTTCTACAGTCATTCTCTTGAATTGTCACCACACCCCTGTACAGTTTGTTATTAGCATCTGCTTTTAATTGCAAGCATCCTGCCAGATATGAACAACATGATCAATCTCAAACAAAAACAGACGTTGGAGGGAAAGCTCAGCAGGTCTAGCCGTATCTGTGAAGAGACATCAAAGTTAATGCTTCAGATGCGGTGACACTACTCAATCTGTATTCCCAATGATGAAATGGTGTGTATATATAATATAGTTCACTTTATCACATTTAAAATTATCCGGTTCACTTCACATTGTCATTGAGCATTACATATCCCAAGCGTTGGCTCGTTCCTTGTTGTGAACTATATTTAATTCTATCTGACGTTAAGAGTGATGATGACTGGGGAATATCATTGTACTCCCCATGCAGTCTCTACAGCCACTATCCCCATTCCGCCCGATCTACTAGGTAAGTCTGACTTATTAATTCATAAGTCTTAATGAATAAGTTCACTTTTGGTTTTGGGCTGAGGGGAAAAAAGGTGAAAAATTATTGCTTTACAGCAAATAAAACTGCATTAAGATGTTTGTCAATTTGTATAAATTAATTACTGAAGCATATTCTATATGGAAGGTCCAACGTTTCCTTATTAGAGCAGTGAGAGGACCATTCAGAGAAGTCCACACTTCCTGTCTATGTTCAGGGCAATTGTGCCCAGTGACAGTCTGTTGGCTGGGGTTTGTTCCCGTGAAGGAGAGATCAGCACAGTAACAACATCCTGACTGTGTTTCTTTATTTTGTGGAGGGGCAGAGATTCCGGGTATGATGACGACAGCATTGCAAACGTACATCAAGGCAGAGTATTCTAGCCTGCGATCAGAAAACTTCCATCATTCTCCCTCACAACTGACTTCACTCGAGGAATTGGCGATGGGAGATGTGACCAATAGCCAGCAATGTCAGAATCCAGTCCAGTCCAGTCCAGTTATATTGTGAACTGAATGTGCTGTATTGAAAGCTAGACCTGTTTGCTCAGTGACCGCGATTGATGTCAGTCTCCATGCATTGTAACTGTGCCCTATTGGTGAGGGGCTTCACTCAGTGCGCTGTCCCAGCCGAGGAGCCAATGCATCAGCTTCAACAGTAACAGAGATCAGCAGCTGGAGAGACGTGGAGAGGACAGATCTGAATCTGCGAATAATGGACTGGATAATTACACAAATGGAGAGGAGGCTTTCCTTGGGTCTTTACAACATTTCCCTCTGTCGGAAATGTCTACCTTATCGGATATTAGTGGTGCTGATTGGGCGGAGTGGAGAGTGTGTTACTCCTGGTGGAGGAGCGACGCTCCGAAATCTAGTGCGCTTCCAATTAAACCTGTTGGACTATAACCTGGTGTTGTGTGATTTTTAACTTTGTACACCCCGGTCTAACAGCGGCATCTCCAAATCATAACCTATTCTCGCTATTGTTGATGTTCTCTACCTCTGTCCATTCATTAAGCCCATAAACAATTTTGAACTTCATTGCAATTTCTATTATCTATATTTGCCAATGAAAAAAACTTTTATCTTCAATTTCAATTGCAGTTTCCATTCATCTGAATTGCAGACCAATCCCTTACAAACATCTGAGAACAAAACTGTGCACAACCTCGAGATCTCTTATTGCCCTGAACTGATTTATGTATCTTGTTCTCTCTGTCACGAACCCTGTCGACTACCAGGTCATAATATCCCCAGTCTCCATCTCTGCGTCAGTGCTGTGGCTGAACAAACCATTGTCTGCTCGTTGGTAAAATTCAGACTTTATGTTTCAAGCTCTCTTCTGGCCACTTTTCCAGTTACAAGTATTTCAATCACAAAATTGTTCTTGTCGCAGACGTTCCTTCATGATTAGGACAATGTATCAGAGTAGGAATGTCGCTGGATGTAATTCAGGAGCAAAGCTTATTAAACGAAAGACATTGTTTCAAGCGATTTGTTTCAAGTCCTACCACAGCTGATGGCAGAACTAAATAAAAATGATAAGAATTGGAATAAAAGTGAATTTCACGAAAAACAACTAGAAAACCACATTTTGTCTGAACATTTTCCTGTTTCACTGATGACCTTCGGTAAAGAAATCTAATGTTACTACCCATCTGGGTTAAGTGTGACTTCAGACCCATATCAATGTGCTTGACTTTCTATTGGCTTGTGGAATGTCGTCAGAGTCAGGACAATTAGTGATGTTTAACAAATGTTGCCCTGGGCAGAGATGCCGACTTCCCATGGAATAAGAAATTTGAAGGTTAAACAAATTTGAAAGATGCTGGAGATCTGAAATTGCATAAATAATGCAAGGAAAAGATCAGAAAGTGCTGGGAAGCTTTTCTGAACTGAAAGCAGCTGGAAAATAGTGTGAACAATGCTGGTGACAGGGAAGTCTGCTTTGAAGGGCAGGAGGAGTGAGTTGAATCGATAGAGAAAGAGATAGAAGACAAAGGGAATGATGATCAGCTGGGGTGGAAATAAAATGTGAGAATCACCTCATTTATTTTTAACTTTTCAAATCTTCCTGAATATCACGCCCATGCTGCTACACGTATCCCCCGCTTTTTAAAAAATTCGCATTTTGCCATTTCCCTTTCCGAAAAACCTCCATTACGTCCTGTTTTCACTAATCAAAAGAAATCCGTAGAGGATTTTCACTTTTAACAAGAAAAGTAAATTTTCCCCACATAAATTAATGATACCTCACTTTATGCCATATCAGCTTATGAAAGGCTTTGTCGGAACACTCTACTTTCAGATACCGAGGGCAATCTCTATCTATCTAAGATCATGTTTAAAGCGATTTGATCCCACCTGTCTGTGTTCCCTGAGTGTCGTCATGTTCTTATATTTCTTAATGGGATATAGGTATCGCTGGGTGGGCCAGCATGAGTTCACTTTTTTGATTGCCCTTGAGAAGACCTTGAGCCTCACAGGGCACTTACACAGAGTGAGGCACACAAGGTGACAGCAACACAGGAGCAGTGCGATTCAAGATCGAATTTAGCAAGATTAATATTATTTGAAAAGTTAGAGATTTCAATTCGTCAGTGTAATTAGGGTGGGGAAGAAGGTGTTCCTGAGCATACTGGTCCATGTTTTCAAGTCTCTGTATCTTCTCCCTTTTGGAAGAGGTTGTGGGAGATCATTATCAGTTTGGGAGAGATATTTGATGTTGCCAGACTTTCGCTGACAATGAGACGTATAAATGGATGGAAGGTTGTCCTCCATGATAGTATGGGCTGTGCACACAACCGTCTGTAGTTTCTTATGGTCCTGGGAAGAGCAGTTACCGTCACACTATTATGCACGTGAATAGAATGCTTTCAGTTGCCAGTATGCAGAGCACTGGGAGAAGGCAGTTCCAAAATATTTAGATGTAAGAATTGGTTGTTCAATGGAGATCCAAGTTCTGGTTGCTGTTTTGACAACAATTGAAATTTAACCAATAAATTTAAATTATGTTTAAGATACCAAAACATAATTGAATTTATTGTATTTCTAACATCCAACCAAAGAGCCATCACATGCTTCAAAAGAATAGAGAAGCCATCACTATCACAACGAGAGAGAAAGAGATGGACATGTAGAAGGAGAGAGAGAACACAGCGAGGCAAACAGAAGGACAGTCAGTAAAACAGAGAAAGGAAACAAAACAAGAAACAAACATTCACAAGAACAGGGAGAAGGGGAGATAGTAAGTTATGGGAAAGAAACAGAAGACAGATAAAAGGATAATACTAGGAAACAGACAGTGTGAGAGAAATAGTGAGATACAAAGCACACAGGGAGTGGGGATGGGGTCACAGTGTGCTGGGGGTGGTGAATGGGAGGTTCTGGGGCTGTGGACCAGAGACAGGTGGAAGTGAGCACTGTAGTAACTGGGGGAAGGGAGGTGAGGATTTACTTTGACCTTTATCAAGAAATGCAGACAAAGCATAGTAAACAATGATGTACAGAACAATGGCTATAAAATATGTTTGAGAGCCATGCAGGTTACGATGCACAGGGCGTGTGCGAGGCGAGATCAGCAGGAACAAGATCAGCATTATCTGAGATTAGGGAGTCCACTCATCAGTCTAATAACAGTCAGGAAGAAGCTGTTCCTGAACCAGCTGATCAGTGTTTTCAAGCTTCTGTACCTTTTAGTCTGAGGGAAGAGGTTGGAGGAGACCATCACTGGGGTCTGATGGGTCATTGCTAATCTTATAACAAAGAACATTCCAGCACAGAAACAGGCCATTCGGTGGTCCGAGCCTGCGCCGATCCAAATCTTCTATCTAAACCTGTCGCCTATTTTCTAAGGATCTGTATCCCTTTGTTCCCAGGCCATTCATGTATCTTTCCAGAAACATCTTAAAATAAACCACTGGTCACAGTTCTCAATTTTGCGAAACTCCCTCCCCTTACTATTCTCTGCCTCCTGTTGCCCAGCCAGTTCTTTATCCACCAGCTCGTGCATCATGTGACTTCACTTTTGACATACCCCAACCATGGGGAAATATACCAAACGCCTTCCTGAAGTCCACGTACATGACATCTACAGTGCCTCCTTCATCAATCAACTTTGTCACTTCCTCAAACAATCTATTGATTTGGTAAGACATGACCTTCTCTGCACAAAACCATGTTGCCTATCACTGATAAGACTATTTTCATTCAAATAAGAATAATTCCAATCTCTGGACCCTGTCTTTGTGGAGTTTTTTACAATCTCCCCGTGTCTGCATTGGGAGAATTAACTCGTTTCTCTCTTCATAGTATGTTTCTATGTTTGTTTCAGGTTTCTGCCATCTGCAGTATATTTACTTGTATTTGATGGAGAATTGCTGCAAATATGACGGGTTTATTGTAAAAGTGGCACTGCACAAGGCCACTGCACAACAGGCAACAGGAAGAGATAAAGGATTATTCTGCACTGTGTCTTTCGCAGGACCAGCTTGTCTCTCCAGGCACCTGATGTCTTTATTGTGCTGAAGTCTTCATAGGGGTTCAGAGAGCTTCAGAATTAATAGAGCACTGAACGAGGCCGTTTAGCCAATTGTACAATTTGAAAACAGAGTGAACTGTGTGTGCGTGAGAGAGAGAAAAATTAACAGAGAAAAAGGAAGTGCAGAGAGATAAAAGGAATGGAGGGAAAATGAAGCGACAGAGTGAGTGAGAGCAAGTGGTGTCAGACGAGTATGAAGTTAGATCAGAAGACAGCATGAGGACAAACATACAGAAATTTTATTTAGAAATTCCGACAGACTGCAAGCCCTTTGTCTGGTGCCGTACCCTGTGAGCACCATGCTGCCATCCCAGATCATTTATCGCCAATAATTTCACAGAACCGTGTTGCTGACTGCTGAACAAGTTCCAAAATAACAATAGATTGGTTCCAGGGAGAAGATGAATTAATTTAAAAATTCTGGGCCAACGAGACAATGTGTGAGACAGGGCGAGAGAGTCTCAGTGAGGTGGATCACTGACTGGGGGAAATCAGTACCTCAGCTGTGGGTCAGATAATGACCAATAAAGCTTGAATACCTCGTCCGTGGTTTTGTAATTCACATTTCAATTCATATAGCTCCAGATCGTAAGTGAATTTTAACAGACTTGTCTCTTTGTATTTTTCATGTTTTGGTATGTGCTGAAACGCTTGTTTTTTGTCCCAGTATTTTGTGTTGAATAAACACATTTTATTGTTGTGGTTCTGTTCGCCAAGCTGGGAATTTATGTTGCAGACGTTTTGTCCCCTGTCTCAGTGATATCCTCAGTGCTTGGGAGCCTCCTGTGAAGCGCGTCTGTGATCTTTCCTCCGGCATTTATCGTGGTTTGAATCTGCCGCTTCCGGTTGTCAGTTCCAGTTGTCCATTGCAGTGGTCAGTATATTGGGTCCAGGTCGATGTGCTTATTGTTTGAATCTGTGGATGAGTGCCATTCCTCTAGGAATTCCCTGGCTGTTCTCTGTTTGGCTTGATCTATAATAGTAGTGTTCTCCCAGTCGAATTCATGTTGCTTGTTATCTGCGTATGTGGCCACGAAGGATAGCTGGTCGTGTCGTTTCGTGGCGAGTTGGTGTTCATGGATGCGGATCGTTAGCTGTCTTCCTGTTTGTCCTATGTAGTGTTTTGTGCAGTCTTTCCATGGGGTTTTGTACACTACATTGGTTTTGCTCATGCTGGGTATCGGGTCCTTCGTCCTGGTGAGTTGTCTGAGAGTGGCTGTTGGTTTGTGTGCTGTTATGAGTCCGAGTGGTCGCAGTAGTCTGGCTGTCAGTTCAGAAATGTTTTTTTATGTATGGTAGTGTGGCTAGTCCTTTGGGTTGCGGAATGTCCTCGTTCCATTGTCTTTCCCCTTGGCATCTGTTGTTGAAATTGCACTGGATCATTAACGCCACACTCTCAGGAATCCGATTCACTAGAGAGGAAGAAAAGGGCAACCAACTCCCATTCCTAGACGTAATGGTACAGAGAACACCGAACGGAGAATTCACCACAAAGGTTTACAGGAAAGCCAAAAACACAGACCAAATCCTGAACTACGAAAGCAACCACCCCAACACACACAAAATAAGTTGCATCAAGACACTATTCAAAAGGGCCAGAACACACTGCAGTACACCAGAACTGCAAAAAGAGGAAGAGGAACACTTATACAAGGTATTCGCCAAAAACGGATGCCCCCGCAATTTCATCAACAGATGTCTAAGGGAAAGACAATGGAACGACGACATGTCACGACCCAAAGGACTAGCCACACTACCATACATCAAGAGCATTTCCGAACTGACAACCAGACTACTGCGAACACTAGGACTCATAACAGCACACAAACCAACAGCCACTCTCAGACAACAACTCACCAGAATGAAGGACCCGATACCCAGCATGAGCAAAACCAATGTAGTGTACAAAACCCCATGCAAAGACTGCACAAAACACTACGTAGGACAAAGAGGAAGACAGCTAATGATCTGCATCCATGAACACCAACTAGCCATGAAACGACACGACCAGCTATCCTGAGTAGCCACACACACAGATGACAAGCAACATGAATTCGACTGGGACAACACTACTATTATAGGACAAACCAAACAGAGAACAGTCAGGGAATTCCTAGAGGCATGGCACTCATCCACAGATTCAATCAATAAGCACATCGACCTGGACCCAATATACCGACCACTGCAATGGACAGCTGGAATTGACAACCGGAAGCGACAGATTCAAACCACTATAAATGCCGAAGGAAACATCACAGAAGCGCTTCACAGGAGGCTCCAAAGCACTGAGAATGTCACCTAGAGAGGCGATGAAACGTCTGCAACACAAATTCCCAGCTCGGCGAACAGAAATACAACAATGAGCACCCGAGCTACAAATCTTCTCACAAACTTTAAACACATTTTATTACTGAGGAAGAAATAACCTGTTCTGATGGGACAGTCTTCGTCTGAACCGTGCTGGGACCAGAGTCCAAGTGAATCCTAACCAAGGATGTCGACAGAGCTTTAAACTGATTAGGAGTGTGTGTGTGTGTGCGCGGGGTCGGGGTTTCCTTATAGGGTTTAATAAGAAAAGAGGAGGTAAGAGCACAGAGCTCAAGAGAGGTTTTTAAAATCTTCAGCATAGACGCAAATAGAACAGAATGTATGGAAAGTGTAAGCAATCAAAATTCAATCACACTGAACAAACAAATGGCAATAGAAGAGGGAACGTTAACACAAGATTGAAGGGTTATATCTGAATGCGAGCAGTATAAGGAATAGGGTATATGAGCTTGTGGCATAGATTGAAATTGGGAGGTATGACGTAATGGGCATCACAGAGAAGTGGCTGCAAGGGGATCAGGATATTCAAGGACACATATCGTATCGAAAAGATAGAGAGAGTGAATTTACATTATTAATAAAAAATGAAATTTAATCAACAAAAGAAAGGAAATAAGGTCAGATGGTTTAGAATCTGCATGGTAGAATTGAGGAACCACAAAGGTAAGACAACCACAGTTGGAGACTTGCACAGGCCTCCAAAGAGTAGTCAGGAGCTGGGGCACAAGATACACCAGGAGATGGAAAAGATCTGTAGGAAAGACAACGTTACAGTGATCATGGGGGATTTCAATATGCAAGTGAAATGGGAAACCAGTTTGGTAGTGAATCGCAAGAAAAGGAATTTGAGGAATATCTACGGGATGGCTTTTTGGAGCATCATGTGGTGGAGCCCACTCGGGAACAGATGACACTGGATTTAATGACGCAGGCTAGACAAGGGA
This sequence comes from Chiloscyllium punctatum, assembly GCF_047496795.1. Lineage (NCBI taxonomy): Eukaryota > Metazoa > Chordata > Chondrichthyes > Orectolobiformes > Hemiscylliidae > Chiloscyllium > Chiloscyllium punctatum. Next base: position 55,956,709 of record NC_092785.1, on the reverse strand, counting down.
GCTTAAGGTGAAGGAAAACTTCAGAAGCAGTGATCAGAACATGGTTGAATTTATTCTGAAATTTGAGAGAGAAGATAGAATCAGAGATAACAGTATTTCAGCTGAATAAAGGCAACTGGAGAGGCATAAGGGAGAAGCTGGGTAGAATTGACCGGGACAGGCGTCTAGCCGGAAAGACAGGGTAACAGCAATGGCTGGAGATTCCATGATAATTTAAAAGACACTGCAGTGATGCGTGCTGAGTAATAGAGGTATGGTACAGGGAGGATGAGGCAACCAGGGCTGACAAGGGAAGTCAGGGATTGCATATAAGCAAAAGAGCAAGCAGAGTGAAGAGCAGTTGGGAACTGGAGAATTAAGGCCAACAGAAGGCAAGAAAAAATAAATAAGGAGGGAGAACATTAAGTATGGGGCTAAGCTAACCAGTAATATAAAGGAAACTGTAAGAGATTCTTTAGATATATAAAATGCAAAAGAGACGTAAATGTGAATATGGACCACTGGGAAATGATGGTGGAGAGACAGTAGTGGGAAGCGAAGAAATGGCTGAGGAATTTTGCATCAGTCTTGACGGTGGCATACACGAGTAATTACCCAAGGTTTGAAGAGAGTGAGAGGGCAGTCCTAAATACAGTGGCCATCACCAAGAAGAACATGTTAGAAAACGGAATGGCCTGAATGTGGATAACTCACCTGGACCAGATGGATTACACCCCAGCCTTGTAAGGGAGATCGCTGAAGAGTTAGTACAAGCGAAAGTGGTAATCTTTCAGGAATGACTAAAATCAGGAAAGGGCCAAGTGGCTGTATAATTGCTAACATGACACCCGGTTTAATAAGGGAGTTAGGCAGAAGATGGAAAACTGCAGACTGATTTGCAGACTTGGTTGTGGGTAACATCATGGAATTCATCGTGAAGAATGGGATTTTTGAATTCTTGGAGGTCTTTGGTAAAATAGGACAGAGTCAGCATGGTTTCATCAAGGGGAGGTCATGCCTGACAAACCTGCTAGAATACATTGAGGGAGTAATGTGCAGATTTGATGAAGGAGAACCAATAGATGTTATCCATCTGCACCTCAAGAATCCTTTGACAAGGTGTCATGCATGAGGCTATTGAGAAAGATATGCGTCCATGGTGTTAGAGGCAAGGTGGAAGTTGAAGTTTGGCGGTCTGACAGAAAGCAGAGAGTGTGGATTAAAGTGTCCTTCTCAGGATGGCAGCCAGTGACAAGTGGTGTTCCACAAGACTCAGTTTTGGGACCACAACTTTTCACTTTGTGCATTCATTATCTATATGACGGAACTGAGGGCATTTGGGTTAAGCTTTCAAACTGTGCAAAGATAGATATAGGGACAGGTAGCATTGAAGAGGTGGTTTGGCTGCAGGAGGGTGCTCTGGCGCATCTCCTCAACTGCCCAAAACTCCAGCCTTGAGCTTCGCCCTTCCAACTACAACAAGTTAGAACCTCTCTGGTGCATGCCTTCCATCCCACCAGCCTCAGGATACAATGCATCATCCTCCGCCATTTCTGCCACCAATAGTCAGACCTCATCAACAGAGATATACTTCCCTCCCTACCCCTATCATCATACTGCTGAGACCATTCCCTCACAGCTCCCTCATCAGGTCCACGCAACCCCAACAAGCCACCTTCCACTCCCGGCACTTTCCCTTGCCACTATAACAGGTATGAAACCTGTGCCAACACCTCCCTCCTCACCTCCACCCAAGGCTCCAAAGGATCCTTCCACATCAGTCAGATAACATCCTGTGCATGCAAATACCTCTTCTAGTGTGTCCATTGCTCCTGGTCTCCACTACATTGGCGAGAGAAGACGTCAACTTACAGAACAGTTCAGGGAACACTCTCAGACACACACACCCAACAACCCCCCTGACCTGTAGCTGAATACTTCAACTCCCCCTCCGACTCCGCCAAGGCTTTGCAGGTTTGTGGCCTCATCCACTGTCAAATTCTAGCCACCTGACGTCTGAAGGAAGAACGCATCATCTTCTGCCTTGGGACCCTTCCAACACACGGTATCAAGGACAATCTTACCAGTTTCCTCATCTCCCCTCCACCTTATCCCAGATCAAACCCTCCAACTCAGAACCGCCCTCTTGAACTGTACTAGCTGTCCATCTTCCTTCCCATCTAGCCACTCCACCTTCCACTCTGAACTATCACTATCACAACCCACCTTCATCTAGCTTTCACCTTCCAAGCGACCTTCCTCCCAGCACCAGCCCCTCCCATTTATCTCTCTGGCACCTTCCGCCCACCCCACATTCCTGATGAAGGCTTTATGCCTGAAACGTCAAATCTCCTGCTCCTCGGATGCTTCCTGCCAGACTGTACTTTTCTATGGCCACACTTTTTGACTCTGATCTCCAGCATCTGCGGTCCTCACTTTCACCTGCTGAAGGATTTTCACAGGTTCAGAGAGTGAACAAAGAAGTGGCAGGGGTAGTACAATGTGGAAAAGTGTGGAAAAGCATTTTACCAGGATGAATAGAGGCATAGACTATTTTATAAATAGCAAGCAAATTCAGAAATCTGAAGTGCAAAAAGACTAGGGCGTTCTAGTCCAGGAGTCTTGAAAGGTAAACTTGCAGTTTGTCAGTAGTTAGGCAGGCAAATACAATGATGGCATTTATTTCAAGAAGGCTTCAATATAAAACCAGGGATGTACTTCTAAGGCTCTACAAGGCTTTGGTCAGGCTCCATTTGGATTATTGTGCGCAGCTTTGGGTCCCATATCTCAGGAAGGATGTACTGGTCTTGGAGCGTTTTCAGACGAGATTCACGAGAATGGTGACAGGAATGAAAAGCTTAACATATGAAGAATATTTGAGGGCTCTGGGTCTGTATTTGATAGAGTTCAGAAAGATGTTAGGAGGTCTAATTGAAACTTACAGAATACTGCATGCCGTGGGACAGAGTGGATTTTGGGAAGAGATATCCAATGGTAGGAGAGACGAGTACCCAAAGGGACAGAGTAAAGAGAAGACCTTTTCAAACAGAGATAAAGAGAAACATCTCCAGCCAGACAGTGGTGAATCTATGGAATTCACTGCCACAGAGGCCACCGAGGGCTGTCGAGTCCAGATCATTGAGTACATTTAAGAGTGAGACAGATAGGTTCTTGACTGTAAAGGGGGTCAAGGATTACAGGTAGAAAGCGGGAGAATGGGGTTGAGAAGCTAAACAGCCATCATTGAATGGTGAAGCAGGCTCAAGGGACCTAATGTCCAAATTTTTGCTCCAATATCTTCTGGTTGTATGGTTAATATTGGCTCTCCTCATTCCTCATTGGAGCTGTATCCTGAAATTTGATCTTCAAATGATTTACAAAGAGTAACGTTTCACTAGTGATGAGTGGGAAATATCATGTTTCCTCACTCCAGTCTCAGCAGCCATGTCCCCAATATCATAATCACACTGCAATTGAAATCCAATGGTAAATAATCACAGTTGATTGACATCGATAACATTAACAGCATGACCCTCACCTGCCCTCTCTGATTCTCCAATACTCATCTGAATTGTGTGTCACGTCATATTCTCTGTTAACATATCCATGTCATTTGTCCGTTATCACTCATGTTGTCGTAGGCACATTTTCCTTTCAGATCTGGACTAGAAAAGTTCTCTCCATATTTTACTGACATTATAATCACTGATCAGTAGTTGCAGATTGTATGTTTCCATTTATAAACGTAGAAACTTGTTTATGTTCTGACAATCCTTTGTCATTATTACCATATCCAAGGCAGATTGAATGATTGCACGCAATCAATCTACCATCTCCAATATTCCGTTCCTCAGTCACTCCCACATATCTCATGCCAAATGTATAAATTTTATACGTTCTTTAGAATTTTAATAAAATCAATGTTAAATTGAAAGGGGTTAACTGGAGCTATTTGTTCAGTGACTGTGATTCATGTCAATCTCCGTGGATCCTAATTATCCCAGTGGAGCGTTTCCATCGTTGAATGATAAATGGGCTCTTTTCAGCGTGTTATCCCATAGTATGAGTAGGAGCATCGCTGACAGTACTAACACGGATCATCAGCTCGAGAGAGAGGGGGAGTAGAGATCATAATCTGAGAACATTAGACTGGAACGTTCGAATAATGGTTCAGAATGTGAGGACCTTGGATTGAAATGTTCTAATCGTGGATCAGAATCTAAGATTAGTAAACTGGAATGGTACAACAATGGATCAGAATCTGAGATCATTAGACTGGAATGGTTCAACAATCTATCAGAATCTGAGAATATTAGACTGGAATATTACAATAACAGTCAGGAGTTTATCCTTGGGTCTTTCCTACCTTTCTCGGCCTTGGATATCATTAGCATCACGGATCCAGGATATCCTTTGGATTATTCAAGGTGGTTACTATCCCATCCTCGCTATTGTTGGTGTACCTGGTAAGTCATTATATTTGTCTACTAAACTGGGTTGAACTGAATTTCTGCTCATGATATATAAAATTTGAAAATTGCAAGACAATGTCTTCAGTTACAAACAAAACCTCCTTTCCTTATATTAATCAGTGTCAAACTACTATTTCTAAATTACTCACTGATATGCAAGAAGGAACCAGACTGTTCTCAAACTCCATAACCCATTTTGTCTTTCACAAATTTACATCTCCATCTCCTCCCCACGCACGAATCCTGTCCAAGATCGCCGTCATGATACTCCAGTCCCGTCTCAGTCTCATTGCAACTTCTGAATAAACCAGAATTTGTGCCTTTGCTTAACAGTTTCAAGTTCCTTCTAACCATATGTCCATCACTAAAAAAATTGCTCTGAGGATGTTTAACTTGTTCTCTGTCCATACGGGACGGCAGTTTATGGTGTTCAAGACTCATACTCTAGAGCCACAGAATAATAGTCTGTTGAAATCTCATGAGGGAAATTAAAAGCAACAATTTTCATTTGCCATTAAAGCCCATCTGCTTGCCCCAAGTCCTTAAGCGAAGTCAATGGCTCATTCTTCTCTAGTCAGGTTTCAGTGTGACTTCTGTGAGGAACATGTGGGTGTTCTGCACCTTTAACAGAATTAAAAGCCAGCAATAACTACCTGACAGCACCAAGTCTTCGAAAAATAGATTTCATGTAACATTTGGTCGATTAGTTTATTTTCTCAAGACAAAAACAAATTCAGCCAAACTGTTTAAGTTATAACCCAAAGTGCCCACCTCCAATCAAGTGTGAATTTAGTATATTGATAATCTTAAAAGCCAATGACACAGTCCAATGGTTTGGGGGTACAAGACCGCGGGAAATTGACAGTTGAGAGGAGATCTGCCAAGTTACCAGCATGCAAAGACTGCCTGAAAAATAGTTTTCCTCTCGGTAAATTTATTGATTAGTAACTTGGAAAAGCAGAATCTCAAAGAAGAAAAGAAGAACGGAATATGGAGAAGAACCGACAGCTTCTCGGTTTTGAGATAAGAAGTTTTGTTTTGTAAATTTTAATTAGGAGTCTAATCGAACTAATATAGTGGGGTGGGGGAGATAAAATATTGCTTAGAGGAAGAAGCTGTGAATATTCATTCATCTATTATTCCCTATTATGCTTTAAGAAATAAAGTTGTTAATTTTACTTCAAATAGTTATGGACTCTAGAATTATCATGGATTACTGCAGTGGATAAATCATTTCCCTGTTGTTGGTTTTACATTAAGCTGGAGAATGTATCCTGTGTTGTAACACTACAATCCCACAGGAATGTGCTTTTCTCTTTACTGTCCTGTGGAACAGCTGAACCAAACATTCAGTTCATGATCGGCATAACATGCTGACGTGACTAGGGCTACATACCTCCTGTGAGAGAAGAACAGAAGTAAAGATAGCTCCCTTCCTCTGCCTGTTTCCCGTATTTGTACAGCTCATTTCTATTCAGGTCGGTGTCATTCCCTATTTTAGGTGTATTCAATCTCATTGAAATTCTCCCCGAGAGTGATGCACATCTCCATACGCATCTCTGGTGTTGGCTTTATTGATGCTGACGGATAGATGTCAGGAAATTATACATTTCATGTCAGTCGTAGTGCATAGAGAAGGAATGGCTTTTTGTGGCACAGGAAAGAAACGGCGATGTCTATGTGAGCGAAAATGATTATTGCGATCATCCCCGAGAGTGTTGTTGAGGCAGTATTTGGGGTACTCTGGATAGACTTTCCCTCAAGTTTCAACAGGCTAATCCCTGGGATGATGGCACCATGAGCAGAGAGTGAAGCTCAGTGAGAGAATAAGAGATGATTGTATTGAACCTGAAGGGGGATGGACAGTCACTCATGATGTTCTAAACAGGCACTGACACGATGATAAATTCCATGGGTTTTATTAACTCAGGTTAAGTGATTCTCAATAGGTTAAGAGCCTCCGAGGACATTCCCCTCATCCCACCCCCACTCCATTTGTTGATTGAGAGAGACAGAGGGTCAGTCTTTGAATTAATTCTCCCACATTAATACAGTGCATTTAGGGTGTGATCCTGCATTAAACGTCATGTTATCCACAATCCCGACAACAGCCACAATACCTTCATTCTAAAACAGTTAACTATTCCCACCAGCTTCTGACATCCATGGAGGACATGGGTCTGTCTTCTCAGAGATGGAAGATGCCTCTCTGAGATTTCAGACAAAGCATCTGGCTACCTTCCTCACTGGCAGCAAACCATATTAAAGTTTCAAGTGTCCCACAGGTAATGGAGCCATGAAAAACATCGTGGATCCGTCTCAGAGTGCATTCTCTGCTCCATTGATTTGTCAGGTTGGAGCATCAATGGCACCCTCCTATTCCTGTATAAGTGTCCCGAGGGGCTGGATGGCCTCCTCCATGTCCCATGGAACAGGCTCATGGGTCGGACTTGGCCCTGCCTGTTCCTGTTTAACAGCTTGATGTGGTAATCAGACCTCTTCTCTTCCTGTGGAACAGGCAGGAGGATTGAATCGGCTATTCCTCTCTTTGTTCAGTAGTTTCGATGGGCTGAATGGCTTCCACATATCTGTTTCTAATGTGCCTGAGATGCTGAATGAGCTCTTCATTTAACTGTGGAAATGTAGAGAGTCTGGCCTTGCTGTTACATGAATGTTACCGACACTTTAACCGCACAAACCTGAATGCTGTCCAGGTCTTACTGCACATGGACACAGACTGTTTCAGGAGCTGAGGTGTGCCACATTGTTCTGAACATTGGGTGGTCTTCAGTGACCATCCCCATTTCTGATCTTTTGAAGGTGTTTGTTTTCAGGCAGCTACCCTGAGGATCTCCTGCAGAGATGTCCCAGGACTGAAAGGATTGTCGGTCACCGACCATAAACATCTTTCTTTGTGCTCTGAAAGACCCCAAACCAGTGGGGTGGGTATACCTAATTCCCATTAATCTCAAATAAGTAGGTGGTCCTGATATCATCCACAGTAAAATGCTACCTTGTCATCAAGGCCATTCACTCTTTCCTGAGCCCCTGTGTTCACCTCTTGTTCACATCAATAGATGATGGTGTCTGTGTTGGGAGTGTTTTCCTCTCATAGAGGGTAATCAATGCCAGGAATTATCTGGGCTAGATAGTGAGGGGAGTTACATCACGGAAAGTATTCAAAGAGGTGGTACATGAATTTTTTGGCCTGTCAGAGTGCTAAAGGGTGTGAAGAATTGGACATTAAAGACCAGTTATTGATAACAGTAAGTCAGCCATGATGGTATACAATAGGTTGATCATCCGAGTCACCTAATCTTGCTTCTTATGTTCTCATATTCTGTAATTATAAAGTTAATAATTGTAATTTTCCTGAACGTTCTGTTATTGAATGTTGCAGTCACAGAGAGTAAAGTATTTTGTGAGTCATCTCAGGGTGAGGTATGGGGGCTGTATTCACAGTGAATCTGAGTCTCCAACATCACCAACAAATGAAGCACAAGTTGCAGAGAGGAGATACTCTGTAAAGAGACCAGAGCTGTCTTTCGAAACCAGCCCAATTTTCCAAATAACATTTTCCAACCCACACCAAACCGTGTGTGACAGTCTTGAGGATGACATCCTGTGTTCCGGTGGACCAGGTATTTGGAGCAGGTGGCCTCCATCTGCTAATATCAGGAGCTGTGAGGAGCTGAATAGAACATAGGGACATAGGACTGAGCAGCAGGAGTGGGCTATTAGACACTTTGTCACCGCTTCACCACTCACAAATTCCAAGGGTGATGTGCATGTTGTCTCAAAAGCATTTTTCTGTCTGTATGCCATTTGTCTGCATTCACTTGTCTGTCAAATGTCACCAAATATAGTTTTGAATAAATGCAAGCATCCAGCACCACAAACTTCTGGGGAAGGGAATTTCCACTTGAACAGCCCTTTGAAAATTTCTCATTTGTGTTTCAACCAATGTTGGAAGGTCACTCCGTCCTTTTCCAATCCCACTCCTCCACTGGTTACACCAATCTTAAATGGAACCATTTTTGTGATGTGACCAATGATGTCGGTCTCAGAGTAGGTCATTTTCTAGAAACGTGTGAGACACAGAACGTTGGAAGCATAACAAATGGTAAAATGATAGAGTGCCCCAAACGTTATTCTGCCTTTGAAGTTATTCTGCTCACACAAGTTACTGGTAGTGGGGTTTCACTCTGGAACAGTTGAATTTGGCTGAATTCCCTTTGTTTCAGGCAGTGGAGAGATTCTAGTGAATTCTCACCAGAAATCCTTCACAAGTGGTAAAGATAACACAGGGATTTTATGGTCTCACACTTTGCTATCGGATGGAACAACGTAAGAGAGAGAGATCAATAGGCTGCTGCTTCTCAGGCGGGGGACATTTTTCTCCCTCTCTGTGTTGAAACATACGATAATGTCAACTGAACACCAAACTGGACCAGGTGTGCTCTTCTGGAACATTCTCTGGAAAACCCGATTATAGATTATATGCAAGTGCATTTGTTTCAATCGCAAAAAAGTCCCCACTTTATAATTTGAAGACATGCTTACATGTGTCTGTGTAATTTGTAAATATTGGTAGGTGTCTTCATAGTATGTGTGTTAATATAAATGCATCTTTTTCTTAAAATTTATTCTCTAGCTTTAGTCTCCCTGACAAGAGATAATGTGCATCCAGTTGATACACTCTTCAGAACGTCATGGATGGTTGAATTCTATTTCTCAGCTAAGATCAAAACTGATAATCCCCGATAACAAAAGGCCGGCATTCCAGGAATGAGTAAAGGGAAACCTCTTTGAAAATCTTCGAAAAGAATTAAATCCTTTCATTTTAGTTTCGGGGATCAAAACAGCACACAGTGCATCAAATGTGGTCACAGCAATGCCCTCGTACCGATGCAGTTAAACATTCCTGCGATTAATCCTGATACCTTTTGCCAAAAACAGCATCATTCCACTTACCTTCCAAATCACTTGCTGCATCTGCAGACTGACTTCATATGATTCATGTCCCAGGAACATAGAAACCGCCTGAATCACAGAGTTCTGCAAGCTCTCTGCATTTACATTGTTTACCACTGTTTTATTCTTCATGCCAAAATACACAACCTACCTTATGCTATTTCTGCTGAAGGTTTGCTCACTAACCTTCCCTGTCTGTTACACATTGCAGACTCACTACCTTCATTTGATGACACATTAAATAACCATCTTGGATTATGAGCTAATTGAGCTCCAAACAATTCCCTCTCCTTCCTCCAGATCTTGGATACAAATTGTTGATCATTGATGACCCTACAGTGATCTCTGAGGCACTCCATCAGTTACAGCTTTGCAGCCTGAAAATAAACATTTGTCTCTACTCTCTATTTCCTGTTAGCGACTGATCTTTGCTGGACAGGAGAGTCAATGTTCCCTGCTCCTGGGTAGCCGTTCAGGCGGGTTGAATGGCCTCCTGCTGGGCTGTGTAATGTACTCAACGAGCTGAATGACTTCATTCTATATTGCTGTGCATTTCCTTAGAGTGACAGAATGGTCTCCTCCTGTCTCATTGTATCGATCCTGTCTGACTGAATGGGGTGGTCCCCTACCATGTAATAGCCTCGAGGGTGGATTGAGGGAACAACACACGGGGTAGGGGTAACAGTTGGTCATTTGCCTGCACCATTCAGAATGCTCATGGCTGATCCGAGTGTGTCTGTCCATCCGTCTCCTGTCTGTTCCCAATAAACATTGACTCTCCTACCCAACACAGATCAGTCGAGCGCAGACTTATACACTTAATGGCAAGGTCCTCGGGAGTGTAGCTGAACAAAGAAACCTTGGAGTGTAGCTTCATACCTCTTTGAAAGTGGAGTCGCAGGTAGATAGGATAGTAAAGAAGGCGTTTGGTATGCTTTCCTTTACTGGTCGAGTATTGAGTACAGGAGTTGGGAGGTCATGTTGTTGCTCTACAGGACATTGTTGAGGCCATTGTTGGAATATTGCGTGCAATTCTGTTCTCGCACCTATCAGAAAGATGTTGTGAAGCTTGAACGAGTTCAGAAAAGATTTACGAAGATTTTACCAGGGTTAGAGGATTTTAGCTACAGGAAGAGCCTGAACAGGCTGGGGCTGTTTTAAATGGAGCATCGGAGGCTGAGGGGTGACTTTATAGAGGTTTACAAAATTATGAGGGGCATGGATAATTTAAATAGGCAAAGTCTTTTCCCTTGTGTCGGGGAGTCCAGAACTAGAGGGAATAGGTTTAGGATGAGAGGGGAAAGATACAAAAGAGACCTAAGGGGCAACAGTTTTCACCCAGTGGGTGTACTTCTATGGAATGAGCTGCCAGAGGAAGTGGTGGAGGCTGGGACAATTGCAACATTTGAGAGGCATTTGGGATGGGTATACGAATTGGAAGGGTCTGGAGGTGTATGGGCCAGTTGCCGGCAGGGGGGACTAGATTGGGTTGAGATATCTGGTCGGCATGGACGTGTTGGACTGAAAAGTCTGTTTCCATGCTGCACATCTCTATGACTCTATAAACGAGTCTTCACTGCTCCCTGAGGATGAGGACACCACAGGTAGCACAACACTAAAGTGAAAGGTACGTCCTTATTTCTTTGTGGAACCGGTTATTTTAAAACTTTGTTAACTGAACATCAAATCACCACCTCTTTGCAGATATAAGGACAGAATAATTAGGAATAAACATAAACCATTCCGGACTCCAAACCTGTCCCACATTCCCACTGAACCTTTCCAATCGAATATGTATCAAACCCAGTCTCTGCTGCTGTCTCAGGAAGAGAATACCTGTTAGCATAGCACCACATGAAAAAAGGTGCAGAATAAGGCCATTCGGCCCATCTAGTCTGATCTGCCATTCAATAATTTCTTTTCTGTTCCTCAACCTCATTCTCCTGCCTTCCCCCAAGAATCCTTGATCCCGTTATAAAACAAAAACTTATCAATTTGTATCTGTGTCGACGTGTGCATATGTTTGTCCATCTGCTTGTCATCTGGGTATTTGTGCTTCTACGTTTGTCTTTCTGTGTATCAGCCTGTGTGTTTGTATCTATGTTTGTGTCTATTTGTGTGTGACTCGATATGTCTGCGTGTGTTTCTACGTGTGTGTATGTCTATTCCCTTGTATGTATTGTGTTTGTTCGTATAATGGGGTGATACCAATAATTCTGTGTATTTCTGTGTCTGCATCTCTGTGCAGGGAGGTAACTGTATTTGGGGGTGGGGGGTGTGGGAGTTAAATGACTGTCGTTTGAAATGCCAGTGTGTTTACAGTGAGAATTGTCTTTCACTGAGCACTGCTCTTTAATCGGTCAGTGGGACATGGATGTTTCAGAAATTTCACGCGAGGCATCCCAGTCTGCTTCATCTTGTACTAGGTTCCTCCCACATGGCGGGTGTGGGGGAGGGGTGAGGGAATGGATATTGGGCACTCCACCACCCGGCTTGGCCATTTCTGTCCTATTCCAGACTTTTTCTCTTGGAATAGAAGAAAGGGATGGATGGAGTGAGGGCAGGAGTGGATGGCCTTGCTGTTAGTGCTGGTGGAGGTGTATCTGGGAGGAATTGTGAGTCGTCCGGAATGAGACAGTCGACAGTTTTGAATCCATATAGTATTATTAATGTGTGGGCGTATTGCGTAGTTGACGGAAAAAGTTTGGGAAGGAAGTTGCTGAATTCAATAGTGAGTGCGGTAGTGCCTGAGCCTTATTTGGAGATAGAGCATGAGGATTTTCTGGGGGTAGGTGCTATAACAGATATACAGAGAGGGTGACGGAGCAGAGAGAATTCAGTGACCATTATCCTGAGACAGCTGGGAGGATATTGATGCTTGTCCTGTATTGTTGGAGATATCTTTAGATCATCTCAGCGTCAAGGTGAGCCTCCCCGAATGTCCTTTCCAAGTCTATCACTAATAATGACACAGACCTGTCCCTCCCAGTCCACGGAATCAGTTTATGTAAAACTTACAAAGAGCAAGGCACAGCAAATATTGGTGTGTTATATATCGGTTGCAGAAAATCTGAACATCATATGCTCTGGGAATTAGATATGCAAGTATCAAGGATACCACAGTTTTGTAGGATGTTCTAAAATTGCATCTAAACTGTATTAACTAAGTGACTGCTTATGCTGTGCAAAATAAATTCTGTACGTGTATGTGAGGTGGGTTGAAGAGTATGTTGTGAAGCAAACTATAGAGCAGTTTATTTTGGGTTTGTTGTGTGATCAGAAGGAAGAGTTAATGACCTTGCTCTGAATCAGCTTTGAAGGAACAGAGACATTAATAAGGTGCATTTTACACGGTGTCTGCATGAATATAGAATGCTTGAACGTTCTGGTTAAAAATCATGGTAACCTGGAGGCTAAAGGGTCAAGTTCCCTCCAGTGAATTGGGAAAGTACAATATAACATACAGTGGGAGGCAAGCCATGTTTGTTGGAGTCATAGAGTCAGGCAACACAGAGACAGGCCCTTCAGCCCAAACACGTCCATTCCCACCAAACTGTCCATCCACGCTAACCCCATTTCCCTGCTGTTGTCCTGTATCTTTCTAATCCTTTCCTGTACATGTATTTGTACAAATGCCTTTTAAATGTTGCGAATGTGCCCGCCTCAAACTCTTCCACTGGCACATCATTCCATATGCGTATCACCCCTGTGTGAAAAGCAGTTGGTCCTCAGGTTCCCTTTTATTGTTTCCCCTCTGACCTTAAACTGATGCCCTCTTGTCGGTGATTGCCTAACCCTGGAAAAAGGAACTGAGTGCATTCACTCTGTCCGTCCTTCCCATGATCTTATACACTTCTCTCAGATTCCCCCTCAGCCTCATACATCTTAAGTAAAAAGTCCTAACTTGTCCAACCTCTCCCAATAACTCAAACCATTGAGATCTTTGCAACATTCTTGTAAATTTCTTCTGCACTCTTTCCAGTTTAATACCATCCTTCCCATAGCAAAGTGAACACAGCTGAACATAACGCTCCCAGTATGGCCTCACCAACATCCTGTATAATTGCAACGTAAATATACACTGATGAAAGCCAGTGTGCCAAAAGCTTTCTTCACTGCCCTGTCTACCTCTGAATCAAATTTCAGAGAACCATGCACATGAATTCCAAGGTCCCTCTGTTCCACTACACTCCTTTGGACCCAACCATTCAACATGAAATTCCTACCTTGATTTGACTTTCTAAAATACAAGAACTTACACTGATCTATATTAAAATCCATTTGCCATTTCTCAGCCACTTCTCCAGCTGATCAAGGTACTGCTGTATTTTCTGAAATTTCTGATAACCTTCCTCAGTCTCCATGATGCTGCCTATTTTAGTGTTGTCTTCAAACTTACAAATCTGCCTGTTCATTCTCATCTAAACCACAGATATATGTAATATGTAGTGGGCGAAGCAGTAACCCGTGAGGCTTTCCATTAATCACAGGCCTCCAGGCTGACAAGCATCCTTCCACTATTACCCTCTGCTTCCCACCAACAAGGCAATTTTGCATCTAATTTGGCAGCTTCTCCCCAATTTCATGCGATCTAACCTTCCAGAGCAGTGTACCATTTGGAAGCTTATTGAAGGCCTTACTGGAATCCATTAAGACTGCATACACCATCCTGCCCTCCTCAACGTTGCTAGTCACTTAATCAAAGAATTTGAACAAATTTGTGAGCCATGATCTCCCATGCACAAAGCCGTGCTGAGTTTGATGTTGGGCTTTTCCCCTAAATGTTGGTTTTCCTGTTCCTCGGATGCTGCTTGGTCTGCTGTGCTTTTCTAGCACCACTCTAATCTTGCTCCTAATCAAACCCTGTATTTCCAATTGCATTTATATCTTATCTCTCAGAACCTGTTCAAGTAAATTACCTACAACAGATTTTACATTTACTGGTCTATAGCTCCCGCGTTTTTCTTTGTAGCCCTTCTTGAGTAAGGACACAGCATTCGCTGTCCTTTAGTCCTTCGTGACTTCGCCCGTTGGCCAGCGATGATACAAAAATATCAGCCAGGGATCCAGCAATTCCTTCTATGTCCTCCTGCAGTGTTCCTGAATATATCTGGTCTGGACGAGGAAATTTATAGAAATATTGCAAAGTCTTTTTATTTCAGGTACAAACACCAAGGAACGGAAAAGTGACACAATGATGTTGAACATAACAAATTCGAAAATGTATTAACCATAGGAAATGGTTTCAGAAGAATTTCAGTCATTGTGGAAACCTGAGAATTCTCAGAAATTCACGATCCAGAAACAAGGGCCATGAAACTGATAAGGAAATCAAAAACAGAACATGAATGCTAACAAACAGGAACAAAAACACTGCATAAATCTACAATGTGTATTTCAAAGGAAACAAAGTGAAAGCAAGGTCAAATATGGAAATTGGTAATTGGGAGAGGAGAGTTTATTGTGAAGAACAGGGAAATGGGCAAGAAAATAATCAGCTGCTTTGTATCTGTCTTCAAGGAGGAAGATCCATAAAATCAGCCAGTAATACCTTATGATCATGTAGCGCTTGTGAAACTGAAGACAAAAAGTCAATTTATATCAGTAACAAGGTAGTATTTGAAAGTGTAACTGGATTGAGCATTGCTCAGCCTGACAAACCTGATGTACTTCATATTAAATTGTCAGACATAACTCATCAACAGATGTATTAATTGCACTGTCGATGACTGTGTATTATTTTCCTGTGCATTCTGCAGAGGCCACAAGCCATTCCGGATAAATGGAAGTTATTAAACATGGTCCAAGCAATATAGATTAATAGAAGGGATCCAAGCATCTATCAAGGGAAGAAGACATAGTTTGGAGAATTGTCGAACAATTAACTTGATATCTGCAGGAAAACTGTTGGAATCTATTATGCATCATGTGATAATGGATATTTAGAAATTAATAGGATCAATGGAGAGAATCCACATGTATTTCTGGCAGATGTCTAACTCGATGTGCTGTTAGTTGTTAGACCCCATCTACCACCCCCTGAGAAAAGGAACAGAAAGTGACTTCGCCACAGGAAATGACATCAACAACCCAAAGAAACCCTTAAAAAGAAAGCAGGAACGTGCAGCATCGCTTCGCTAGAGGTCCACAGAAGATGTTACCTAGTAAGGTAAGGAAACGTCGGGAAATGAACCTGCCAGCTCAGCGAGCAAACCTGCATCCATTATGGACAGTATTGGTGACCCAATCTGAGAAAGAATATACTGAGCACAATAAAATTGCAATGGACGTTGTCCAGATTAATCTCACAGATGGCGAGATTGTCGGATGAGGAAACTCGGCCAATGTTCTCCAGTGTTTCAAAGAATGAGAAGTGGGTCACAGTGAGATTTACAAAATTCACAAAACATATAACAAATGGGAAATTAGCAGGACGCTTCCCTGGCTTCCCAATCCAAATTCAAGGCAAATAATGGCAAGATAAGGGATTGGCCACTTAAGACTGTAACTTTGAGGAAATTCATCACTCGGTGAGAACTGCCTAAAACAGGGTCATAGAAAACTGCTGGCAGGGTAAGAGTAAGGAAAATCTCCAGATATTCTGCAAGTGTGTCAAGCGGAAATGAATAACAAGGGAACAGGAACGAGTCATTAATGACTTGCCAAGTTGCATCCAAATCATCTTAGTGTTAGGAGACAGAGGGTAGTGGTTGAAGGCTGTTTGTGTGACTCGAGACCGATGTCCAATGGTGTATCACAGGGATCAGTGCAGTGATTCGGAGATGCTGGTGTTGGACTGGGGTGAACAAACCTAAAAATCACATAACACCAAACAATAGTCCAGCAAGTTTATTCAAAGGCACAAGCTTTCAAAGCTCACAACCACCTAATGAAGAAGCAGCGCTTCGAAGTTAGTGCCTCCAAATAAACCAGTTTTACAGTAACCTGGTGTTGTGTGATCGTTATCCTTATTATTTGTGGTATTCATAAATGATGCAGCGTTGAATATAGGCGGGGGTGCTGGGAGTGTGACAACTAAGTTTGTGTTTGATACAAAGATTGGCCGGGTGGTTGGCAGTGAGGAGGAAGGTCTTATGTTGCAGCAAGATACAGATGGAAGGTCAGATGGGCAGAACAATGTCAGATGTAATGTAACCTTGATAAATATGATGTGATACACTTTGGATGAAGGAACTGGACAGGGAGTACTCAATGAATGGCAGCACGCGAGGAAGCTCAGAGGGTGTTTCTCCACATTTTCCTGAATGTGACTAAATACGTTAATGCACAATTTTGAGAAAGCATAAGGGACCATAAACGTAATCTTTATTCATCAAGGCATAGATTATAAGAGCTATGCGGGACTTTGGTTTGGCCAAGATGGAGTACTGTGTGTAGTTCTGGGAACCACATTACGGGAAGGATGTGATTGTAGTGCAAGGGGCTCAGAGGAGATTCACCAGGATGCTCCCAGGGATGGAGCATATCAGCTTTGGAGAGAGGATGGATAACCTCAGGTTGTTTAGTTTGGAGCAGAGAAGGCTGAGGGGACCGTGATTCAGAAGGATAGGATTCTAAGGGGCATGGACAGGGTGGATAGACTGCAGCTGTTCCTTTTAGTCAAAGGGCCAAGAACAATGCAGCACATTTTAAAGTGAAGGGAATTGAGGTTTGTTTCTCATCCAGAGTGTGTTGGGGTCAGGAATGCCCTTCCTGAGAGAGAAGTTGTCATGGTAACTTCACAACCATTAGAAAATACACCGCTGTGCACTTGAAATGCCATATGATTCACGGCCACGGGATTTGTGTCCGAAAATGGGACTAATGTAGACCGTGCTGTATTGTTGATGGTACAAAGTCTGTGCTTCTGTGTTTGTATGGCTGTGGAATGTCAATCATTGAGTAGTTTAAGATACGAATTGATTGGTTTCTGAAGAGTATATTAACAAGGATTTTAAGATTGAACTTGTAATATCTTCTGAAAATATGTCAATGGCAAAATTAAGTGGAAAAATGTGCAGCTTTCTGACAGTCTGATACCAGAGAATTGAGGACCGGGAAAAGGCAGAACTATGGAGCAAATACTTTAGTTATGTCTTCACAGAAGAAAACAAAACAAAAAAGAAAACTTCCCAACAATCCTAGTGAACATTAGTCTGTTGAGAAAAAAGGAATAGAATGAAATTAGCAACCAAACAGTCTTAGAGGAACTATTGGAACTGAAAGTAATGAGCACAGATAAAGTCAACCGAGATTGATCAAATGGGAATCATATTTGTGAAAGTGACGTTGAGCATAATTATGGAGAAGCAATCAATGAAATATGATTGTATTTTCAGAAAGATTTTTGATAAAGCCCCAAGCCTATTATGCAAATTCAAATCCTCTGGGACTGGGACTAATATGGTTTTAGAATGGGAGAGCGGGCAGGAAGCAGTGAGTAGGAATAAAACAATGGGTTTATTTGAAAGGAAGGCTTGGAGGATATAGCAAGGATCGGGGTTTGGGCTCCAGCTATTCCCAATACACAACATATATTTTATTGAGTGGATCAAATTCAATATTTCCAAGTTTGCTGATGGCACTAAACAATATCGGATTGTGAGTGGGTGAGCAGGATGTCCAAAAAACTGCAAGGTGATTCCGACAAGTGGAGTGTCTGGGTAAATACATGGCAGATGGAGAGCAATGGGGGATGGGGGATATGATCTATGGGAGATATATGATATTGTGACCTTTGATGGTAAAAACAGAACGGGAGCTTATCATTTGAAAAGGGATTGTTTGAAAAATGTTGATCTATAAATGAACTTAAGCTGCATTTTTGTTTCCTTCTGTGCAACCCTCCGAGGTCAGTGTAGGGCAATGAGATCTGAATCGAGAAGTCAATACTGGGAATGGCATTGGCACGCTGACCAGTATACACAGACCCAACACGTGGGGAGGTGTAACATTGAAAAAGATCTGGATATCCCTGTGCACTGGTCACAGAAAGCAATTTTGCAGGAGCAGAAAACAGAAAGGCAGATAAATAGTGTATTCACCTTTATTTCAGGGGGATTTGAATCCAGGAGTAAGGGTGTTTTACTGCAGCTGAGCAGGGCCTTGGTGAGACCTCATCTCGCACATTGTGCAGTATTGGGTGCAGTTTTGGTCTCCTTACCTAATAAAGGACAAACCTGACATTGAAGGAGAGCAGTAAAGGATAACCAGACTGATCTCTGGGATGACAGGCTTGTGTGGGAGCAGAGTTTGGGGCGGCTGTGCCTGTATTCCATCGGGTTTAGGAAAATGAGTGGAGATCTCAGCGAAATATATAAAAGTCTGTTAGGGCGAGACAGATTGGAAACAGGGGTGACAATTCCCCTGGCTGGGACTTCAAAACAAGGGGCCACAGTATTATGTACAGACTGGCCACTCTGCATTGAGATGAGATGAAATGTCTGCACTCAAAGACTGGTGAACCTGGGGTACTATCTCCCAGATTAGGCTGTGGAAACCAAGGCACTGAATATAAATATGGATTTCTGGAAACTAAAGGGATAGGGAGACAGCAGGGTATGGTATGAACATAGAGGATCAGATACCATTACAGGTTGTTCTCCAATAACGTGGTAGCTGTGTTCCTGTGCATCACTGTGTTGCAGAAAATCATGTAATATTAATGATGTGGTTTATGGGGAAAAGAGGATAATGGGCGAACTGCAAAATATCAGTAAAAAACCAAAATTAAAGTTAGTCTAACACACACTAGCACAGTCTAATTAAACCTTTAAATCATATTTTGTAATGAAATAATGTTAATAATGACAATTCAGTCACTGGCTACATCCCTGTACCTTTCACCAAGCTCTTCACCAGAAAGTGCGCAGGACTGACTGACCACGTGATGCCAACATGGAATTGCAGTTCTCCTGAAGATTCTCCTCCGGTCTCAAATAAAGTTCCTTCTAATTGGAGAGAGCAATTCCCCATTTCAAGCTCAGGTTCAAGGCTTTGCAGAGCGGATTGCATTCCTGTTTTAGCTGAACACACAGAGGGTGCATTTGGCAGACAGAGGATCCTGAAGCTGGGTTTTGTTGTTCACCTGGTGCCTGGCAAGGAGCCGCGTCACAGTGAGCGGGAGTTCACTTTATGGAAAAAAGGTGCGCCATTCACGATTCGCATTGCAGTCAAATCAGTTTAATAAACATTCGTTATCAGAGAACTGCCTGTATATTGAATCGAGGAGCAAGATTGATGGACTGAAGGTCTACAACAGTTCTTATTTTATATTTCACAATGTTTGAACATATTAATAGATATGAACACTGTGTCGGGAAAACTGCATTGAGGAGATTTTCTCAATGAACTCGAATGGGGAAGGCTCAATGTGTTGAATGACCTACTCTTTTTCCGATGTTTCTGTGCAGCCTGTGGGAAAGCTCTGTAAATGTTGTCACAAGCTCTCAGATGTTAGGAAGGAGGGCTCTGCAGGGTCAACAGGACTGTGATTCCAGTTCCCTTCTCTGATATCGAGGCTGGTGCCGGGTATCCTGTCTGCTTTTATCCTTTAAGACTTTGGAGCAGTGTGATACAATTGAGTGTCTTGCTTGGCCATTTCAGGGACCATTGAAGGGTTTATCACATGTCAATGTGTCTGGAGCCATACAAAAAAAGCAAGGGAGATTTACTTCCTGAAAGTACGTTGGGGAATGAGATCGAAGTTTACAATCAACATTGGATGCAAGGTCACTGTTACAATCACCAGATTCTAGATCTTGATATTTTATTAATTGTTTTTAACTACCACCAGCTGCCAGAGCATTATCCTGTGTTGGATTAGTAATCCAGTGACATTTCCACATCAGCACCATCGCCACAAAGGAACCTATCAGAAACCACAATGAGCGGGTTATTTCTGGACTGCTTGACAGATCTGTTAAAAAGAACTCCCATCAATTTGATTACCGTGAACGGGCTGAGGGGGTGGTAAATGGTCAGAATGTAATTATTCACCTATTAGGGGACCAGACAAAGTTGAGTAATTTTCCACATTGCTGAAAATGTGTTGCTGGAAAAGCGCAGTCGTCAGGCAGCATCCAAGGAGCAGGAGAATCGACGTTTCAGGCATGAGCCCTTCTCCTGTTCCTTGGATGCTGCCTGACCTGCTGCGCTTTTCCAACAACACATTTTCAGCTCTGATCTCCAGCATCTGCAGTCCTCACTTTCTCCTCGATAATTTTCCACATTGCCATGGAGTTGTCAGAGTTGGAGCTGGAATGAAACAGCTTCCCCAGGGACACGGCTTGTTGTGCAGCACAAGTCTTCGGTCCTATTGCAGGAATGGTGTCAGGGCCCATTGTCTTTGTCGTATCTACTGTGTTCAGCGGTTTCTTCATGTCACGTACAGCGAATCAAATTGGGTGAACACTGCCATCTGTGATTCTGTGGATATCATGGCGAGGATGAGGTGGATCATCCTTTCAACACCTCTGGCTGAGGATGGTGCAGATACTACATCCTTGTCATTTTCACTGATGCACAGGGCTGTTTCATTATTTAGCATGGGGATATTTCTGGAGTCCTCTCCACCAGTAAGTTGTTTAATACTACACTGATATTTATGTCTGTATGTGGCAGGACTGCAGATCTTAGATCTGATCTGTTGGTCTTGGGATCATTTCGTCCTCTCTATCAGATGTCAGTTCTGCTCTTTGGAATGAAACCACTCAAGCGCCGTAGCTTTGATGGTTTGTCATCAGCTTTAGGTACACATGGTTCTGACCTTGGCATGTTCACCCACACTCGTCACTGAACAATCACTCGGTTTGATGGTAATGGTAGACTGATGGAATATCCTGGGGAAAATGATACAGATTATGTTTGAGTACAATCCTGCTTCTGTTGCTGCTGCTGTCTACAGCATCACATGAAAGCCCAGTTTGAGCTGCAATATCTGCAATTCAATTCCACTGACTCTCCCCCAGTTCACATCGAGACCCAGTCACCGATCAGCCGTGTACTCAGTGACCGCTCCTGGTTTTTAATGCAGTAATATTTCAATTTTCATATTCTCATTCTGCTGATGATTCTCCTTGGTTCCATGCTTCCAATTTATTACATTACTCAAACCCTTTATCATATTCATCTGAATCTTTTCCTTGCTTGTCGTGCCATCTGCATTTGAATTAAATGTGTTTCCCTCTGGTTTTCTCCCTGACCATGTTTAAGAGCGCTGTGGTGTCAGTGATGTCAGCCTTATGCAGTTTCTGAGCGAATGAATGTGTGCACTTCAGTTACCTGTGTAGGGCGCTCCGTGTTGGACAGGGCATTTGAGCAGCTTTCAAACACGTCATTGGAACTTGTTCAAAAACAGAAATTGCTGAAGAAATAAAGCAGCTCTGGCGGCATCTTCTGTAGTAAATGTAGAGTTAATCTTTCGAGTCCAGTGGCCCTCTACAAAGCCCGCAGTTTCTTCAGCAATTTTTGTATTTATTTCCACTATCCATAGTTATTTGTTTCATTGAAAATTTGTGCTGTGCCTATCCGTTTCTGAAGAACCTCAGCAGGTCTGGCAGCATCTGCAGAGACAGAGAAACAGAGTTAGCGTAACAAGTCCAATGTGACTTGTTCTGAACTGAAAAGGGTTGGCTTTTTAATCCCTTGCCGGAGATGGGGGATGGGCAACTTGGAAAAGAGGGCGTGGCAAAAGATAAACGGGCTATTATCAGTGGTGAACGAGAAGATAATGCAAAATGGGTTTAAATTAAGGTGTGAATGGGGGAAAGGGGTTCTCTCTCGTTGAGTGTAAGATGAAGAAGACACAACCACACAAGGCCATAGGGAGAACAGGAGGGAGAATTTGACAATATGGTATTAAATAGATCTAGATCTATACATTTTCATAGTATACATCATCACTGCCTTCACACTATGGAATTCAGGTGCTTGAGCTCTTATTGGCACGAGTAAGAGTTTCGTGCTGCCTTAGTTTTGTAACATAGAGCAAAACTAACAGTATGAAGTTTGGGCTGTTTTCTACACATTTCATTTTTAATATTCTTTCAGATTTACAGTGCTTATTGTTAAACCTTTGATCTTGAAGTTAGTATCAGATGGAGTGTACGAGTTTGAAGGGTGGCATTCTAGAAGTTTATAATATCATGGGAGGCATGGATAGAGTGAATAGCGAAGGTCTTTTCTGAAGGATCGGGGAGTTCAAACACAGATGCATAGCTTTAAGGTGGAAGGAGGGAAACTTGAAAGGGACAAAGGGACAACTTTTTTTACACAGAGTGTGATGTATTATGGAATGAACTGCCAGAGGGACAGTGGGAGATGCAAGTACAGCTACAATATTTCAAAGACATTTGGACCAACATATGAATGGGAAAAGTTTAGAGGCATTTGGGCCAAGTGCAAGCAGATGAGATTAGTTTAATTTAGAAAATCTGGTCAGCATGGACAAGTTGGACCAAAGGGTCTGTTTGTGCACGATATGACTGTATGGATGTTGAAACTGAGGAAAATTTACGAAAAGATATGATGTAATAAATTGGTAAGAAATATTAAAACAAGCATCATGAGCTTTTCTGTCAACATTAAAAAAAGCTTGAAGATGTGTGTGTGAGCTGAGGGGGAAGTGAAGTGAGGAAAGTACATTGAGGCCATTAGGGGGGTGTGACTGGAGAACTGGCCAAAGGGAACAAGCAGATAATTTACACTAGTATTTTAAATCACTCCTCATGGGGAAAGTACTGTAAGCATGTCAATGGTATAAACAAAGTGGTAACAGGAGGGAAGTTTTTGAACTGTCTCTAACAAAAGGAACAAGGTATTTACCTAACAGATAAGAATAAGGGTAGGCAGGTGAGCAGTAATTCGTAGTTAATTTTAAAAGAAGTTGTCACACAGTGACTAGCGGCATTGTGTGAAATATTCCGTAACAATTTGGATTCCAGGAGTGTTCCAGTGAAACTGGAGAACCTCCAATGTGGTGCCTGTCTTCAAGAAAGGAATGAGACAGAACGCAGGAACAATTTAGCCTAACTATTATTGCTGGGAATCTGCTAGAGCCTGTTATTAAGGAAGGCATTGCAGGGCAGTTAGAAAAGCTTAATGCAGAGTTGGCATGGTTTTGTGAATGGGAAACTATTTTTGCTCTGTAAAATCATACAAATTCTGTTTTGGAGACCCCTGAGAATGTCAAGATTAGAGTCATGTTGGAAAAGCACAGCATGTCAGGCAGCATCCGAGGGGCAGGAAAGTCAATGTTTCAGGCAGGAGCCGTTCATCAGGAATCCCTGAGAAAGTGACAGGCAAATTTGATAAAGGCCACTGGTCAACATGAGGCTTTCCAGAAAGTTTTCACAAGGTATCGCAAAATAAACATTCTGACACAAGACAGAGGCTTAGTATGTTGAATAATATATTTGCATGGGATAATGGTTGCTTAACACATAGAAATCAGAGAGTCATGATTAATGGATCTTTATGATAAAGACGTATCTACTGGATTACCACAAATATCAGACCAATGGCATCAGTTATGTACAATCTATACTGATAACCTGACCGCGGGAGCTGAGTGCAATATAACATTGGAGTTTGTGGATGACTTTGAGAACCAAAATGCAGGCTGCTATTTAATGAAGAGGATTCCCAAAACAGGAGTAGTACAAAGAGATTGGAGTGTTCCTGAGTATGAAACGTAACGTCTGCATGCTGAGGCAGCAAGTAACTAGTTTGGTTCATGATGCGGCTTCCTGGGATGGAAGGGTTGAATTATTGAATACATTTAAAATGGTGAGGAGATTATTCATTGTTGTTGAAATGAATGAGAGTGATATTACTGAAATGTACAAGATACAGAGGGGGCTTGACAAGGTAGATGCTGAGAAGGTGTTTCCCCTGAGTCTCGAACTCGAGGTGGTAGATACTGAATAAGGGACATCGATTTTAATCTGAGGTGAAAAATGATGCATTCTCTCAGAAGGTAGTGAATGTCTGGAATTCCCTAACCCAGAGAGTTGTGGAGGGATGCAGGAAATTGAGTAGGAAAGTGGAGTTGAGCCCGGAAATAGATCAGCCATGTTCTCATTGAATGACAATTCAGTCTTGAGGGGCCGAATAGCCGTCTCATGTTCCTACTTCTTAGTCTTTTATGTCATGCTTTTGGAAAGTAATTGGTTACTTTCCTGGAAGTCGTGTTGTACTATGTTGCATTCGGGAGAGGAGAAAATTTGCCTGAGTTAACTCTGGATGGGATATGGGAACTGCATTCAAAGCAATTCCAGAGCAGAAATTACAGAGTGGGGAAGCATGGAAAAAGGGATTACGGCTGCGGGCCACTTCCGGACCAAGCCTGCAATTTCCAAGTGCATTTCCAAAACAACACCTAACCATCGGCGTGGCTTCGATCTGCCTGTTTGTAGCAGGTCCGGAGGGCTGAATGGAACATCAGAACATAGGGCTGACACGAGTGGGCTTGAAGGCCCTTTGACACTACCCCACCAGTAAGTAAGGTCATGGCTCATCTCATTGTGGTCCCAGCTGCACTTTTCTCTCCATGCACCATTGTCCCTGATTCACCTGTCTGTGGAAAATCAGACATTGCCAGCCTCGATATAGTATAATGATCCAGCCATCCTAAACTTCTGGGGAAGGGAATTCCCACTTGAGTGAAATCCGACTTTGTGAATTTTTCCTCACTCCGGTTCTGACTGAAGTTGGAGGGTGTCACTGTTTCCTTTTCTAGTCCCACTCCTCCACTGCTCACAACAAGTTTTAAATGTAACCGGGTCGGTGATATGACCGATGATAAAGGTCTCAGGCGGGGTCAGGTTCAGTGATAGGAACAAGTCAGGCAAATTTCTTTCATCAGCCGCAGGTAACTAATAGGGCTAATGGAGCAGCATGATAGATTTGTGGTTAGCACTGCTGCCTCATATCAGCAAGGAGCTAAGCTCAATTCCAACTTCGTCCCACACTCTATGTGGAGTTTGAACATTCTTCCCGAGTCTGTGTGTGTTTCTTCCCAGTTTTCTAGTTTCCTCCCACAGTTCAAAGATGTGCAGCTTAGTTTGATTGGCAATGGTAAATTACCGATTAGTCTGCTTATTTTTGTTTACTCAGGGTGTAGTGAGTCTTTGGAACACTCTTCCCTGCAGACCATTCGAGGCAGAGATATTGAATATTTTTGAGGCAAGGTTCACGAATCACAAAAGAGTCAAGGATTATCGAGGAATGGGCAGCAATGTGCAGTGTTGGGGAAAATGTAGACAGTGGTACTGAATGGCACGGCTCCAGAATATCCAGGAATTAAACAAAATGATAACATCGATAAAGTTTTATAGGGGAAACAAGATGGCAGCGATCTGAAAGGTCAGCTTTGCTCATCTCTATCACAATAATGCTCTACCCCACCCCACCACGGTCATTGACTTACAATTGAACACTAAAAGAGCTACAGAATCCTTACTAATGCCATTTTGTCAAGTGGAAATGACAAAACATGGGAAAGGATCGAGTAAGTCCCAACACGCAGCGCACCCGTCAGAAGCTTTCAGCATGTCTGTGGCCGCACCTGTAACACCCTCTGCTCGTTCAATAGACCGAGTTACTCACCAGGACTGGTCACCGAGTTCACCAAGTTACGGGAAATGACTGAAATCATGATTGAAGAAAAATTCAGCAGGAGGATAGAACCACTCTCAGCAGTGTTCCAAAAACATGAACAGCAACTTGAAAGGCTTGGAAACAGAACAGATGAGGTCGAGAGCCAAACTGTAGGGGCAGAGACTGTGATCGATTCCTGTAAGGAGCGGATCCTCACCCTTGAAAAACAGGTCCATACCTTAACTGAACAAGGTGACGACCAAGAGAACAGGGGCAGGATGAAGAGTGTTCATATCATCGGTCTGCTGGACCGGACATAAGGTGATCAGTCAGTGAGTTATTTTGCGAGAACTGGCTGCAGAGATTCCTTCACTTCGAAGCTGAAGAGGGACGGGTGAAGAGTGAGACAGTTCATCGGGTTACCGTGCGCAGGTCAGGCTCAGACCAACGCCCTCACCCTGTCCTTGTGCAATTACATTGTTGCAGGGACAAACAAAGACTTAGGGAAGCTTCCAGAACACAGGGAAGAGACCCGAAGAGGCCTCCAGGATTATGTTCTTCCAGGTCTTTTCAGCGGCATTGATTCAGAAAAGGAAATCTTTTTATGGTATCAAGAGAAGATTAAGGGAACTTGAGATTCAATATTTCTTAATGGACTCAGTGGTTCTCCGTATGCACTAGTGGATCTTTCAATAGATCCACTAACTCTCCAGAGGATGCGAAAACTTTGTGGACACTTTAAAGTAGGCTGGATGCGTTAATTAAAAGCGATAACCTTGTTTCCCTTTTTTAAAAGAAAGTTTGTTGACCGTTTCTGGTATTAAGCAGTGTTAAATTTTAGTCGGGGGTGGGTAGAGTACACACTTTTAACTTCTTCATTAGTAATACTACTCGTTTTTCTCTTGATTAGTTTGTGTGTCGGGTTCGGCTCAAGCTGGAGAGAGTTATGAAGGTGATTGTGATGAGGGCAGTTCTGTCCCGATGTTTGTGATTACTTGCCCTGGATGCAGTATTGATAATGGGGCAGAAGATGGAGATTTGTGACATGCAAATGCCCCCAGTCGGCAGGGGGTAAATGCCCCTCCTGAGTGCCATTGGCACTTTGTATATTTTTTTGTTTTAGAATGTATTTAGTTTTGGAACGTTTTGAGAGCTTGTTAGTTGTAGTAGCATTAGTTTGTATGTTTTTTTAAGCTCTATGATTCTTTTCTCATTGGTGCTCAGTAATTCGTAATTCGAGTTCTTCCTCTCTGGAGTTCAAATATTGTTTCAGTGTGTAATGGCTAATGTCATGCTTAAATGGTGTATCTGGAACATTAAGGGGAGTCATTCGCCAATTAAGAAAAAGGAGAGGGTGGATATTGTCGTATTGCAGAGATGCACTTTGATAACAAGGAACATTTGACATTACAGCAAGGTGGATTTGATCGGGTTTATTTCTCGTCTTTTAACACGAGGAATAGGAGAGAAGCCATACTGGTGAGGAAGAATCTTTCATTTAAATTAGTAGATTGTATTAGACACCCACGGAAGGATCATAACCCTCAATGATATATGGGGAAGAAAGCAGTAGTATGAATGTTTATTGCCCTCGGTTCACTGCCGGAAATTCCTGATAGATATATTTTCCAAATTAAGCAATCTTTCTTCGTTGTACATTATCGTAGGAGGAGATTTCAATTGTCTTTTGCACCCACGGTGGACAGTATGCCCAAAAGCTCCCAGTACCATCTTTCCAATCTAAGCAATTAGTGGATTTTTGTGTGGAACTGGGGCTGGTGGATGTTTGGAGGCAGATCCACCTCATAAATAGGGATTTTACTTTCTTATTTAAACCGCAGAAATGCCACACTAGTGTTGATATCTTCCACACCTTGCAGCAGTCTTCGATTCAGTGGTGTTCTGCACAATTGGGAATATTACCATTTGTGACCATGCAGCAGTATACTTATTGGTTAAGATTAAGGGCAATATAGCAGGTTCGAGACACTGGCGAATCCCATTATTCTTAAGGATAGTAAGTACATTGAGTATTTCTGTAATTAATTCAGATCTTTCTTAGCCACTAATTTAGATTCAACCAGTAACCCATCCATTCTATGGAAAATTGCTATGGCTTATGCCAAAGGAATAATTATTCCTTAGGATGCAGCAGAAGCTGGAGCAGGAACACTTGCTCCAAGCACAGTTAAAGGCAGCCGAGAGGGCATACTTTGATAGACCCTCGGTGGCTAGGCTGCAGAGGATCACAACGCTTCTGTCTGCAGTGAATTCTATGCTCACACAGACAGACAAGATGGTACTTACTTTTGCAAAGCAAAGGCTGTTTGAGCATGGTGATAAACCGGGCAAGTAGTTAGCCTATCTTGCGATGAAAAAGAGAACCCCAAAGCCATTACCTCAACTAGGGAAGGTACTGGGACCCTTTCCTGTGATCCCATAAAGATTAAAGCAGCATTTCGGAGATTTTACTCCGAATTATATCAGACTAAGCATTATGGGGATAGATGGATTAAGCTGTAATCTTTCTTCAAGAACTTGGACCTTCCAGGTGTAACCCCCGAATAAGAGTCTTGCCTTCATTCACCACTGTCAGTGCTGGAGGGTGTAAAGCAGCTCCCAGGCGGAAAGGCGCCCGGTCCTGACAGATGTCCACGTGAGTTTTATGAGCAATTTATAAACCTGTTGTCAGAGCCGATGCTTACTATGTTCGTCACTCACACAGTCACGACTGCATCCCACCATCCTTAAGAGAGGCTCACATCTCTCTTATTCTGAAGAAAAGGAAGACACCGAAAGATTGTGCTTCCTATCGGCCCACCTCACATCTAAATGTTGATTTCAAAATTCTGTCTGAGTCCCTTACATTGAGGATGGAAACTATTTATCCTTCCATTGTCAAAGTATACCATACCGGCTTATAAAAGGTTGCAGATATTCCAACAATGTTAGGAGATTACTCAATATGATCCAAGTGTGTCAACAGCAAATTATGCAGGTATTAATGATCTCTTTTGATGCAGGGAAGACATTTGCTTGGGTTGAGTAGCTGTATCTCTTCTATACGTTAGAATGGTTTGGTCTCAGCAAAGTTTTTATCAAGTGGGTGAGGGTCTTTGAAAATGACCCTCTGTGTGCGATCCTGTAAAATTAATATTTCTAGAGGCAGTCAACAAGGTTGTTTACGCCAGTGTTGTTTATGATGGTGATGGAGCCACTGGTGAAGGCCATCTGCAGGGACCCAAACATATCTGCCACAGAAGTGGGATAGATGTCACGTAAGATTACATTGTCTGCAGATGATGGTCTTAAATTTTTGTTAAATCCCACAGATTTGGTACCTCACCTCATGCAATGCATCAGTTCGTTTGGTGCCTTTTCCGGCTATAATATTGATTTTACGAAGTCAGAGGCCATGCCTCTGGGCAAACTCAGGGAAACACCTGATGCCGTGGGAGAATCCTGATTTTCTTTTCAATGGTCCGGGGGTAATGGGGATGTTCCCTTTTTAGGTATATTCATTAATCCTATCTTTGGACTTATATTTAATGTGTGATTTGTCCATTTGTTTGACAAAACTAAACAAGATCTTTGAATACTTCCAATATCCTGGCTGGGTCAGATAGCTCTTATTAACATGAATTCCCTCCCTTGTTTGCTATACCCCGTGTGAATGCTTTCTTTGATGTTTCTCAGACAGACATTTAGGAGATTAAATGGATGATGTAGCTCTGATTTGTCACCATAATCGACCCCTTATCAAGTTAACCAAATTACAACAACCACACAGTTTGTGGGGAGTAGATCTCCAGGATGTTAAAAGCTATCAATTAAGCTCTTCTTTACCCGATGTTAGTGAGGCCTCGGTGTCAATATGGTTAGATATTGAAGCTTCTCAGGCAAAGTGCTCCCTTATTAGTCTGCTATTCATAGACAAAATGAGGACAGTTACGAAGTATTACCATTTCCCAATAAATATCAACAACTTTAAAGTAGGGAGGGCAATGTGTCCGATCGAGGGCAACATAGCCAAACCTAATTTCTTACCCCAAAGCGTGGTGTACCATGTTTCCGACGGGGAATACTGGATTCCATGCTTAAACTATGGACAACTCGTGCGTGTATCTTGCTTTGATTGTTTATCTGAGGGAGAAACAAGGATGTCCTTTGATCAAATAAGTCGTAACTATAGACTACCGAGTAGAGATCTCTTCTGTTTTCTTTTTATCAGATCAGAGATGTTATTCAGAAAAGAACCACGCTTTTAACAGACCCGCACAGATCCGATACAGAGAAGAGGGTGCTTATTGCTAAGAACACACTCTCTGTCAGTACCCTTTATCATTTGTTGGAGAGTGACCTCTCAAACGAGACATTGTGACTTTCTGAGGTCTACAAAGAGAGTTGGGGACATAGGGGAGGATATTTGTGTAAATGCAAGAAGGATTTCAATCTGCAGGAAAACTCTTGCCATGTAGTTGAAGATTCTTCAAAGAGTCTATCTTACCCCAGACACTCTCTCAAAATTCAAGATGGAGTATGTCTTAAATACAAAATGACTATGGACACTCTTACTCATTGCTTGTTGACCTCCCACCGGCGCTATAGGAGCGGTGTGCTCGCTGGGATGGAGAGGATCTTGTGGACCGAATTGGAGATGGATCAGGTTTCCCTTTTCCTGGGCCTGCCCAGTCTACCTTACTCAGATGTGCATAAGAAAAAATACTTTAATACCCTCACTCTCTGAGTTCAGAAAAAAAGTTCTGTTGTGTTGGGTGTCTGAAAACCCCCTGGGTCTATTGGTTTGTCATAACCTCGTCATGGAGCATAGCCCTTTGGACCTTTTTAAAGGTATGTTGCACCATAAAATAGAGGATTTTTATAAGACATGGCAGCCCTTTTTGAATTACCAAGGTACAGGCTGATCTGCCACTCTAATAAGGCCTTTTATATAGCTATGACAAACTTGACTAATGAATCTAATGTCCAGAGAGGAGGAAGTACGAACAAATGAACGTATATTAGTTAATGCACTTGAAGGTTGAGAGCTATAGTTTTGTTACACTGAGTTCTACTATTCGTTTTTTTTATTTTTTTTATTTTTCTTTGGTCCGTTGATTTACCTTTTCTTTATGTACATGCACATGGGTGTAACTGTGTTCAATTTGCATTGTTTTTTGAGTTGGGTACTTATTGGTTCATCAAAGCATTAAAAAGATTGTCTCTGAATAAAAATATTTTAGAAAAAATTAAAATATTAACATGGATAGAATAGAGTCCCAAAGGACCACTTTCTCGTTAGTGAGACCACAAATTATGGTTTATCTTAAGGGTCATCACACTTCGGGTGACAGGATGATGTTGAGTGGGTGTGCCCTTCGTGGCAACCTCTGTCTGTGTGGGGAATTGAACATGCGCTGTTGGTCCATAATACCACCAATTTTAGTGTCACCTTCAATTTTACTAATCATGCCTTATACATTCTGAAGAATATCATTGAAATAGATAATAAACAACAATGGACCCAGCACTGACCCTTGAGGCATTTCATGTGTTACAGGCCTCCAGTCGGACAGCATCGTTCCCTATAACCCTCTGTTTACTACCATCAAGCCAATTGTGCATCCAATGTGTCATCTCCCTCTGGATTCCATGCGAATCTAACATTCCAGACCAACCTATCAAGAGTAATCTTGTCCAAGGCCTTACTGAAAACCATACATACTATGTCTACTGCGCTACCGTCATCAACATTCCTGGTCGCTTCATCAAAGAACTCAAACAAATTTGTGAGGCATGACCTCCCACTCACAAAGTCATGCAATCGTTCCAGTCTAAAAACAATTATTAATAATAATTATTAAAATAAATAACAACAAACAATAATAAATAATAGTAAGATGACATTTTCAATGGACAATAAATTATACATGGTTTGTGGCATTGGAACGTGCATCATTGGTGAAGGGCAGAATAGATTTTGTGGAGAAAGTGAGGACTGCAGATGCTGGAGTTCAGAGCTGAAAATGTGTTGCTGGAAAAGCGCAGCAGGTCAGGCATCATCCAAGGAGCAGGAGAAGCGACCTTTCGGGCATATGCCCTTCTTCAGGAAGGGCTTCAGGATGATTCCTTGGCTTCAGGATGATTCCTGAAGAAGGGCTCATGCCAAAAGTCGATTCTCCTGCTTCTTGGATGCTGCCTGACCTGCTGCGCTTTTCCAGCAACACAGAATCGATTTTGTACCTGTGTCATTGAACTGCGTTGAAAAAAAGCAAGGGTGGCATGGTGGCTCAGTGGTTAGCACTGCTTCCTCATAGTGCCATGGATCCGCGTTTGATTTCACCCTCAGGTGACTCTCTTTTGGAGTTTGCACATTCTCCCTGAGGTTGCGATGGTTTTCTCTGAGAGCTCCATTTTCCTAACACAATCCAAAGATGTACAAGTCAGTTGAATTGGCCACCGCCTTATGTGCATTAGTTAGGGATAAATATAGATTAGAGGCATGGGACTGGGTGGGTTGCTATTCAGAGGGTCGGTGTGGCCTTGTTGGGCCAAATGGCCTGTTTCTGTACTGTAGGAAATTGAAAAATATAAACTATTTCTCATCAAACCCTGTCTTTCCAAACGTGTGCATATCTTATCCCTCAGAATCTTCTCAAGTAACCTACCTACTACAAATGTTAGGCTTCCCGGTCTACAGTTTCCCGATTTTTTCTTTGCTTCCCTTCTTGAAAAATGGCACAACGTTTGCTACACTTCAATATTCTGGAACCTAACCTGCGGCTAACGATGATGCAAAAATATCACGCAGGTCCCCGTAGTTTCTTCTGTATCCTCTTGCAGTATTCTTGGATGCATCTGTTTAGGTCCAGGAGATTTATCCACCTTCATACATTCTAATGCATCCAACAAGTTCTCTCCTGTGATATTGACTCACCCCAAGATATCACCACGACCTTTGTTAACCTCCCAAGTCTTCTTGTATTTCTCCATAGTAAAGACAGAGGAGAAATATCCATTGAGAATCTCACACATCTCCTATGGTTCTGGACATGCATGTCCAGTTTGGACCTTGAGGGGTCATATTCTCATGTAGTTATTCATTTAACTTTAATATACTTAAAGTACCTCTTTGGATTCACCCTAATCTTCTCAGACAATGCTATCGTGTGCGCCCTTTTCGCCCTTCTGATTTCCCTCTTCGGTAAACTCCTGTATTCCCGGTACACCGCCAGGGATTCCCTTGATTGCAGCTGCATGGACCTCAGCCACACCTCCTTTTTGCCTGTCAAAACCTCAATATCTCCTGCCATCCAGGATTCCCTCTTCCTGCCAACCTTGCCTTTTACCCTCACAGGAACATATAGACCTTGAACTCCAGCCATTTCACTTTTAAAGGCCTCCCACTAGCCGGAGGTCCCTTCGCCTCTAAACAAATTCCTCCAACCAACCCATACAAGCTCCTCTCTAATTTCATCAACATTCACTTTCCCCCAATTTAGAAATTGATCTCACAGGCCAGTTTTGTCCTTCTCCATTAGTATTTTAAATCTATGGTCACTGGTCCCAGCGTGCTCCCCCACTGTCACCTCAGTCACCTGTCCTGCCCTATTTCTTAGAGTAGGTCAAGTTTTACCCCTTGCCGAATTGCTCCCTGTACATACTGCTTGAGGAAACATTTCTGAATACACTTAATAGATACACCCCATCTCAATCCTTAATTCTATGTAATTCTCAGTCAATGTTAGGAAAATTAAAATCTACGACTATGGCAATCCTCTTGGCCCTGCAAGTCTCCCCAATCTCTCTACATATTTTAATTATTCTAAGTCCCGTTTACTATTAGGGGTCCTATAGTACAACCCAAATAATATCATAATTCCCTTTTTACTTCTTAGCTTCCCCCACAAATCCTCAATGGATTATCCATTAGTTATTTTATCTCTGATTACTGTTGTGGTACTCACCTTAATCAAAACTGAAACCCGCCACACCTCCTTCCACCATCTCTGTCTTGCATAAAGCACCTTGGTGCATTAAGCTGCCAGTCCTGTACCTCCCTTAGCCATATTTCTGTAATGGCTATAATATCGCAGTCCCACGTACCTCTTCACGCACTGAGTTCATTGGCCTTACCTGTCAGCCATCTTACATTGAGATAGATGCAATTTAATCCAACAGGCATTCCTTGCTCCCTGTCGTGTTCCTGCCTAACCTATCTCTGCACTTTACTGTTTGTGATAAGGGTATCTCCTTCCAGCCTCGCACTTGCAACCCTGCTGTTGAGGATCCCACGCCGCCCCCACGCCAGCCAATCTAGTTGAAACCCTCCCTTGTAGCACTAGCAAACCTGTCTGCCAGGATATTAGTCCCCTTCTAATTCAGGTACAACCCGTCCTTCCTGAACACGTCACCTCTGCCCCACAAAAGATCTGAGTGATCTAAAACTCTGAATCCCTACCTCCTGTACCAATTATTTAGCAACGCATTCCTCTGCCATGTCCGCCTGTTCTTACCCTCACTAGCACGGAACACTGGAAGTAAACCGGATATTACCACTGTCGTGGTCCTGACTTTTACCCTTTTTCCTCGCTCTCTATCATCACTCTGCATGACCTCATCACTACTTCTACCTGTGTCATTTGTACCAATGTGCACAATGACTTCTGGCTGCTCCCCCACCCCGGTGAGAACGTTCTGCAGCCGGTATGAGACATCCTGAACCCTGGCACGGAGAAGGCTATACATCATCTTGGATTCCCATTTGCAGCCATACAATCTCTTGTCTGATCCCCTCACATATCGAGTCTGAATAATTACTTTTGAAGTTATTTGTCACGCATAACCTTCTGACAATGGGATTTCTTCCTGAAACAGTTGGATTTGGCTGAAGTGCTTTGCTTCAGGTAGTGGGGAGATTCCAATGAATCATCATCAGGAATCCTCCATGAGTAGAAAAGGCGACTAGGCTTTTTTTTCACTCCCACACATTGCTGTGCTGAGCGGCAGGGAAGGAGAAAGGGAGCAATAGGCTGTTCGTTCACAGATAGGATACATTTTTCTATCTGTAAGTTAAATCACTAATGTTATCAGGCCCCAAATGGGACCATGTCAGCTCTCCTTGAATATTGTCTGAACTATATGGCTCCCTCACATTCTCGACTGCAGGTCAGTGCATTATTGCTGTTGTCATACACCGAATCAATTCATTAACAATAAATGGCCCTACTTGTTTTGAAGATGTGTTAATATGTGCCTGCATAGTGTAAACATAAGCGTTTGATGACTTCACATTAGTTGTGTTAAGATGAATATGTTTTATTCTTAAACAAATACAGAAATTGCTGGAAAAGCTCAGAATGTCTGGCATCAGATATGAAGAGAAATCAGAATTCAATTTTTCGGTCCAATGACTTTTCCTTTGAACCTGACTTGTTCTTAAATTATTTCCCCAATTTTATTCACCCACATAAGAAGAAATATCCATCCGGTATTCACCAACTACACTCTTCTCAAGATGTTACATGGTCAATAAAACATCTCTCATTCTCAGGTCGAACTGTTCCTTCTTCGTAACATAAGGCCTTCATCCCAAGAATGAGTAAAGAGAAAAATCAATGAAACGTTTCGAAAGCAATTTTGTTTTTATCAGTTAAGGCAATTATAACGACACATAATACATCAGATGTGATCTCAGCAATGCCCTGTACTGATGCAAAAAATCATCACTAAGATCAAACACAACACCCCTTGCACGGAACAGAATAATTCCATTTACCTTCCAAATCACCAGCTGCATCTTCAGGTTAATTTGATGTGATTCATGTACTAAGACACACAGATCCCTCTGTACCACTCTGTTCTGCATTCTCCTTGCATTTAAATAATTTTCTGCTGTTTTGTCTTTTCCCCAAAACTGAAAATTCCCATCACAGAAATGTACTTTTTTTCTGCTGAAGGTTTGCTCAAAACTGTCCACTGTCTTGTATGCTATTGCTTGATTCTCTGCCCCTCCCCCGTCTGCATCCCAATGCAGATGATCCGCCCTCTCCCTGTCTGTATCAAATTGAAGATGATCCGCCCTCCCCCTGTCTGTATCTCATTGCAGATGCTCTGCCCTCCCCCGTCTGTACCCCATTGCAGAGGATCCGCCCTCCCCCTGTCTGTAACCCATTGCAGATGCTCTGCCCTTTCCCGTCTGTGTCCCATCGCAGATGATCCGCCGTCCCCTGTCTGTATCCCATTACAGATGCTCTGCCCTCCCCCTGTCTGTATCCCATTGCAGGCGTTCTGCCCTCCCCCGTCTGTATCCCATTGCAGATGATCCGCCGTCCCCTGTCTGTATCCCATTGCAGACACTCTGCCCTCCCCCTGTCTGTATCTC
This sequence comes from Chiloscyllium punctatum, assembly GCF_047496795.1. Taxonomy (NCBI): domain Eukaryota; kingdom Metazoa; phylum Chordata; class Chondrichthyes; order Orectolobiformes; family Hemiscylliidae; genus Chiloscyllium; species Chiloscyllium punctatum. Next base: position 55,920,301 of record NC_092785.1, on the reverse strand, counting down.
ACTGCAGACGCTCTGCCCTTCCCCGTCTGTGTCCCATTGCAGATGATCCGCCGTCCCCTGTCTGTATCCCATTACAGATGCTCTGCCCTCCCCCTGTCTGTATCCCATTGCAGGCGTTCTGCCCTCCCCCGTCTGTATCCCATTGCAGATGATCCGCCGTCCCCTGTCTGTATCCCATTGCAGACACTCTGCCCTCCCCCTGTCTGTATCTCACTGCAGACGCTCTGCCCTTCCCCGTCTGTGTCCCATTGCAGATGATCCGCCCTGCCCCAGTCTGAATCCCATTGCAGATGCTCTGCCCTCCCCCTGTCTCTATCCCATTGCAGACGCTCTGCCCTTCCCCGTCTGTGTCCCAATGCAGATGATCCGCCCTGCCCCAGTCTGAATCCCATTGCAGGTGCTCTGTCCTCCCCCTGTCTGTGTACCCGTGCAGATGCTCTGCCCTCCCCATTTCTGTGTCCTATTGCAGAAGCTCTGCCCTCCCCCTGTCTCTATCCCATTGCAGACGCTCTGCCCTTCCCCGTCTGTGTCCCAATGCAGATGATCCGCCCTGCCCCAGTGTGAATCCCATTGCAGGTGCTCTGTCCTCCCCCTGTCTGTGTACCCGTGCAGATGCTCTGCCCTCCCCCTTTCTGTGTCCTATTGCAGATGCTTTGCCCTCCCCCTGTCTCTATCCCATTGCAGACACTCTGCCCTTCCCCTCTCTGTCTCCCACTGCAGACGCTCTGCCCTTCCCCTCTCTGTCTCCTACTGCAGACGCTCTGCCCTTCCCCTCTCTGTCTCCCACTGCAGACGCTCTGCCCTTCCCCTCTCTGTATCCCATTGTAGACGCTCTGTCCTTGCCCTGTTAGTGTACCATTGCATACGCTCTGCCCTCCCCCCATCTCTATCCCATTGCAGACGCTCTGTCCTCCCCCTGTTGTATCATATTGTACGCGGTCTGCCCTTTCCCCGTTGGTATTCCACTGTTGATGCTATGTCTTCCCCTGTCTGTATCCCATTGCAGACGTGCTGCCCTCCCCCTATCTGTATCTCATTGGAGACGCTCTGTCTCCATTTGACATCTTATTGATTGACTATCCTGATGTATGAGCAAACTGAGCTCCATCCTCTTCATCCAATTCATTGGTATGCATTGTCATTTGTTGATGGCCTCACACAGATCCCTGAAGAATTCCATAAGTTACAGATTGCCAAAAATAAAATGAGTAATGATCTCTTCTCTGTATTTCCTGAGGCTGCCCAAGGCGCCCCTGCTCCTGCGTAACAGCTTGGGTGTTTATATGGCGTCTTCCTGTGCTGTGTAATTTACTGAAATGATTTGAATACTTCATTCTATTCCTGTCTAACCCCATGGAAGTTCATTATGGCCACTCCCTGTTGTATTATCACGATGCTGACTGGCTGAATGGAATCATTCTCTCCCTCTGTAACAGCCTCGAAGGGTGAATTGACAGAACAACGAGTGAGGTAGGAGCAGCAGTTGGCCATTCGTCCCCTCCAACTTGCTGCTCAGTTTAGAAACATCATGGCTGGTCTGATTGTAGCTGAATATCCCTTTTCTGTCTGTTACCAATAAACATTGACTCCTCTGTCCATCAAAGGTCAGTCAAGGTCAGCCTTGAATATCCTCAATGACCCAAACTTCACTGTTCCCGGGGGATGAGAACGCCACAGATCGCAAATCCAAAAAGGAGCAACGTTATCTCAAATGGAAATGGGAGACCCCTTTTATATTAAAGCGTGTTAACCTCACAACAAAGCACCTACTCTTTTCAGAAACAAGGGCACAGCAAATAGGAACAAACATATACCATTCAGCCCCTCAAACGTATCCCACAGTCCCATTGACTGTTCAGTCAAGTATTTATCAAACTCAGCTTCTACTGCACCCTTGGAAAATAATCCCGACACCTTAAGGCCACAGAGCATAAGAAATTGGAATTAGGCCATTTGGCCCATCAGGTCTACTTTGCAGTTTGATCCTGTCTGGTGTGTATCTCAACACAATTTTCCCGCCTTCTCACTTAAATCTTGATCGTGGTTTTAATCTAACCTTTGTCTTAAAGACATGGTTGCATCAATGTCTCTGTATGTGTGTGAGATTGCGTGTGTGTTTCTGTGTATATCTGTTTAATGGCAGGAGACAGGGTGGTGATGGATGGTTGTTGTTTGAACTGAAAGCCTGTGGGCAGCGATGATCCAGAGGCAAAATTGTTGGGTCCACTTTTGTTTGTCAATTATATAAATGATCTAGATGAGAATTATAGAAGGTATATTTCGCAAATTTGAGGATGACATCAAGTTTGGGTGTACAGTGGACATTGTATAATGGTGAACAACGGAGGATTACAAAGAGACATTCATTAATTAAATCAGTGATTCATAGAGATGTACAACAGGGAAACAGACCCTTCAACTCGTTCATGCCATCCAAATATTCTAAAGTAATCTACTCCCATTTGCAACCATTTGGCCCATATCCCACTAATCATAAAGCCACCCAGTTGCCTGTTAAATGCTGTAATTGTTCCAGCCTCTACCAGTTTCTCTGCCAGCTTATTCCATAGAAGCACCACCCTCTGCAGGAAAAAACATGTTGCTCTTCATTGTCTTTCAAATATTTCTCTTCCCAGGTGCAGGTATAATGCTTTGAAGTCTGTGGCACAGGGTGTTTCAGGTTACTTCAGTGCTCAGACCATTGAGTTTCGAAGCTGAGCAGGCATGCTGAGATTGTTCAGGACATTGATAAAGCCTCTTCTGTAGTTCTGTGTGCAGTTCTGTTATAGGAAGGAGATTGTTAAGCTGAAGTAGGTTCAGAAGAGATGTACCAGGATGTCACCAGTAACACATCATCTTCTGCCTCGGGAGCCAACAAACACGTGGCATGAACATCGGATCAACTGATTTACAAATTTCCCCTGGCCAACCCAGATCCCAGATCCAACCCACAAACTCACATCTGCCGTCCAGAGGAGACCTAATGTCCATCTTCATTCCCGCCGCTCCGTCCCACACTCCCCATCGATCTATCACTATCATCTCCTCCCTTCGCTCACCTATTACTTACCTTTCCCCAAGCCTCATCCCATCACCCATTTTCCTTTAACGCCCTTTCCCCTCGCCTGTCCTGAAGAAGGGTTCTGCCTGAAACGTCGACTCTCTTGCTTCTCGGATGTTGCCTGGCTTGCTGTGCCTTTTCCACCGCCATGCTTTACACACTCTGAATTATCAAACAGCTGCAGTCACCATTATCTCTAAGGTACAATTCCCTGTTAACATAACCGTGTTGTTGTCTGTTACAACCGCATGTAGTCTTAGGGACATTTTCTTCTCAGATCACGGACGATAAAAGTTCTTTTAACATTTTACTGATATTGCAATGCCTGATCAGTAGTTAAAGAGCATACGTTTCAATTTATAAACAGAGAAGCTTGCTCATGTTCTAATAAACCCCTGGCATTGCTCCCATATCCAAGGCAGATTGAATGCTTACACATGATTGATCTACCAGCCCTAACATTTGTTCCCTCTGTCACGCCCACATATCCCACCCAGAATGCGTAAATTTTAATCATATGTTTTTTTTTTAAATTTTAATAATAAGTATTGAATTGAAATGGGTTAACTGGAGATATTTGTTCAGCGACTGAGATTGATGTCAGTCTCCCGTGGATCCTAAATATGTCACTGGAGGACTTTCCTCTTCTATTAATGAGGGAATCAGTTCAATGTGTTATCCCATAGTATCAGCGGGAGCATCACCGACAGCACTAACAGGGATCAGCAGATCTAGAGAGAGGGGAAGGAGAGATCAGAATCTGAGAACATTAGATTGGAATGTGACAGCAATGGATCAGAATCTGAGAACATTCAACTGGAATGTTACAGCAATGGGCAGGAGTTTATCCGATGGTCTTTACTTGCTTTCTCAACCTTAGATCTCATTAGCATTGTGGTTCTATGGTGCACTGATGGTTATTCAAAATGGTTACTATCCCATCCTCATTATAGTTGGTGTTCCTGGTAAGTCATTCTATCTGTTCATAAAGCCAGGTTGGACTGAATTGCTGCTCATATTATTTAAAATTTAGAAAGGTGGACGTCAATATTTTCAATTCCACTGAAATATAAATTCCTCACAAATTATAACGTGCAAATTACTCATGACAAATTGCTCACCAATATGCGAGGAGGAACCAGACTCTTCTCAAACTCCATAATCCTTCTAGCCCTGCACAGATCTACATTTCTATATCTTCCCCACTCACTACTTCTGTCCCAATATCACCATCATGATATCCCCGTCTCCTCCTCAGCCTCAGAACCATCAATTGTGCCGTTGTTAAACCTGGATACAACTTATCAAGTCCTTTCTCACCACATGTCATTGGCAGAATAATTGCTCTTGAGGATGTTGAACTTGTTCACTACACAGATTCTGTCAGCCAGGCAGACACTGCATGCAGCTTAAATCATTGACACATAATCGAGAGGCACAGAATAATAATCTGTTGATAACCCAAGAAGGAAATTGATGTAATTGAAGTGAACACATCATCATTTGTGATAAAAAAAGGCCCATCTGCTTACTTCCTGTCCTTCAGAGAAGTCAATGGTTATCCTTCCCCAGTCATGTCTGTGCAAACCGAAATCAATATGTTTTACTCTTTACTGTGCTGTGGAGCAGCTGAACAAGGCACTCAGTTCAAGATCCGTATAACATGCTGGCCTTGTCAGGGCTGCACACATCCCGTGAGGGAAGAACTGAAGTAAAGTTAGTTCCCTTCCTCTGCCTGTTTCCATTATTCCTACACTCCATTTCCATTCAGGTAGGTGACCATTCCCTATTTCAAGTGCAATCTTTCTGACTGAGTCTCTCCCCAAGAGTGATGTTCATCTCCACAGGCACCTTTGGTGCTGGATTTACTGATGCTGACACACAGATGTAAGGAACTTTTAAATTCCACAACAGTGACAGTGCATAGAGACGGAATGGGTTTTTATGTCATAATAAAGATACGGAGACCGTAAGTGTGGGAAAAGAATCATAATGATCATCACTGAGAGTGTGGTTGAGACAGTATTTGGGGTATTATGGACAGATGTTTTATCCTGAGAACGAATGATCTCATTGCTCTAGAGACAGTGTCAAGGAATTTCACCAGAATAATCCCTGAGCTGATGGTAAAAGAGGAGTGAGTGAAGGTTAATCTGTAGCACTGTCAGAGAATAAGAGGTAATTGATTTGAACCTTGATGGTGATGGGGAATCACCCGTTATGTTCCACACAGACTCTGAGAAGGTGATAAATTCCATGGCTTGTATTTTTATTTCACTCGGGATGCATGATTCTGGATATTTAAGTGTCTCTGAGGATAAAAACTTCAGTCAAATCCTGCCTTGATATTGGGGTCAATCCCTCTTACCTGAGCAGGTAAGTTAACCCCTTTTGTTAATGTTAATACGTGTTGGCGTCTGTGTGGAGAATGTTTTCTTCTCATAGAGGGTAGTGAATGTCAGGAATTCTCAGGTATAGAACGTTAGGGGAGTTAGATCACTGCAAGCATTTAAAGAGGAGGTAGATGGAGTTTTAACCTGTCAGAGAGCTGAGGGGAGGGAGGAATTGGGCATTAAAGATGAGTTAATGCCAACAGTAGGTCAGACATGATCGCATACAATGGCGAGAGCATCGGAATTATCTACTCCTGTTTCTTATGCTCTCATATTCTGTCATTGGAAAGTGAATGGTTGTAATTTACCTAGAAGTGCTGTTATTGAATGTTGAGGACAGTGAGAGAAAAGTATCTAGTGAGCCATCTCTGGGCGAGATATCGACCCGATATTCACAGTGAATCTGGATCTACAACATGACCAACAAATGAAACACCAGTTGCAGCGAGGAGACACTCTGTAAAGAGGTGAGAGGCCTCTTTTGTATCAAGCCTGGATTTCCCATCACATTTTCCAACCCACACCAAATCACCCAGTGTTGAGGGACTGAATGAAATCCTGTAATACTGTGGACCAGATATTTGGAGCAAGTGGTCTCTATCTACTCCTGTTCTGGTGGTATTAAAGACTGAATGGAACATAGGAACAGAGAACTGAGGAGCAGCAGTGGGTTATTAGACACTTTGTCATTGCTCGAACAGACAGTAAGATCATGGCTGATCTGATTATGGTCTGCGCAGCACTTTTCTGTCTGTCCACAATTTTCCTCCATTCACCTGTCTGTCAAATGTTGTAAAACACAACTTTGAATAAATGCAGGCACCCAGCCAGAATACTAGGGAACTGCACAAAGTCAAAGTACACAAGCAGCACAATTCTGGAGTTCATCATTTTTTTATTTATTCATGGAATGAGGGTGTTGTTGATAGGCCAACATTTCTGAGCCATGTTTAATTACGCTTGAAGTAGTGGTGTTGAGCTGCCATCTTGGGAATAAACTTCTAGGGAAGAGAATTACCATTTGACAGGCCTGTGAGAATTTCTCATTCCTGCTCTGACCAATGTTGGAGAGTCACTGCTTCCTTTTCCAGCACCACTTTTCCACTGGTTTAAACAAATCTGAAGTGTAACCTAGGTCATTTTCTCGAAAAATGTGAGACACGGAGTCACACATATACAGACACATACACAATCGCACATGTCTGAAGATGATAAAGAATAAGGAATGGTTTCCAGAGTTTCATAGTATTTTTACTCATATCAAATGGAAAAGAGATAATGTGTCCTAACTGCTATTCTGTCTCTGACGTTATTCTACTCAAACAAGCTGCTGGTATGAGACTGCTTCCTGGAACAGTTGGATTTGGCAGAATTTAGTTTCCTTCAAGCAGTGGAGTGATTCCCATGAATCCTCAATAGGAATCCTCCACGCTTGTTAAATATGACTCAGGGATTTTTTAATCTCACACTTTGCTGTCAGGAGGGACAAAGTAAGAGAACGGGAGCATCAGACTGCAGCTTACGACCATAAGATCATCGAACATAGGAACAGAAATGAGGCCATTGAGCCCATCAAGTCTGATCCGCCATTCAATTATGCTGACAAGTTTCTCAACCCCATTCTCCTGCTTTATCCCTGTAACCCTTGATCCCTTTGATACTCCAGAAGCAAACTATCTCTATCTTAAATATACTCAATGATCTGACCTCCACTGCCTTATGTGGAAATGAATTCCATAGGTTCCCCACTCTCTGGCTGAAGACATTTCCCCTTACCTCCTTTCTTAAAGGATCTCCCTTTACTCTAAGGTTGTATCCTTGGGTCCTAGAATCTCCTACCAATGAAAGTCTTCTCAATATCCACACTGTGCAGGCCATTCAGTATTCTGTATGTTTCAATTAGATCCACTCACATCTCTCTGAACTCCATCAAGAACAGACCCAGAGTCTTCAAACATTCTCATATGTTAAGCTTTTCATTCCTGGGACCATTCTCGTGTACCTGCTGTGAACCCATTCCAAGGTCAGCACATCCTTCCTGAGACATGGGGCTCAAAACAGCGCATAGTACTCCACATGTGGTCTGACCAGAGCCTTATAGAGCCTTAGAAGTACATCCCTGCTTTTACATTCAAATCCTTTCAAAATAAATTCCATCACTGCATTTGCCTTCCGAACCACTGACTCAATCTGCAAGTTTACATTGAGAGAAGCTTGGAGTAGAACTCCCAAGTCCCTTTGCACTTCAGACATCTGAATTTTCTTGGTAGTCCATGTTTTTATTCTTCCTACCAAAGTGCATGTTCCCACAGTTTCCCAGTTTGTACTCCATCTGCCATTTTGCCCATTATCCAAACTTACCCACATCCTTCTTAATTCTCCCTGCCTCTTCGACGTTACCTGTTCCTATACCTATCTTTGTATCACCTTCAAACTTAACCAGAATGCCTTCAGCTCCTTCATCTGGATCTTTAATGTATAAAATGAAACGTTGTGGTTCCGACACTGAGCTTTATGGAACACCACTTGTAACCTGGCTGTCATCCTGAGAAGGACACTATTATCGACGCTCTCTGCTTCCTGCAAGACAGCCAAATTTCTATCCATGCTAGCACTTTGCCTCTCATACCATGGGCCCTTGTCTTACTCCGTAGCCATTGTCAAAGACCTTCTGGAAGTCCAGGTGAATGACATCCATTGGCTCTCGTTGTTCTAAGCTGCTCGTTACATCCTCAAGGTTTTCTAGCACATTTTCCAGGCATGACCTCCCCTTGATGAAACCATGGTAACTTTGTTCTACTTTACCGTCCACATCCAAGTATTCAGAAATCTCATCCTTCATAATGCATTCCAGGATCTTACCCAGAGCCAAGTTTTGATTAGACAGTCTGTGAATTTCCGTTTTTTGCTTTACTCCCTTTTTAAACAGGGGTATCACGTTAGCGATTTTCCAGTCCATTGGGAATCTCCCTGATTCGAGAGATTCCTGAAAGATCACCACCAACGCCTCCCCTGTCTCATCAGCTATCTGCCTTAGAAATCTGGAGTGGAGTCCATCTGGTCCAGGTGATTTACTTACCTTCAGGCCATTCAGTTTTCCCAGCGCCTCCTCCTAGGTGATGGCCACCTTATTCAGGTCTGTTCACTAAGTCTTTTCAATGTTTGGGATATTACTCGTGTTTTCAACCGTGAAGACTGACACCAAGTAATTTTTGTGCTCCTCAGCCATTTCCTTGTTCCACATTACTATCTCTCCTGTGTCAATTTCTAGCGATCAGATGCCCATTTTTGCCTCTCATTTGCCCTTTCCATATCGAAAGAAGCTCTTACAGTCTTTTTTAAATATTTAATCTTCTCACTCCTTACTTGTGTGTTTTTTTGCTCTCGGTTGGTCTTTAAAAATGTTACGACATTGTGGTGAACGCCTCTATTAATTAAACCAAACACCCAGGAAAGCTCAACTCACCTTGAAATCTGTTAGAATATGAATGACAGAGAACTCCCAAATTCCACTATTTAAAGAAAATAACGCCAAGTTATTTTTAACTGTAAAAGTGAACATTACACCACAACTATTTATAACTTTATCCAGCCCCCCCTCCACACAACTGCCCCCAACTCTATAACAATATGCTATTTCAATGAGATACTTATGAAGATTACATCAACTTAATTTCACAACCACACAGCCACTGCCGTCCTCTGTGATGTTACTCTCCTGGCTGCTAAATTCCCTGGGTCGTCGTATTTCTGTTTACTGTGAATATGTTTCATATGAAAAAATATATATGATTAGTGAGTTTTTCCTAATTTCTTGCGAAGCATGATGGTTGATGTCCAGGCTTCTTCCATCTGGATGGCATCTGCTGCCTCCCCAATTTTCAAAATGTTCGCATTTTTATGTCCCCAGCATCACATTGTCTCACTGTTTCAATGTTGGCAAAACAATAAATTCAATCTCGATTTGCTTTCAGTGACAGAGAGAGTGAAGGAATGAGGGTGTTGAATGCAAAGGTGAGACTGGTGTAGCAAGAGACTTGTTCGGGGGTAGGTGCTGTAACAGATATACAGAGAGTGTGAGGGAGTAGAGAGAATAGGGAGACATTTGTCCTGGCCGAGCGGGGAAGGTTATTGATGCTTGTCCTGTATTGATGGGCATTTCTTCAGATCATCTCACCATCGGGGTGAGCCTCCCCTTTGTCTTGTCCACGTCTATCACTAATAACACCACAGAGCACATCCCTCAGTTTCTTCAGAATATGTTTGCGTGGATCTTGCAAACAACAAGGAGGAACAAACATTCGTGCCCTTCATATCTAAACCAAAACTGTTGTGCATCCGATTCTCTGGAAATTAGATATGCAAATATCGTGGGTGCTGCAGTAATATTGGATGATCGAAAATTGCATCTAAACTGCGTTAACTAAATGATTGCTAATGCTGTGAAAAATCTATTTCATGTGTTTATGAGGTAGGCTGAAGAGTGTGTTGTGAACCAAAGTAGAGAGCAAGTTATTTCAGGTGTGGTGTGTGTGGTCAGAAGGACTAATTACTTCCCGTGCACCGAGGCAGCTTTTGGGCAATCGTGACATTAATATGTTGCATTTTACACGGCGCCTGCAAGCAATATAGAATGTTTGAACATTGCACTCAAATATCATGGAAACCCGAAGGCTAGAGGGTCAAGTGAATTGGAAAAATACAATATGACATTTATTGTGAGACAAACAATGGTTGTCAGTGATAGAAATACTGTAAAGTCTGAAAAGTACGTACATATCACTAAGTTACAAACACCAAAGAAAGGGAAGGTGACTCATTAATAGTTTATGTAAGAAATTAAATGATTGCATTAAATCTAAGGAAGCAGCTTCAGAAGAATTACAGATATTGTGGAAACCTGAACATTCTGAGAGATTTACTTTTCTGAAAATAAGGAAGGAGAAAGTGTTAAGGAAATCAAAAAGAACTTGAATACAAACAAACAGGAAGCACAAAGTCTGCTTACATCTACGATTCATGTACTAAAATTTATGGATTGGTGTATAATCCAAAGTAAGGCCAAATGTGGAAATTTTTAAGGTATAGGAGAATTTATTGTGAGGAACAAAGGAAATGGCAGAGTGAATAACCAGCTACTTTGCATCTGTCTTCATGGAGAAAGCGCCAGGAAACCTCCATGTAAAGTGATCACATGGGACTTGTGGAACTAAAGACATAAAGTCTATTCATATCAGCAACAAGGTAGTATTTGAAAATTGAGCTAGATTGATCATTGCTAAGTCTGATGGGCCAGATATACTTCATATCAAAATGTCAGAAATAAAACAGCATACTAATTGAACTGTTGGTGACTGTATTTTATTTTCTTGCAAATCCTGCAAAGGTCATAGCCATTGTAGATAAATGAAAGGATGTAAACATGATCCATCTATGTACACAGGGAAGAAGTGATAATGTGGAGGACTGCAGACCAATTAATTTGACATATGTAAAGAAAGATTTGAAATCCATTATATAAGAAGTGATATTGGGTACTTAGAAATGAACAGCAAAATTGCAGAGAATCACAATGCATTTCTGACAGAGAAATCATGCCTGAGAAAATTCGGAATTATTTGAAGTTGTTTCTTGCAGCATAGACCATTGACAACCCGTGGAAGTAGTGTATTTGGATTTTCAGAAGTCTGGGCGGGACAAATTTCTGGCTGTAACAGTTGCTGCTTTTATGAGGTATTTTAGGTGTTGGAGGTGATTTCCTCGAATTCCAGGAGCAGCAATTACTGTTTTGTATGCTCTTGCATTGTTTTGGAACTTTGGGAAAAAAAGGTCAAACAAACAGCAGTTTAAAGAGGGAGGAAACAGACAAAGGAAGCACATGGTGAGGGGAAGAAACTGACAGGACAGCCCACCTGCAGAGTTACTGCCTTTGCTGTTTGAATTCATGTATCGCTGGATATCGGAGTGTGTCTAGGAAAATTAGCAAACAGTGAAATTTACAACTAGTTTGGAGGAACTGTTTGAGCAAAGTTCCCAGCCAGATAGTGGATTGTTTTAACTGTGTCCTACAGAAAGTCTGCAGAAGTGAGTAGAGTGGGTTATTCCTTAATTATATGTTTTTGAGATATGTCTCTTGATTAATCTTAAAATATAAGCCATAAATATTAATATAGCCTTGGGCAGTGTTTTGTAGAGGAATGAGCCAGTTTTCTTTTTCTTGGTCTGTAGATTGTGAAGGAGCACAAACGGCCTTAGTAGAATCATATGCGCTTTTTGTCAGATGTGGGAGTTTAAGGACGATTTAAAGATTACTGCGGATTATAACTGCAATAAATGCTTCTGCTTGTGAATCCTATCAGATCGAATGGATCGGGTGGAGAGACAGTTTAAGACAATGAAGAATTGGTAACAGCAACAGTATGTGATGGATGGCAGTTATAGGAAGGGGGATACAGTTACAGATATAGTTACATAGATGGGTTAACTCCAACAAAGGCAAGATAATGAAGTAGCTAGTGCAGGAGTCTTCTGTGGCTGTCCCCATTTCAAACAAATATGCTGTTTTGGAAAATGTAGCGGGTGATGGATTCACACGGGAACGTTGCACAAACAGACAAGTTTGTGGTATGGAGACTGGCTCAAATGCAACAAGGGATACGTCGGATTCCACAAGGTCCATTGTGTTCGGGGACTCGCTATTCTGAGGTACTGATAGACGGTTCTGTGGCCAGCAGAAAAATAAGCAGATTGGTGTGTTGCTTCCCTGGTACCAGGATCAAGGATGTCTCCGAAAGGGTGCAGAATGTTCTCACAGGGGAGAGGGGCCAGCAAGAGGTCATTGTCCAAATTGGAACCAACAACATAGGAAGGGAAAGGTTTGAGATTATGAACGGAGATTGCATGTAATATGCAGAAATTTAAATAAGAGGTTCTTGAGAGTAGTAATATCTGGATTACTCCCGGTGCTACGAGCTAGTGAGGACAGGAATAGAGGGATAGAGCAGATGAGTGCATGGCTGTGGAGCTGGTGTATGGGAGAAGTATTCACATTTTTGGATCACTGGAATCACTTTTGGGTTAGAAGGAACCTGTACCAGAAGAACGGATTGCACCTAAATTGAAAGGGGGCAAATATACTGACATGGAGATTTGCTGCAGCTGCTCGGGAGGATTTAAGCTAGTAAAGGGAGGGGGGGTCTGGGGGCAGGGAGGTAGTGAGAAAATAGATCAATCTGAGATTGGTACAATTGAGAACAGAAATGAGTCAAACAGTCAGGGCGGGCAGGGACAAGGTAGGACTAATAAATTAAACTGCATTTATTTCAATGCAAAGGAGCCAAACAGGGACGGCAGATGAACTCAGGGCATGGTTAGGAACATGGGACTGGGATATCATAGCAATTACAGAAACATGGCTCAGGGACGGGCAGGACCGGCAGCTAAATGTTCCAGGATACAAATGCTACAGGAAAGATAGAAAGGAAGGCAGGACAGGAGGGGGAGTGGAGTTTTTGATTAGGGATAGCATTACAGCTGTACTGAGGGAGGATATTCCTGGAAATACATCCAGGGAAGTTATTTGGGTGGAACTGAGAAAGAAGAAAGGGATGATCACCTTATTGGGATTGTATTATAGACTCCCTAATAGTCAGAGGGAAATTGAGAAACAAATTTGTAAGGAGATCTCAACTATCTGTAAGAAAATAGGGTGATTATGTTCGGAGATTTTATCTTTCCAAACATAGACTGGGACTGCTATAGCATTAAGAATCTAGATGGAGAGGAATATATTCAGTGTGTACAAGAAAATTTTCTGATTAAGTATGTGGATGAAGCTACTAGAGAAGGTACAAAACTTGACCCACTCCGGGGAAATAAGGCGGGCCGGTGACTGAGGTGTCAGTGGAGGTGCACTTTGGGGCCAGATACCATAATACTATTAGATTTAAGATAATTATGGAAAAGGATAGACTAGATTTTAAAGTTGAAGTTCTAAATTGGAGAAAGGCCAATTTTGACAGTATTTGGCAAGAACTTTCAAAACCTGATTGGGGGCAGATGTTCACAGGTAAACGGACGGCTGGAAAATGGGAAGCCTTCAGAAATGAGATACCAAGAATCCAGAGAAAGTATATTCCTGTTAGGATGAAAAGAAAGGCTGATAGTGTAGGGATTGCTGACTAACTAAAGGGTTTGATTAATAAAAAGAAGGAAGCATATGTCAGGTATAGGCAGGATAGATCGAGTGAATCCTTCGAAGAGTACAAAGGCAGTAGCAGTTTCCTGAAGACGGAAATCAGAAGGGCAAAAAAAGGGACATGAGATAGCTTTAGCAAGTAGAATTATGGAGACTGCAAAGGGTTTTTACAAATACATTAAGGACAAAATCATAACTAGGGAGAGAATAGAACCCCTCAAAGATCAGCAAGGCAGCCCTTGTGTGGAGCTGCAGGAAATGGGGGAGATACTAAACGAGTATTTTGCATCAGTATTTACTGTGGAAATGGATATGGAAGATATAGAATGTCAGGAAATAGATGGTTACACGTTGAAAAATGTCCATATTACAGAGGAGGAAGTGCTGGATGTCTTGAAACGTGTAAAAGTGGATTAATCCCCAGGACCCGAACAGGTGTACCATAGAACACTATGGGAAGCCAGAGAAGTGATTGCTGGGATTCTTGCTGATACATTTGTACCGTTGATAATCACAGGAGAGGTGGCAGAAAACTGGAGTTTGGCAAACGTGGTGCCACTGTTTAAGAACGGTGGTACGGACAAACCATGGAACTATAGGCCAGTGAGCCTGACGCCGGTGGTGGGCAAGTTGTTGAAGGGAATCCTGAAGGACAGGATGTACATGGAGTTGGAAAGACAAGGACTGATTAGGGATAGTCAACATGGCTTTAACCGTGGGAAATCATATCTCACGATCTTGATTGAGTTTTTTGAAGAAGTCACGAAGAGGGCAGAGCGGTAGATGTGTTCTATATGGACTTCAGTAACACGTTCGACAAGATCCTCCATGGGAGACTGGTTAGCAAGTTTAGATCTCACAGAACACAGGGACAACTAGCCACTTGGATACAGAACTGGCTCAAAGTTTAGGGACAGAGGGGGGAGGTGGAGGGTTATTTTTCAGACTGGAGGCCTGTGACCAGTGGAGTACCACAAGGATCAGTGCTGGTTCCTCGATTTTTTTATCATTTACATAAATGATTTGGATGCGAGCATAAGAGGTATTATTAGTAAGTTTACAGATGACAACAAAATTGGAGGTGTAGTGGACAGCGAAGAGGGTTACCTCAGAGTACAACAGGATCTTGATCAGATGGGCCAATGGGCTGAGAAATGGCAGATGGAGTTTAACTGAAATAAATGCGAGGTGCTGCATTTTGGGAAAGCAAATTTTAGCAGGACCTATACACTTAATGGTAATGTCCTGGGTGTGTTGCTGAACAAAGAGACCTTGGAGTGCACTTTCATGGCTCCTTGAAAGTGGAGTCGCAGGTAGGTAGGATAGTGAAGAAGGCGTTTGGTATGCTTTCCTTTATTGGTTAGAGTATTGAGTATTGGAGTTGGGAGGTCATGTTGTGGTTGTACGGAACACTGGTTAGGTCACTGTTGGAATATTGCATGGAATTCTGGTCTCCTTCCTATCGGAAATATGTTGTGAAAATTGAAAGGGTTCAGGAAAGATTGACAAGGATGTTGACAGGGTTGGAGAATTTGAGGTTTCAGGAGAGGCAGTACAGTCTGGGGCTGTTTTCCCTTGAGCGTTGGAGGCTGAGGGGTGACCTACTAGAGATGTACAAAATTGTGAAGGGCATGGAGAGGATAAATGGAGAAAGTCTTTTCCCTGGCGTCGGGGAGCCCAGAACTAAAGGCCATAGGTTTAGGGTGCGAAGTGAAGCATGTTGGGTGGCACAGTGGTTAGCAATGCTCCCTCCCAACGCCACGAGACTCGGGTTCAATTCCTGCCTCAGGCTCTGTGGACTTTGCACATTCTCCCTATGTCTGCGTGGGTTTCCTCCCACAATCCAAAAATGTGCAGGCTAGGTGAATCGGCTATGCTAAATTGCCTGTAGTGTTAGGTTAATGGGTAAATGTAGGAGGAAGGATCTGGGTGGTTTCCGCTTTGGCGGGTCGGTGTGGACTTGTTTCCACATTTTAAAAAATCTAAACGTGAAAGAGACCTAAGGGGCAACTTTTTCACACATACGGTGGTACGTGTATGGAATGAGGTGCCAGAGGATGTGGTGGAGGCTGGTACAATTGCAGCATTTAAAAGATATTTGGATGGTTAAATGAATAGGAGGGTTTGGAAGGATATGGGTCGGGTGCAGGCAGGTGGGACTAGATTGGGTTGGGATATCTGCTAGACATGGACGGATTGGACTGAAGGGTCTGTTTACATACTGTACATCTCTACGACTCTATAACTCACACAGTGAGTTCGTAACTGCAATTAGTGTGAATGGTATTTGGAGGAATACATGTAAATGGAAAGTTAAAGTTAGGTTGGAGTTTGTTTAAAGGGATTGGAATATAGAGGTAAAGACATCATGAAGCAGTTGCATAGAGTGTTAATGAGACTGTACCTGAGGTATTGAGTGCAGTGTTGGTGACCTAATCTAAGAAAGATTACACTGATCACAGGGGACGTGCAATGGACATTCTCCAGATTTATTCCTGAGATGACAAGATTTTCTGATGGGGAGATTTGTCTTGCGGCCTCTCCAGTTTCAAAGCATGAGAGGTGGTCGCAGTGAAATTTCAAAAATCTATGATACATGTGATGTGGTGCAAATAAATAGGATGTTTCTCGAGCTGTCTACTCTATATTTAAAGCAAAAAAATACAGGATAAGGGATATGCCATTTAAGACCGTAATAAGGAGGAAATTCTTCCCTCAGAGGGGACTGACTAACACAGGAGCGTGGAAGCCTGTTGGCAGGGCAAGATTAAGGAGAATCCCCAGATATTCTTCACATATATCAAGTGGAACAGAACAACCAGGGAACATGTAGGGCCTATTAGTGACTTGGCAAGTTGTATCCCAACTCAACTTCATGGTAGAAGGGTGTGTGTGTGACTGGAGCCCAATTTCCCCCGGTGTAGCGCAGAGATCAGTGATGTTGCCCTTATTATTTGTGGTATTCAAAAGTGATGTGAATGTGAAGCGGGTGGGGAAGTTTGATAAGTAGGTTTGTGTTTGACACAAAGATTTGCCAGTGGTTAGCAGTGAGGGGGAAGGTCTTATGTTACAGGAAGATACAGATGGAATGTTCAGATGGTCAGATCAATGGCAGATGGAATGTAAACCTGATATATATGAGGTGATACAGTTTGGAATAAGGAACCAGATAGGGGAGTACTCAAAGAATGGCATCACACTAGGAAGCTCAGAGCGTGCTTCTCCACACATCCCTGAATGTGACTAGAT
The DNA here is from genome assembly GCF_047496795.1 of Chiloscyllium punctatum. Taxonomy (NCBI): domain Eukaryota; kingdom Metazoa; phylum Chordata; class Chondrichthyes; order Orectolobiformes; family Hemiscylliidae; genus Chiloscyllium; species Chiloscyllium punctatum. The sequence goes on along the minus strand of NC_092785.1, from coordinate 55,903,401 downwards.
ATGATAATTGATGAGTTCAGCATGACTGTAGATAAAGCCTTTATTCATTGACCCAAATATTATACAAGTTTCATATAGCACTTTGGTCAGACCAAATGAAATATTGTGTGCAGTTCTGGGAACCACATTACAAGAAGGATGTGATTATACTGGATGAGGTGCAGAAGAGATTCACCAGGATGCTCCCTGGGATGGACCATATGAGCTGTGGATCGAGTCTGGGTAAGCTCGAGTTATTTATTTTGAAGCAGAGGAAGTTGAGTGGGTAAGTAATTCAGGTTTAAGATTACAAGAGGAATGGACAGGGTGAATAGACAACAGCTGTTCTTTTTAGTCAAAGTTTCAGCTTCCTTACAGTCTGAAACCAGGGAATGGAGAATGGAGAACAGAGAAACATGACACAGCTACTTCACTTCTGTCTTCACAGAAAAATACATAAACAAAGCCTTCCCAGCAATAGGAGAAAACCTGAGTCTGAGGAGAAAATGATGTAGAATTAAATTAGTAAATAAACTAATTTGGAGTAATTATTGGAGCTGAAAATAATGGGCATAGCAAAAAATTAACGCACATCGATAAAATGGGAAAAATATTTGAGAAACTGACTGGTAGATTAATTACAGTAAAAAACAGTAGAGGCACTGAACTTGGATTTTCAGCAAGAATTTTAATAGAGTCCCAAGCCGAGTTTGCAAAGTAAAAGCACATGGGATAGGGGGTAATATATGGACATGGTGTTAAAATGGGAATGTTGACAGGAAACAATGAGTAGGAATAAATGGATGGTTTTCAGTTTGGAAGGCTCATGAGGCATCCCAATGATTGGTGCGGGGGGGCCAGATATTCACAATACATCTCAAACATCTCGTTGAGGGAATCAAATGCAAAGTTTTCAAGTCTGCTGACAGAACTAGGATTTTAAAAAGTGAGGAGGATGTAAAAAAAGCTTCAAGGTACTTGAAACAAATGGAGTGAATGATTAAATATGTGGCAGATGAAGAGCAGTGTGGATAGGTATGATGTTGTCTACTTTGTTGGGAAACTCTAAAATTCCAGCCAACCATTGGAAAAGGGAGTGGATGAGAAATGTCGATCTATGAAGGGAACTGCACTTTTCTTCTGTTATTGTTTGGACAGACATTAACTTCCATGCAGGGCAGTGAGTTCTGAAGACAGAGTCCAATACAGGGAATACATTTGCACACAGACCAGTTTACGCAGACCCACCAAGTGGGGAGCTATAACATCAAAAAGGATCTGGGATTCCCCTGTACACCAGTCACTGAAAGCAAAATTGCAGGACCAGAAAGCAGTCAGGAAGATAAATGAGGTGTTGACCCTCATTTCAGGGGGACTTGAGTCCAGGTGTAAGGGTGTCTCAGTGGAACTGTACAGGCCCTTGGTGAGACCTCAACTCGAACATTGTGCAGTGTTGTGTGCAGTTTTCGTCTCCGTACCTAATAAAGGACAAACCTGACATTGAGGTAGAGCAGTGAAGGATGACCAGACTGATCTCTGGAATGACAGACTTTTTGTGAAGCTGAGTTTGTGGCGACTGGACCTGTATTCCTTGGGGTTTAGGAAAATGAGTGGCGATCTCAGTGAGATATATAAAACACTGACAGGGTTAGGTAGATTGGAAACAGTGATGATAATTCCCCTGGCTGGGACGTCTAAAACAAGGGGCCACGGTATTAGGTACAGACAGGTCACATTGCATTTAGATACGAATAAATGTCTGCACTCAGAGACTGGTGAACCTGGGAATTCTCTCTCACATAAGGCTGTGGAAGACAAGGCACTGAAGACTAATAAGGATGTCTAGACACTGAAAGGATGGGGGAGAGAGCAGGAGTATGTCGTAGAAATAAAGGGTCAGCCATCATTATATTGAATTGGATAGCAAACTCGACAGACCAAGGGGACTACCACAGTTCCTATTTTATAGCTTCACAAGGTTAATCACATTAAGGGATGTGCACAGTGTGTGGGGGCAAGTGCATTGAGGAGATGTTCAGACACTAACTAGAATGGGGCAGGCTCAATGTGCTGTATGGTCGATTACATTCCCGATGTTTCTGTGCGGTTTGTGGGAAAGCTCTGTAAATGTTGTCACAAGTTCACAGATGTTAGGAAGGAGGTCTCTGCAGGGTCAACAGGACTGTGTTTCCAGTTCCCTTTTCCATACTGAGGCTGGGGCTGGATGTTCTGTCAGGTTTTATCCTTTTCGACCCCGGAACAGTTTGATACAATAGAGTGTCTTGCTTGGCCTTTTCAGAGACCATTGAAGAGTTTATCACATGTCTATGCGTCTGGAGTCACTTTTAGGCCAGACCAGGAGAGCACGGGAGATTCACTTCCTGAAAGTCCATTGGAAAAACAAAATGGTGTTTACAAGCGACATTGACTTCAAGGCCATTGTTACTGACACCAGATTTGAGATCTCGATATTTTATTAATTGTTTTTAACTTCCACCAGCTGCCAGAGCATTAGCCTGGTCTGGATTATTAATCCACTGATTTTTCCAAAACAACACCATCTCCACATGGGGACCGATCGGAAACCACACTGAGCAAGTTTATGTCTGTGCTGCTTGACAGCTCTATCAAAATGAACTCCCAATTTGACTATCATGATGAGACTGAGAGGGTTGTAATTGGTCAGATTGTAATTATTTCCCGACACTGAGTAATTTTCCACATTGCCAGGGAGATGTCAGATTTGGAGCTGGAAGGAAACCGCTTCCCCAGGGGCACGGCTTGTTGTACAGCACAAGTCTTCAGTCCTATTGCAGGAATGGGGTCAGGGCTCATTGCCTTTGCCGTCATACTGTGTTCAGCTGTTTCTTCATGTCATGTGCAGCGAATCGAATTGGTTGAAGACTGATCTGTGATTCTGTGGGCATCATGATGACGGTGAGTTGAATCATCGACTCAACACCCCTGGCGAGGATGGTACAGATACTATTTCCTTGTTTTTTACAGATGTGCAGAGTTGATCCATTGATAGAATGGGAACAATTGTGGAGCCCTCTCCATCTGTCAGTTGTTTAATCGTCGATCACGATTTTTGGCCAGATGTGCCAGGCTGCAGAGTTCGATCTGGGTGTATTGACCTTGTGACAATTTTTCTCTCTCTATCATTAGATTTGGTTTCATTTGATTTGATAGGAGTCATTGTTGCATGTATGTAAGTGGAGTAAAACTCTTTGTTTATGCACAGTTCTGGCAGATCAAAGTGAGAGTTGGAGCTCCCTTTTTTTACAGATTTGGAGTGGCTGAAATTTAAAAGTCTACTTCAGCTGTCTGTTTCTGAAGAGCCACAAAATAGACAGAAATTAAAATAGATTGCTTCAGCATTAGTGAAAAAAGGACCTTTCAGAAGGGAATTATTCCAAAGCAAAAGAAAGGATAATCTGATTCGTAAGATTCTGAAACATGCCAACAGAGTGATAAAGAAATTTCTTTTTTAAAGAATTGATGATTTTTTAACAGAACACAGATAAAATAATGAGATTGTAGCACAAAAACTTTGAAGAATCATTACAAAAGGTAACTTATTCTGATTTCAGTAAGGATTCTTTTCATCCACAAAAACAGCAACTCAAGTTATCTTTCAGAAGCTCGCTGTGCCTTTGAAACTATTTACAATTGTAATAATTCCGAGTTAAATATTTGGTAAATAATCATGGACACGGCTTTCAACGTAATTCTAAAAGCTTAAAGAGATGCCTGGCATGTCTTGTCTAATTCACTAAGAAAAGGGATAACAGTAGAAATAATAATAACAATACGAATTTTGTAACAGAATCAACTTTTTAATGTAAAACGTGATCTCGGAATTTGATAAGAGATAGCCTGCCCATTGGAGAATAGAATTTATGCAATCCTTCAAGATAAACAATGAGGGATATGACTAAAAAGAGCACAGCCCCGAACTTTGGGAATGCATTATAGAAAGATCACAAGGCCTAGAGATAACAACAATCGTTAAACTTCTGAAAGAAATAAGAACCTCGAGCTGTCCCTGGGAGTGTCCATCATTGATCAGTTGTTTAACAAGATTGGTTCTGCAGAAGGGGAGTGGAGGGTAAACTGACAAAGTTGTGTATGATCATTGCAACACAGAAAGTATAAAAATACTGTCCTTTTACTGTAAACTCGAAGTGTGTCATTGATTTGCCTTCTGATCTGAGCTAAAGATTAAGGAAACGATTGTCTTCTCATGTCAAAGCCAGATTCGAGGAAGATCATTTGGTATTCTCCCAGCATTAACCAGGTTTTGCTTGAATTAAAGTCCATTCCGTGCCTGTGCCCTGTCTGCCTCCAGAGTCTTTGTCCCTAGCTGGGGAATCTCGCTCCTACAATAAGCAAGGAACATACAGATCATAGGGTAAAGGAAAAATTTGTACTGAGGCATACAGGCTACACCAGAAAGGACATGCAATAGGCAACATCAACGTGAGCAAGATCAGCATAATTTGAAGTTAGAGAGTCCATTCAGTCGTTGAATAATGGCTCGGAAGAGGCTGTTCAGGAGCTGCTGGTCTGTGTGTTCAAGCTTCTGTATTGTCTCCATGATGGAAGAGATTGTAGGAGATCCAGGATACGATGGGTCTTTGATCATGTAATCAGCCTTTCAACGGCAGTGAGCTGTGTAAATGGAGACAATGGATAGGACGTTGGTTTCCGTGATGGCATGGGCTGTGCACACAATCTTCTGTCATTTCTCTTCCTGTCCTGGGCACGGCTGTGCCACACCAGGTCATTATGTACACAGATAGTTTGCTGTCAGTGGTGCATTTGTAGACATTGGTGAGGGTCCTTGTGGACATGTCAAATGTCATGAGAAGCCAGAGAAAGAAGAGGCGTTGTTGTGCCATCTCGGCTGTCACATCTACATGGGAGGTCGGTTATCGTCACTCCAAGCAACTTAATGCTTTCCACTCTTTCAACTTCAGTTCCATTGATGCAGATGGGGGCATGTTCTCCTCATTTCTTTCTGAAGTCATTGATCAGTTGGTTAGTTCTGCCAACGTTGAAAGAGAGATTGGTCTCAGTGCAGCACATCACCATGTCCTCTATTTCCGTTCTGTATTTTGACTTGCCATCATTACATACCTGCCCTACTATGATGGTGTCACCAGTGAACAGGTAGATGGCATTTGTTCAAAATTTGGCAATACAATCGTGGGTGAAAATGGAGTATACTAGGGGGCTGAGGACACATCCTTTGGGATTTCAGTATAGAATGTTTTCATGGAAGAGACACACTTACCTATTTTCACTCACTGTGTACTGTTGGTCAGAAAGATGAGGATCCAAATTCAGAGGGCGGAGCCAAGACTAAGGTCAGGGAGTTTGGTGACCAGTCTGAAGGAATAATGGTGTTGAAGGTGAACCTATAGTGAATGAGCAGGAATCTGACGTGGGTGTCCTTGTTGTCCAGGTGTTCCAGGGATATGGCACCCGCTATGGACCCATTCCACGGGTAGGAAAATTGTAGGGGATCGAGGCAGGCTGGGAGACTGGAACTGATGTGGGCCATGACGAGCTTCTCGAAGAACTTCATGCCTCCCTCAGTCTCCTGCGCTCTAAAGAGAAATGTCCCGGCTTATCCAATGTATCCCTATGACTCAGACCCTTGAATCCTGGCAAAATCCACGTAAAGTTTCAGTTTAATACCATCCTTCCTATAGCAAGGTGACCAAAACTGAACACAATGCTGAACTGGGAAATATCTGGAACTATAAGTTTCACTCTGCTGCCAATTATTATGCTGCTGTGATATTGTTTTATTTTTGGAGTTATTCTGAAATCTTATTATTCATTGAATCCTCTGACGGTAATCCCCTCGGGTGAACGTCCTGCTGACTGTTTGAATTTGAATCAATCTATTTTATTTGCACTGATATTTTGAGGCCGCTGTATATCAGAGAACAGGAAGAGATGATGGATGATTGTGCAGTGTGTGTCCTTTACTGGACCAGCTTGTCTCTCCAGGCACCTAAAGCTTTTATTGTGGGCCAGAGTACCTCAGAATCGTTACATCAGAAAAGAACGCTACTTAGCCCATTGTAGGTCCATGCACAGAGAACATTACTGCTCAGTACCTACAACATCCTTCAGCACTGCCGACAGATCCACCGACCTTACTATCAACCGTAAATTTACTAACTCATCCTTCTATACCCTCATTAAGGTCATTTTCAAAAGGACAAACAACAGTCACTCCAAAGCAGATCCTTGCAGTATACCACGAGTAACTAAACTCCAGGATGAACATTCCCCATCAACTACCACCTTCAGTCTGCTGTCAGCTAGCCGATTTGTGATCCAAACGCTAAATCACCCACAATTCCACGTCTCCATATTTTCTGGGAGAAAGTAAAGACTGCAAATGTTTGAGATCAGAGTCGAGATTGTGGCGCTGGAAACGCACAGCAGGTCAGGCAACATCTGAGGAGCGAGGAGAAAATGAAGACTGCAGATGCTGCAGACCAGAAAACTGATTCCTGATGAAAGGCTTACAAGAGAAATATCAACTTGCATGCATCTTGGACGCTGCCTCATCTGTTCTGCTTTTCCAACACCACACTCTCCATATTTTCTTCAATAGCCTACCATGAGGGACCTTATCAAAGGCTTCACTGAAATCCACATACCTCACTTTACCCTCATCCACCTGTTTGGTCACCTTCTCAATGAACTCGGTAAGATTTGTGAGGCATGACATACCCTTCACAAAACCTTGTTGACTATTCCTAATCAAATGATTCCTTTCTAGATGATAGTAAATCCTATCTCTTATAATCCTTTCCAACACCTTACCCACAACCAAAGTAAGACAGGTATCTAATTACCAGGGTTGTCTCTTCTCCATTTCTTGAGCAAGGGGACAACGTTTGCTGTCCTCCAGTCTTCTGGCACTATTCCTGTAGATAATGGCGATGTAAAAATCCGAACAGATGGTTGTGTAAACTCCTCCCTAGCTTCTCAGAGAATCCTAGGATAAATCCCATCTGGCCCAGGGGACTTATCTATTTTCACACTGTCCAGAACAGCTAACATCAATTACAAACTTCAATCCTGTCTAGTCTAATAGCCTGTATCTCAGTATTGGCCTCAACAGCATTTTCTTTTTCCGTTGTGAATACTGATTCAAATATTAATTTACAGCCTGTCCTATCTCCTCAGACTCCACACACAACTTAACACTACTGTGTTTGATTGCCATTAATCTTCATTTGTTCATTCTATTATTCCTGACGAACTGATAGAAATGTTGAGGGTTTTCCGCGATCCTACTTGCCAAAGACTTCTCATGTTATCTCCTGGCTATTCTTAACTCTTTCTTTAAGACCTTCCAGGCTGACTTGTAACTCTCAAGCATCTGAACTGAGCCTTCACGTTTCATCATAAAATAAGACTCCTTCTTCCTCTTGACAAGAGATTCAACTGCTTCAGTAAACCACAGCAGCCTCACTCGACCACTTCCTCCTTTCCTGACAGGTATAAACTTATCAAGGACACACAGTAGCTGTTGTTTGAAAAAGCTCCACTCTTAAATTGTACCCATCCTCTGCAATTTCCTTCCCCATCCTATGCATCCGAAATCCTTTCCTAATTGCATCATAATTGCCTTTCCCCCAGCTATAACTCTTGTCCTGCGGTATACGCCTGTCCCTTTCCATTGCTAAGGTAAACATAACAAAATTGTGGTCACTATCAGCAAAGTGTTCAACTACCTCAAATTCTAACACCTGGTCTGGTTCATTACTCAGTACCAAACCAAATTTGGCCTCGGCCCTTGTTGGCCTATCTACATACTGTGTTAGTAAACCATTCTGCGCACATTGGACAAAAACTGACCCATATAAAGTAATTGAACTGCAGCATTTCGAGTCAATATTTGGAAAGTTAAACTCTTCCATGACAACTACTCTGTTATTTTCGCTCCTATCCAGTATCATCTTTGTAATCCTTTCCTCTACATCTCTGGAACTTTTCAGACGGCAGTAGAGAACATTCAGAAGAGTGACCTCTCCGTGTTTGTATCTAACCTCTTCCCATACATCCTCACTAGACGAGTCCTTATCAAGCATCCTTTCTACCAACGTAATGCTGTCTTTGATTTTCAATACCACCGCACCCTCCCCCACCCCAACCACCACCACCGCCCCACTTTTAGTACCTTCCTTGTTCTTATTGAAGCATCTAAACCCGGACCCTCCAACGATCAGTCCTGTCCCTGTTCTATCCATTTCTCCAAACTGGCCAAAACATCAAGCTGTACAACTGCAAAATTTGGAAACAGGGATTGATTGGAGGGATGCTAAAAGAGGGTGAGTTGGATAGATCAGAAGACAGCATGAGGGGTGATAGACAGGAACGGACAGAAAACGGAAGTTTTATTTAGAAATTCTCACGGATGGCAAGGTCTTTATCTATTGCCATACCGTTTGAGCACTGTGCGGATACTGGCTGTGGTCCCAGAGCATTTATCGCCAATAATATCACAGAGCTGAGTTGCTGACAGTTAAGCAGAGTCCAAAAGGCCAAGTGATTTTTTTTCTCTACAGTGAGAAGGTGATTTAATTTAAATAGACTGGATGAACAGCAGCAGGAACTGAGAATCGTGCTCGATACTGAGATACTGCGCCAGCGAATCTCAATGAGGGGGATCACTGACAGAGGGAAATCAGCATCTCAGCTATGGGCCAAAAAATGATTGACAAAGGTTACACACAACTTCCGTGGTTTTGTAATGCACATTTCAATTTATGAAACTCAATATCATGAGTGTATCTTATTTCTTTGTACTTCCCATAGTTTAGTACGGACAGATAATTATTTTGTCCCCGTACTTTGTGTTCAATAAACAAATTTTACTCCTCATTCCTCACTTTAGATGTATCCTTGAATCTGTTCTTCACATGAGTTATAAAGAGTAACATTCCAATGCTGATGACTGGGGAATATTATTGTCCCTCCCTCCAGTCTGAACTGCCATGTCTCACTATTCTCTCTGTTTCCTGTCTCCTCCACAATGCCATAATCACACTGTAATTGAAGTCCAGTAAATAACATTTCATCACAGTTCACTAACATCGATAACATCAATAGCACAGGCCTCATCTGCCTCTCTCTAAACCTGGAATAACAATCTGAATTGTATTCGCCACGTTCAATTCTCTGTTAACATATCCATGCTATTTGTCTGTGACAACCCCACGTTTCTCAGACACGCATTCACCTCAGATCATGAATTATAAAATTTGTCTCAAAGTTTAATTGAAATTATGATGCTTGATCAATAGTTCCAGGATGTATGTTTCCATTTATAATCAGAGACACGTGTTTACATTCTGATAAACTTATGGCATTACTCCTGCATCCAAGACAGATTGAATGGTTACACTCAATTGATCAACCGTCCTCAAGATTTGTTCCATCAGTCACCCTCACATAGCCCATCCAGAAAATGACAGTTTGAATCATTGTTTTGAATATGAATAAAACAATATTGAATTTAAAGGCGTTGGCTGGAGCTATTTGTTCAGTGACTGTGATTGATGTCAGTCTCCGTGGAGCCGAGATGTGTCACTGGAGGGTTTGCCTCTTCTATTAATTAAGGACTCGGTTCAATGTGTTATCCCAGTATGGGCGGGAGCATCAATGACTGGACGAACAGGGATCAGTAGCTTGAGAGACAGGGGGAGGAGAGATCAGAATCTGAGAACATTAGACTGGGATGTTCCCTTAATGGATCAGAATCTGAGAACCTTAGACTGGAATATTACAACAGACAGGAGTTTATCCGAGGGTCTTTACTACCTTTCTCAGCCTTGGATATCATTAGCCTCACGGATCGAAGATATCCTTTGGATTATTCAAGGTGGTTACTATCCCATCCTCGCTATAGTTGGTGTTCCTGGTAAGTCATTCCATCTGACCATTAAACTGAGTTGTACTGAATTGTTGTTCATATTCAAATTTTAAAATTTGCAAGTCATCATTTTCAGGTCCAGTGAAAAATTTTATTCCTTACTGATTATAACTAGCAAACTACTATTCACAACTTACTCAACAATACACTGTTCCTAATTTCCATGATCTTTTTTCTTCATTCATATTTACATTTATACTTATTCTCCCCACTCACCAATCCTGCCCAAGACCACTATCAGGATATTTCAGTCACCTTCTCAGCCTCAATGCTGCTGTTGCTGAATAATCCATCGTTTGTGCCTTTGGTAGATCCAGATATAACCGTGGTGGGCGGCACGGTGGCACAGTGGTTAGCACTGCTGCCTCACAGCGCCAGAGACCCGGGTTCATTTCCCGCCTCAGGCGACTGACTGTGTGGAGTTTGCACGTTCTGCCCATGTCTGCATGGGTTTCCTCCGGGTGCTCCGGTTTCCTCCCATAGTCCAAAGATGTGCAGATCAGGGTGAATTGGCCATGCTAAATTGCCTGTAGTGTTAGGTAAGGGGTAAATGTAGGGGTATGGGTGGGTTGCGCTTCGGCGGGTCAGTGTGGACTTGGTGGGCAGAAGGGCCTGTTTCCACACTGTAAGTAATCTAATCTAAAGTCCCTTCTAACTATGCTTACGTCACTTGAGCTGGTTAATTTGTCCTCTCCACAGAATCTGTCAGATGGACAGACAGTGCATGGTGGTCAAGTCATTTACTCATAATCAAGCGGCACAGAATAACAATCTTTTGGTGTCTCATGAAGGAAGTTGATGGAATGCAAATGAAATCATCACCACTAGTTTTAAACAGGAGCATATCTGTTTGCCTCATGTCCTTTAGAGAAGGCAATGGGTTATCCTTTCATGTTCAGGTCTCTGTGTGACTGCAAACCCACAGCAATGTGGTTTACTCTTTATTATCCTGTGCAACAGCTGAATCAGCCACTCAGTTCAGGATCAGCATAACATTCTGGCCTGACCAGGGCTGCACATTTCCCGTGAGGGAAGAACAGAAGGAAAGATAGCTCCCTTTCTCTGCCTGATTTCCATTTTCCTGCAAGTCATTTCCATTCAGGTAGGTGACCATTCCCTGTTTCAAGTGAATTCTTTCTGATTGAGTCTCCCTCTGAACGTGATATACATCTCCATCGACACCTCTGGTGATGACTGACGCACAGATGTAAGAAACTTCAAATTTCCACAACATTCGCAGTGCAGAGAGAAGGAATAGCTTTTTATACAACAGGAAAGAAGCTGAGACAGCTAAGTGAGGGAACAGAATTGTTTTGATCAACCTTAGAGTGTTGTTGAGATAGTATTTGGAGTATTGTGCACAGATTTTCTCTCCTTTATAAGGAATAATCCTCTTGGCAGAAACAGTATAAAGGAGTTTCACCAGACTAATTATTGGGATGATTGTACCATCGGGAGTGCATGAGGATCTGTGGCGCTTTGAAGAATAAGAGGTGATTGCATTGAAACTTAAGGTGATGGACAGTCACTCATTATATCCCAAACAGAACTAAAACGGGGATAAATTCCATGTTTGTTTAACATGGTTTACATAATTCTCAATGGCTTAAAAGACTCTGAGAATGTCCCTCTCAGTCCACGCCACTCCCCATTTCGATAAACTCTTCCAACATTAATCCAGTGCATTTGGTGTGTGATCATACATAGAACTTCACGTTATCCTCCATCGCGACAGGAGCCACAACACCTTCATTCTAAAACAGTTAACTATTCCCACCAGCTTCTATCCCCCACGGAGAACATGGGTCTGTCTTCTTGGAGATGGAAGATGCCTCCTTGAGGCTTGGCACAAAACATTTGATTCCTTCCTCATTGCCAGCAAAACACGTTCAAGAATCATCTGTTCCACAGGCAATGGAGCCACGAGGAACATTGTGAGCAGTCTATAAGTGCAGTCTCTGCTCCATTCGTTTTCCAGTTTGGAGAATCAATGACACCCTCCTATTCCTGTGTAAGTGTCACGAGAGGTGAATGGTCTCTTCTTGGTTCCATAGAACAGGTTTAGGGGTCTTACTGAACTCTGCCTGTTCCTGTTTAACAGTTCAATGTACTGACCAGACGCCTCCTCTTCCTGTGGAACAGGCAGAATGATTGAATGGGTTGTCCCTCTTCTTGTTCAGTCATTTCGATGGGCTGAATAGTTTCCACATATCCGGGTGTAACCAGCTTGAGGTGCTGAATGAGTTTCTCTTTTAATTGTGGAAATGTGCAGTGCCTGGCCGTTCTGTTACATCAATGTTACCGACACTTTAACAGCACAAATGTGAATGTTGTTTGGGTCTTGCTGAATATGGACACATACCGGTTCAGGAGCTGAGTGGGGTCAAAATGTTCTGAATATTGTGTGATCTTCAGTGATCACTCCGCTTCTGATCTTGGGATAGATGGGGGGCGCCGGGAATGGGGGCACATAGACGATGACGAATGAGCTGAAGATGTTTGTGCTGAGGAAGTTAATCTGAGGATGTCCTGAAGTGATGTCCTGGGACTGAGAGGATTGTCAGCCAACGACCACAAACACCTTCCTTTGTGCTCTGAAAGACCCCAACCAGTGAGGACGTTAGACCTGACTCTCATTAAGCTCAGATAAGTAGGTGGTCTTGATGACATCCTCAGTCAACTACTGCCTTGATATCAAGGCCATTCACTCTTTCCTGAGCCCCTGTGTTCACCTCTTGTTCACATCAACACGGTGACGGTGTATGTGTAGAGAGTGTTTTCCTCTCACAGAGGGTAATCAATGTCAGGAATTATCTGGACTAGAACGTTAGGGGAGCTACATCACTGAAAGTATTTAATGGGGTGGTACATGAATCGTTGACCTGTCAGAGAGCTGAGGAGTTTGAATAACTGGGCATTAAGGAGGAGTTAATGCGAACAGTAGATTAGCTATGATCGTATACAATGGCTTGACCGTCCGAATTACCTATTCCTGTTCCTTATGTTTTCATTTTCTGTAATTTCAAAGTAAATGGCTGTAATTTTCCTAGATGTACTGTTATTGCATGTTGCAATCAGAGAGAGCAAAGCACTTTTGAGTCATCTCTGAGTGAGGCTCTACCATGCACTATGATCTGATTAAGGTCTCAGAAGCACTTTTCTGTCAGTGTACCATTTTCCTACATTCATTTGTCTTTCAAATGTCTTACATAGACAATTTTGAACAAATGGAAATATCTAGGAAATATCACAATCCTCTGTGGAAGGGAATTCACACCTTGACAACCCTATGAGAATCTCTTGTTCGTGTTCTGACCAGTGTTGGAGGGTCACACATGTCTTTTCCCACTCCTCTATTGGTGAAAGCAAATTTTAAATGTAACCAGTTGAGTGCTGTGTCCAATGATATAGGTATCGGACTGGGTAATTTTTCTTCAAAAATCTGAGACACAGAAAGTTGAACTGTGAACAAATGGTAAAATGATAGTGTCCCAAGTGTTTTTTTTCTGACTTTCAACTTATTCTGCTCACACAAATGTCTGGGAATGCGGATTTCTTCCCGGAACAGTTGGATTTGGCTGAATTCCCTTTGTTTCAAGCTGTACAGAGATTCTTATGAATCCTCATCAGGAATCCTCCACGAATGGTAAAGATGACTCAGGATTTTTCTGCTCTTACACCTTGTTTTCAGGCAGAACAAAGTAAGAGATACAGACCAATTGGCTGCTGCTTCTGAAGCAAATAATATTTTTCTCCGTCTTTGTGTGGAAAAATACAAGAATGTCAACTGAAAACAAAACTGGACCATGTGCACTCTCCATGTACATTCTCTGGAATGGATGATAATAGACTGTATGCTGTATGCAGCATCATTGCTGTTGTTGTGCACAATGTTTGTTCATTAGCAAAAGAAAATAATGTCCGCACCGACCACCCCACCAACCTCCATGTACAGCATATGATCCGCCGCCATTTCCGCCACCTCCAAACGGACCCCACCACCAGGGATATATTTCCCTCTCCTCCCATATCAGCGTCTCTACAAAGAAAGTAATGTACCCGTTTGATGATTTGATGAGATGTTTATATACATCTGCGTAATTTTTTAAAAATGGGTTGATATTTTCATAGTATTTGTGTTAATACCAATGCATCTCATTCAAAAAATTATTATCGATCTTTAGTCTTCTTAACAAGGGAAAATGTGTATCCAGCTGAAAAACTTCTCTGAACATCGTGGTTTAATAAGATTTCTCATTTAAGATCAAAACAGATAATCCCTGATAATAAAAGGCCTTCATTTCAGGAATGAGTAAAGGGAAACATCTTTGAACATTTTTGAAAGGAATTATATCCGGTTGTATTTTTAGTTTAGAGGATCAGAACTTCACCCAGAGTATCTGATGTCGTCTCAGCAATGCCCTGTACAGATACAGTGAAATATTCCTAATTAAACCCAATACCCGTTGCTAAAAACAGCATCATTCCACTTACCTTCCGAATCACTTGCTGCATCTGCAGACAGACTTCGTATCAGTCATGTTACAAGAATATGAAAAACATCTGCATCAAAGAGTTCTGCAATCTCTCTGCATTTAAATTGCTCCCGACTGCAATAAACAACTCACATTATATTATTTCTGCTGAGGGTTTGCTCACTAACCTTCCCTGTCTACATCATAATGCAGATTCACTCCCTCCATTTGAAGATCTATTGAATGATCATTTTGGTGTACAAGATAGTTCAGCTTTGATCCATTCAGTCCCTTCATTCAGATATTTTCCATAGATTATTGATCATTGATGACCCTACAGTGATCTCTGAGTCAAAACTAGTTACAGTTTTATTTTTAAAAATCATATATCTCTACTATTTCCTGTTAGCGACAGCTTCCCTGTTCCTGTGCAGCAGTTCAGGTGGGTTGAATGGCCTCATCCTGGGCTGTGTAATATACTCAACGAGCTGAATTACTTCATCCTATATTCCTGTGTAATTCTTTGGAGGAGCAGAATGGTCTCCTCCCGTCTCATTGTAACGATCCATTCAGGCTGAATGGGATGGTCCTCTACCCTGTAATCGCACTCAGTGGTGGATTGAGGGAACAACACATGGGGTATGGTCAGCAGTATATCTCTGTAACGGCCGTGAGCGTGGATTGAGGGAACAACAGATTGGAAAGTGGCAGCAGTTGGCCATTTAGCGTCACCATCCAGAATGCTCATGGCTGATCCGGGTGTGTCTGACCATCCGTCTCCCGTCAGTTCCCAATAAACATTGTGTCTCCTGCCCGGCAAAGATCAGTCAAGCTCAAACTAAAATACCTAAATTAACCGAGTCTCCACTGCTCCCTGAGGATGAGGGCACCACTGACAGCACAACAGTAAAGGGAAAGGGACATCCTTCTTTCATTGTGGGACACAGTTTTTTTTAAAAAACCGTGTTAACCTCATATCAAATCACTGCCCCTTTTCGGATAAAGTGGTACATTAACTAGGAATAGACATTAACCATTCTGCCCTCCAATCTTTACCCACGTTATCACTGACTGTTTCCAATCATATATGTTGCTGCTGCTGTCTCAGGAAGAGAATACCTGATAGCATAACACCACATGGGCATTATAAAAAGGAGCAGAATTAGACCATTTGGTTCATCGAGTCTGATATACCATTCAGTCATTTCTAATATGTTCCTCAACATCATTCTCCTACCTTCTCCCTAGAATCCTTGATCTCCTTATAAATCAAAAACTTATTTATTTGAGTCTTAATGACACTCGCGTCTGTGTCTTAATGTGTATTTATGTGTGTGTGTGTGTGTGTCCATGTGCTTGTTACTTTTGTATTTGTGTGACTATGTCTGTCTGTCTTTGTATCAGCCTGTGTGTTTCTATCTGTGTTTGTGTCCAATTGTGTGTGACTGTTTATGTCTTTGTGTGCTTCTCCGTGTTTGCATGCTTATCTCCTTGTATGTATTGTGCATGTTATTATATTGGGGTATTTAACAATGCGTCTGTGTATTTCAATGCCTGCATCTCTGTGCAATGGGGTATCTGTTCTTCTACGAGTGAGAGAGATGAGGTTGGAACTGACAGTAGGTTTGAATTGAGAATTGCTCTTTACTAAACACTGCTCCTTATTCGGTTGGTGGGACGTGGATGTTTCCGAATCTCCACACAAGGCCTCCTGGTCCTCTCCGGATCTCTCCAGGTTCCTCCCCTCATATCAGGGTAGGGGCATGAGGGAACGAATATCTGGCACTCCACCACCCGGCTTGGCCCGTTCTGTCCTATTCCAGGCTGGTTCTCCTGGAATGGGAGAAAGGGAAGGAAGGAGTGTGGGTGGAAGTGGATGGTCCTGCTGTTAGTGCTGGACTAGGTGAGGTGTGATCTGGTGAGGTGGCCGGAGGGAGTCTGTCCATAGTGTTGTATCCATGTTGTGCTATTAGTGTGTGGGACTATTGCATCAGGGACAGAAAATGTGGGGGATGGAAGGTGCTGAATTCAACAGTGAGTGTGGTCGTGCTTGAGCCTTATTGGATTTAGAGTGTGAGCCTTGGTTGAGAGTAGGTGCTATAAGAGACATACAGTGAGTGTGAGGGAGCAGTGAGAATATACAGTGACACTTATCCTGACAGAGCGGAATGGATATTGATGCTTGTCCTGTATTGCTGGTCATGTCTTCAGATCATCTCAACATCGATGTGAGCCTCCCCAAATGTCTTATCCAAGTCTATCACTAATAACGACACAGGCTCTGTCCCTCAGATTCCACAGAATGAGTTTGGGTGGGTCTTACAAATAGCAAGGAGAAACAAACTTGTTGTGTTATATATCTGAACCAAAACTGTCGCGCAAATATTTTGCATCATATGCTCTGGAAATTATATATGCAACTATACTCAAAGGGAAGCTATGACATAGTGATATTATCGCTGGGCTCTTAACCCAGAGACCCAGGTAATGTTCTGGGGACATGGTTTCAAATCCTGCCATGGCAGATTGTGGAATTTGAATTCAATATGTATCTGGAATCAAGGGTTTATGATGATCAGGAATCCATTCCTGATTGCTGGAAAAACTCATCTGGTTCACTAATGTCCTTTAGGGAAGGAAACGGCTGTTCTTATGTGATCTGGCCTGCATGTCACTCCAGATCCAAGGCAAGACTCATAACTGCCATCTGGAATGGCCAGTAAATGCTGGTTATCCAGCTAAATCCCCATCCTGTGAATGTGTAACAAATACTCGTGGGTTCTGCAGTAATAATGAATGGTGTCAAGTTGCATCGAAACTGAGTTAACTAAGTGACTGCTAATGTTGTGAAAAATAAATTCCATAAGTGTATATCAGATAGGTTGAAGAGTATGTTGTGAACCAAACGAGAGAGCAGATTATTTCGGATTTGGTGTTGTGTGATACTGATTAAGGATGATCAGCCATGATCATATTGAATGATGGTGCAAGCTCGAAGGCCAGAATGACGTACTCCTGCACCTATTGTCTATTGTCTCTTGTCTATTGTGTGGTCGGAAGGACTAATTACTAACCTTGCTCTGAAGCAGCTTTGGAGGAACAGTGACATTAATATGTTGTATTTTACACGGTGTCTGTATTAAATGTGGAATGTTTGAACATTCTGGTCAAACATCATGGAAGCCCAGACGTTAGAGGGTCAAGTTCACTCCAGTGAATTGGGAAAGTACAATATAACATTCAGTAGGAGAGCAATGGTTGTTAGACCCATATAGTCTTACAGCACGGAGACAGGCCGTTCGGCCCAAACTGGTCCATTCCGAACAAAATATCCATTCACATTAACCCCATTTCCCCGCCATTTCCCTGTATCCTTCTAATCCTTTCCTACCTGTGTATTTGTCCAACTGTATTTTAAATTTTGTGAATGTACCCGTCTCAAACACTTCTGCTGGCAGCTCATCCCATATGCATACCACCCTGTGTGTAAAAGAAATTGCCCCTCAGGTTCCCTTTTACTCTTTCCCCTCTGACGTTAAATTGATGCCCTCTAGACCGTGATTGCCCAATCCGAGGGAAAAAAAGACTGAGTGAATCGATGCCACCCATAATCTTATACACTACTATCAGATCCCCCTCAGCCTCATACATTCTAAGGTAAAAACTCCTAGCTTGTTCAACCTCTCACTATAACTCAGACCATTGAGTCTTGGCAACATCCTTGTAAATTTCTTCTGCACTCTTTCCAGTTTAATAACATCCTTCCTCGAGCAAAGTGAACAAAACTGAACATGACGCTACAAGTGTGGACTCGCCAACATCTTGTATAACTGCAACATAACTCCCTAATTTCGATACTCAGTGCTCTAACTGATGAAGGCCAGTGAGTCAAAAGCCTTTTTCAGTGCCTTGTCTACCCGGGACTCCACTTACAGAGAACTCTGCACCTGAATTCCAACGTCACTCTGTTCCACTGCAATCCTTAAGGCCCTGCCAGTCACCATGAAACTCCTGCCTTGATTTGATTTTCTAAAATGCAAGAACTTACACTTATCTGATTTAAATTCCATTTGCCATTTCTCGGCCCAATTCCCCACCTGATCAAGGTACTGCTGTAATTTCTGAAATTTCTGATAACCTTCCTCACTATCCACTATACCACCTATTTTAGTGTCACCTTGAAACTTACAAATCATGCCTGTACATTCTCATCTCAATCATAGATATATGTAATATATGAATATATGGTCGCAGCACCGACCCCTGAGGCATTCCACTCATCACAGGCCTCCAGGCTGACAAGCATCCTTCCACGATTACACTCTTCCTCCTATCATCAATCCAATTTTCAACCTAATTTGCCAGCTCCCCCTCAATTCCATATGATCTAACCTTCCAGAGCAGCGTACCATGGGGAACCTTATTAAAGGCTTTACTGCAATCCATATAGACTATATATACAACCATGCCCTTACCAAAGTTACTGGTCACTTCATCAAAGCACTCTAGCAAATGTGTGAGCCATAATCCCCCATTCACAAGGCCCTGTCTTTCCAAATGCATGTATATCTTCTCCCTCAGAATCTCCTCAAGTAACTTACCTGCTACAGATTTTAGGTTTACTGGTCGAAAGTTCCCCGGTTTTTTCTTTGTAGCCCTTCTTGAATAAGGGCACAGCATTCACTACCTTCCAGTCCTCCAGGATTTCACCCGTTGGCTACTGATGATGCAAAAGTATCATCCACGGCCCCCGCTATTTTTTTCCTGTCCTCCTGCAGTGTTCCTGAATATATCTGGTCAGTACCAGGATATTTATAGAAATACTACAAAGTCTGAAAAATATCTTTATTTATTTCAGGTAAAACACCCAAGAGTGAGAAAGTGAGTTAACAATGATTAGCATAATAAATTAAGATTATATTAATCACAGGAAGTGACTTCAGAAGAATTCCACACATTGTGGAATCCTGAGAATTCTCAGAAATTTACGATCCAGAAAAGCAGGGCTATGAAACGGGTAAGGAAATCAAAAAGGGCACATGCATGCAAACAAACAGGAACACAAAGACTGCATAAATCTATGGTCTATATTTCAAAGGAAAGAGAGAAGCATAGTCAAATGTGGAAATCTGCAATCAGGAGAGACGAGCTTATTATGGATAACTGGGAAATGGCCAAGCAAATAACCAGTTACCTCGCATCTGTCTTCATGGAGGAAGATCCAGAAAATCACCCAGAATTGCAATGTCATTATTTAGGACTTATGGATCAAAAGACAAAAAGTCAATTTATATCAGTAACAAGGCTCTACTTGAACATGCAGCTGGATTGAGCATTGCTAACCTTGACAAACCAGATGTCGTTCATACCAAAATCTTCAGAAATAAACCACTAATAGAAGTATTAGTTGCACTGTCGATGACTGTGTTTTATTACCCAGTGCATTCTGCATCGTCTGGAAGCCGTTGCAGATAAATGGACATTAGTAAACGTGATCCAAGCACTAGAGATGAACGGTCATGATTCAAGCATCTACAAAGGAAAGAAGAGATAGTGTGGAGAACTGCAGACCAATTAACTTGACATTTGTGGGGAAACTGTTGGAGTCTATTATATAGGATGTGATATTCGTTATTTAGAAATTAACAGCAACATTGGAGAGAATCAGTCTGTATTTCTGAAAGGGAAATCATACTTGACAAGCTTTGGAATTGTTTGAAGTTGATTCCTACAGCATAGATAATGGGGAACCATTACAATTGGCATATTTTAGATTATCAGAAGGCTTTCTATAAGAACTCACGCAATGAGTTCATAAATGCAATGAATGTGAAGGGTATTTGCAGGAATATATGCAAGTGGTAAGTTAAAGTTTGGATTGCCTTGCTTTAAGGGAGTCAGAATATAGATGTAAAGACATTTTGAAGCAGTTTAACAGCGTGTTGGTGAGTTCTGTACCTGGAATATTGAGTACAGTTTTCGTCACCAAATCTGAGAAAGAATATACCGACCCCAGAGGAAGTTCAATGGACATTCTCCAGATTAATCCCTCAATTGGCGAAATTGCGTGATGAGGAATCTCCGCCTGTGTTCTCTAGAGTTCAAAGAATGAGAGATGGGTCACTGTGAAATGCAAAAAATTCACAAAACATGTGACAAGTTGGAAATTAACAGGATGTTTCTCCGGCTGCCTAACACACAATCAAGGGAAATAATGGCAGGATAAAGGACAGACCATTTAAGACTTCAATAAGGAGTAAATTCTGCACGGGTCGGGGACTAACTAACACGGGGCATGGAAACCTGCTGACAGGGCAAGATTAGGGAGAATTCCCAGATAATATACAAGTGTGTCCAGCGGAACAAAATAACCAGGGAACAGGTAGGTCTCATTAGTGACTTGCCAAATTGCATCCAAATGAAGTTTAGTGGTAGGAGACACAAGGTGGTGGTTGACTGCTTGTGTGACTGGAGGCCAGTATCCAATGGTATACCACAGCGGTCAGTGCTGTATCTCTTATTGTTTGTGATTCGGAGGTGCTGGTGTTGGACTGGGCGGACAATGCTGTAAATCTCATAACACCAGGTTAAATCGAACAGGTTTATTCAGCGGCACTAGCTTTCGAAGTGCTGCTTCTTCATCAAAGCGCACAATCACCTGATGAAGAAGTAGTGCTTCAAAAGCTAGTGCCTCTGAATAAACCTGTTGGACTGTAACCTGATGTTGTGTGATGTTCAACTTGAATATTTGTGGTAATCATAAATGATGAAGCTGTGAATATGGATGAGAGGTGGGGAGTGTGAGAAGTAAGTTTGTGTTTGATACACAGATTGGCTGTTGGCTGGCATTGAGGAGGACGGCCTTAAGTTACGGAAAGATACAGATGGAATGGTCATCTGGGAAGATCAATGACAGATGGAATGTAACCCTGATAAATAGGAGGGGATACACTTTGGAAGAAGGAACCAGACAGGAGAGGACTCAATGAATGGTAGCACACTAGGAAGGTCAGAGGGTGCTTCTCCACACATCCCTGAATGTGAGTGGACAGGTTCATACACAATTTGGGAAAGTATAAGGGACTGTAAACATTGAGGCGCAGATTATAAGAGCTATGCGGAACTTTGGTGAGGCCAAGATGGAATACTGTGTATAGTTCCGGGGAACATATTACAGGAAGGATGTGACTGCATGGGAGGGTTTGCAGAGGGGATTCACCAGAATGTTCCCTGGGATGGCGCATATCAGCTATGGAGAGAGGCTGGATAAGCTTGAGTTGTTTAGTTTGGAGGAGAGGAGGCTGAGGGGGACGTGATTCTGAAGGATAGGATTACGAGGAGCATGGACAGGGTGGATGGGCAGCAGTTGTTCCTTTTAGTCAAGGGGGCACACTTTTAAAGTGAAGGGTTTGCGGTTTAGTGAGGATTTGAGGATTGCTTTTCAGCCAGTGTGTATTGGGGTCTGAAGTACACTTCTTGAGAGGGGAGATATCATGGCAAACTCAAAACTATTAAAAGATACGCGGTTGTGCACTTGAAATGCCTTAAGATTCACAGCTAGGCGTATTGTGTTGGAAAGTGGGCCTTATATAGACCATGCTGTATTTCTGATAGTACAGAGTCTTTGCTTCTGTGGTTGTATGACTGTAGAAGGTCAATCAGTGAGTACCTTAAAATTGGAATTGATAGGATTCTGAAGAATGTCTTAACAAAGTTTATAAGAGAGAACTTGTGATATTTTCGGAAAATATGTTAATGGCAAAATTAAGAGAAAGAAATGTGCAGCTTTCTTACAGTTTGATGTCAGATAATTGAGGACTGGGTAATGGTAGAACTATGGAACAAAAGTTTCAGTTATGCCTTCACAGAGGAAAACAAAATAAAAAAGAAAACTTCCTAGCAATACTAGGGATCTTTAGTCTGGTGAGAAAAATGGAATAGAATGAAATTAGCAACTAAACAGTTTAGAGAAAGTATCGGAATGAAATTAATGGACATAGACAAAGTCAACAGAGATTTATGAAATGGGAATCATATTTGTTAAAGTGGCTTTTAGCAACATTATGGAGAAGGTAGCAATGTAATACGAGGGGAATCTCAGAAAGATTTTTGATAAAGCCCCAAGCATATTGTGCGAATTCGAATCCTGAGGGACTTGGTCTAACGTATGGTCATGGTTTTAGAATGGGAGAGCTGGCAGGAAACAGTGCGCAGGAATAAAACAACATTTTTTTCAAAATGGAAGTCTAGGAGGATATAGCAAGGATCGTGTCTTGGGCCCCAGCTATTCCCAATACCCATCATATATTTGGTTGACGGGCTCAAATGCAATATTCCCAAGTCTGCTGACAGCACTAAACGATATCAGCATGTGAGTTGTGAGAAAGATGTAAAAAAGCTTCAAATTGACTGAGACAAATGAAATTCCTGGGAAAATACGTGGCAGATGTAGAGTAATGGCAGAGATGAGATGTTGTGTACTTTGATGGGAACAATTGATTTGGCAGCCTATAATTTGAAAAGGGAATGTTTGAAACAAGTTGTTCTATAAAAGAACTTAAGCTGCATTTTCGTTTATTTCTGTGCAGCCCTCTGAGTACATGTGACAGTGAATCTGAAGCCAGAAGTCAATACTGGGACTGTCATTGACACGCTGACCAGTGTATATAGACCCGGCAAGTGGGGAGCTGTAACATTGAAAAGAATCACGATCACCTTGTACACCAGTCACTAAAGCAATATTGTAGGAGCAGAAAGCAGGTAGACAGATAAATGATGTATTAACCTTCATTTCAGGGGAATTGAGTGCAGGAGTAAGAGTATCCTACTGCAGCTGTACAGGGCCTTGGTGAGACCCCATCCCGAACATTGTACAGTATTGTGTGCAGTTTTGGTCTCCTTACCCAGGAAAGGACAAACCTGACATTGAGGGAGAGCAGGGAAGGATGACCAGACTGATCTCTGGGATGACAGGCTTGTTGTGGGAGTAGAGTTTTGGGCGGCTGGACCTGTATTCCATGGGATTTAGGAAAATGAGTGGTGATCAGGGTGAAATATATAAAACTCTGACAGGGCGAGAAAGATTGGAAGTTGGCTTGGACGCCTGAATCAAGGGGCCACAGCATTAAGTACAGAGAGGTCACTTTGCATTGAGATGAGAATATATGTCTTCACTCAGAGACTGGCGAACCAGGAGTACTATCTCCCAGCTAGGGCTGTGGAAACCTAGGCACTGAATATAACTAAGGATTTCTGGAAATTAAAAGGATAGGGAGAGAGCGGAGTATCGTGTGAAGATAGAAGATCAGCTATCAATGAGGTTGTTCTCCAATAACTCAGTCGCTGTGTTCCTGTGCAACACCATGTTGTGCAAAATCGTGCAATATTAATAATGGGGTCTATGGGAAAAAGAGGGTAAGGGGCGAACCCCCAAAAATATTAGTAAAGCCAAAAATTTAATTTAGGCTAACACACATACTAGCACAGTCCAAATAAATCTTTAAGTCCCATATTGTAATAAAACAGTGCTGTAAATGTAACACTTTCAAAACTGACCACAGCAGTGTACCTTTCACCACACTCTTCACCAGAAAGTGCGTGGGGCTGACTTACCACGTCATGTCGATGGGGAGATTCCAGTTCTCCTCAAGAATCTCCCCACAGTTTGAAATAAAGTTCTTTCTAAATGGATACTACAATTCCCCGTTTCAGGCTCATTTTCAAGGCTTCCGAGCGGATTACATTCCTGTTTTGGCTGAACACATTGTTGTACATTTTGCAGACAGAGGATCCTGAGGCTGGGTTTTGCTGTTCAGTTGGTTCCCGGCAAGGAATTGCGTCACAATGAACGGGAGTTCACTTTATGGAAAAAGGTTCATGAATCACATTGCAACTAAATTGTATTTAATCAACACGCGTTATCTGAGAACTGCCTGTATATTGAATAGAGGAGCAAAATTGATGGGCTGAATGGACTACAGAAGTTCTCACTTTATATTTCACAATGTTTAAACATATTAAGGGATATGAAAATTGTATGGGTAAAACTGCATTAAGGAGATGTTCGACCATTAACTTGCACAGAGAAAGCTCGATGTGTTGTGTGACGTACTCATTTCCCGAAGTTCCTGTACAGTTTGTGGGAAAGCTCAGTAAGTGTTGTCACAAACCGTCAGACATTAGGAAGGAGGTCTCTGCAGGGTCAACAGGACTATGTTTCCCGTTCCCTTTCCCGACACCAAAGTTGGAGGCAGATGTTCTCTCCGGGTATATTCTTTAAGAGTTCGGAGCAGTTGATACAATTGAGTGTCTTGCTTGGCCGTTTCAGGGACTATTGAAGAGTTTATCACATGGCTGTGTGTCTGGAGTCACTTTTAGGCCAGACCAGGAAAACACGGGAGATTCACTTCCTGAAAGTACATTGGGGAAGGAAATCGATGTTTACAATCAACATTGGACACAAGATCACTATTACTGACACCAGATTTTAGATCTTGATATGTTAATAATTGTTTTTATCTTCCACCAGCTGCCCAAGCATGAGCCTGGTCTGTATTAGTAATCCAATGACAATTCCAAGACCGCATCATCTCCACATGGAGACCTATCTGAAACCACACTGAGCTGGTTATTTCTGTGCTACTTGACAGCTCTGTCAAATAGAAGTCCCACCAATTTGACTGTCGTGATGGGACTGATGGGGTGGTAATTGGTCAGATTGTATTTATTCCCCTCTTAGGAAACTGGACATAGCTGAGTAATTTTCCACGTTGCCAGGGAGATGTCAGAGTTGGAGCTGGAATGAAACAGCTTCCCCAGTGACACGGCTTATTGTACCGCACAAGTCTTCAGTCCCATTGCAGGAATGGGGTCAGGGCCCATTGCCTTTGTTGTATCTACTGTGTTCAGCGGTTTCTTCATGTCACGTGCAGCGGATCGAATTGGTTGAAGACTGCCATCTGTGATTCTGTGGGCATCATGATAGGGTAAGTTGGATCATCCACTCAACACGTCTGGCTGAGGATAGTGCAGACACCACATACTTGACTTTTACACTAATGTACAGGACTGTTCCATTATTTAGGATGGGGATATTTGTGGAGTCCTCTCCCCCAGTCAGTTGTTTAATGGTCCGTCGACATTCATGCTTGGATATGGCAGGATGACAGTGCTTCGATCTGATTTGTTACTCGTGGTATAATTTCTGCCTCTGTACCAGATGTTAGTTCTGCTGTTTCGAGAGAAACCAGCCAATTGCGGTAGCTTTAATGGGTTTTCATCATATAAAGGTACACATGGTACTGACCCTGGCATGTTCACCCACACTCGTCACTGAACTATAGATCGGCTTGAGGGTAATGGTGGACTGAGACATTATCCTGGGGGAAAGGTTACAGATTGTCATTGAATACAATTCTGCTTCTGCTGTTGCTGCTGTGACCTACAGCATCAGATGATAACCCAGTTTTAGCTGCAATATCTACAATTCAATTCTACTGACTGTCCCCCAGTTCACACCGAGACCCATTCACCCATCAGCCCTGTATTCAGTGACCTACTCTGGTTTCTGATGCGGCAACCCTTCCATTTTCATATTCTCATTCTGCTGAAATTCTTTCCTTGGTGTCACGCCTCCAATTTGTTACTTTAACTCAATCAATTTTAGGTACTAATCTAAATCTTTTCCTTTCAGTAATGCCATCTTCTGTATTTGAAGTGAATGTGTTTCCTTCTGTTTTCCTCCCTGACCATAATTCAGACCACTGCAGTGTCAGTGATGCCAGCCTTATGCAGTTCCAGAGTTAAGGAACTTGTCACCATGTGTTATCGTTCAGTTCCCAGTGTACGGCGCTCCATGTTGGACAGGATGTTTGAGCATCTTTGACAATATGTCGTTGGAAATTGTTCAAAAACAGAAATTGCTGAAGAAATTGCTGAAGATGTTGCAGCATTTATGAAGTGAATGCAGATATAAACTTTCAGGTCCAGTGAACCTTCTAAAAAGCTCCCGGTTTCTCTAGCAATTTTTGATATTTTTATTTCCAGTATCGATCATTATTTTGTAATTGAAAATATGTTCTGTGCCGCTATTCATTTCTGGAGAAACTCAGCAGGTCTGTCAGCATCTGCAGGGACAGAGAAACAGAATTAGTGTTTCAAGTCTAGTGTGACACTTCTTCAGAACTCGAAATGATTGGAAAATGTGCTTTAAATCCCTAGCCAGAGTTGGGGAATGGGTGACAGGGGAAAGAGGGTGTGGCAAAAGATCAAAGAAGATTCTGTGAAATGAGTTTAAATTAAGATGCGATGGGGAAAGGGGTTATCTCTATTGAGTGCAAGATAAGGAAGACACAAGCACACAAGGTCATTGGGAGGCCAGGAGGGGGAATGTTGACTATGTTTTATTATATCGATCTGGCCATAGATACGTTTTCATTGTCGAGATCATCACCCCCGTTAGACAAATAAATTCAGGTGCGTGACTTGTTATTGGCACTAAATAAGCGTTTCATGCTGCCTCAGTATTGTAATAAGGAGAAAAACAAATAATAGTATGAAGTTTTGACTGAGTATTATTTTACTGTCATGTTTAATATAGTTTCAAATTTGCAGCGCTTATCTTTAAATGCTTGTTCTTGAAGTTAGTATCAGATGGAGTGTAGAAGGTTGTGGGCTGACATTATAGAAGTTTATGAAATCAAGAGAGGTACGTATCGGGTGAATAGCCAAGGGCTTTTCCACAGGAGGGGAGAGTTCAACCATAGAAGGCATAGGTTTAAGGTGAAAGGGGGAAGATTTAAAAGGGACGCAGAGGCAGTGTTTTTATACAGAGTGGTACGGGTATAGAATGAGCTTTCAGAGGAAGAGTGGTCGATGCCAGTACAGCTATAAGATTTAAAACTCATTTGGACAAACATACAAATGGGAAACATTTAGAGGCCTATGGGCCAAATGAAAGCAGATGGGGCTAGTTTAGATTGGAAAACCTGGCCAGCATGGACATTAAGAAAAGCTTCACGCAGTGTCAGTGAGGGTTTGTGAAAAGGAAATTATATTTTGCCCTGTAAGATCATGCAAAGATTTCTGGAGATGCCTGGAAATATAAGAAGCGGACTTGATAAAGGGGATCTAGTAGAAAGAGGCTTTTCAGAGATTTTCCGCAGGGTATTAAAAAATAAAAGATCTTACTCAAACCAGAAGCTTGTAGGATGACAGATAATGTATTAACATACGATGATGACTGGTTAACACATAGAAATCGGAGAGTCAGGATTAATGGATCTTTATGATAAAGGTGTATCTGCTGGAGCACCACACATATCAGTCCGATGGCATCAGTTATTGCAATCTATACTGACAGCCTGAAGTAGGGAGCTGAGTGCAATATACATCCGAGTTAGCTGCAATATCTAAAGTTCAATTCTACTGACTGTCCCCCAGTTCACACCGAGACCCATTCACCCATCAGCCCTGTATTCAGTGACCTACTCTGGTTTCTGTTGCGGCAACCCTTCCATTCAGCCCATTGACACTACTCCACCAGTAAGACACTGAGAACCAAAAGGCTGGCTGTTATTTAATGGAGAGGACTTCCAGAAAAGGAGGAGTACAAAGTGATTGGAGTCTTCCTGAGTATGAAACATAACGTCAGCATGCTGATGCAGCAAGTAACTAGGTTGGATCATTAACCAGCTTCCAGAGATGAAAGGGTTGAGTTATTCAGAATCTCTATAATGGTGAGGTGATTATTCATTGGGGTTTAAATGAATGAAGAGTGATACTGTTGAAATATACAAGATACAAAGCGGGCTTGAGAAGGTAGATGGTGAGAAGTTGCTCCCATTCCTGGGCAGAATGTCGAACTCGAGGATACAGATACCGAATAAGGAACATCGATTTCAATCTGAGATGCAAAGTGATGCCTTCTCTCAGAAGGTAGTGAATATCTGGAATTCCCTAACCCAGAGAAATGTCGAGAGATACAGGAGTCAGCATGAAAGTGGAGTTGGGCCCTGGAGTAGATCAGCCACGTTATTATTTTATGACAGGGCTAGCTTGAGGGGGCGAATGACCTACTTCTGTTCCTATTTATTAATTTCACATGTTACGCTATTGGAAACGAACAGGTTATTTTCCTGGAAGTCATGTTGCACAATGTTGCATTCAGGGACAACAGATGATTTGTTTCAGTTAACTGTAGGTGGGGTATAGGGGCTGTATACCCAGCGTATTTAAGTCTGTAACATGACCCACATCTGGAGCAGAGGTTACAGAGTGGGTAAGCCTAAAAGAAAGCTTGGGGTTGGCGGTGGGCTCCTGACCCAGCCTTAATTTTGCAAGTAGTTTTCCAAAACTACATCTCACCATCGGAGTGGCCTCGATGTGCCTTTGTGTAGCAGGTCCGAAGGGTTGAACGTAACATCAGAACATGGCGCTGAGGGACCTGAGTGGGCCATTCAGCCCATTGACACTACTCCACCAGTAAATAAGATTGTGGTTCATCTCATTGTGTTCCCAGCTGCACTTTGCTCCCGATGCACCACTATCCCTGATGCACTGTTTGCGGAAAATCATTTTATATTATATCGAAGCCAGCCTCGATATAGTATAAAGATTCAGCCATCCCAAACTTCGGGAAAAGAGAATTTCCACTGGAATAAATTCCCACTTGGTGAATTTCACCTAATTCCTGCTCTGACTGAGGTTGGAGGGTGTCACTGTTTCATTTTTATTCCACTCCTCCACTGCTCCCAACAAATTTAAAATTTAGCTTAAAAATGTGTTGCTGGAAAAGCGCAGCAGGCCAGGCAGCATCAAAGGAGCAGGAGAATGAACATTTCGAGCATATGCCCTTCTTCAGCAATGAGGAGGGTGTGCCAAGCAGGCTACGATAAAAGGTAGGGAGGAGGGACTTGTGGGGAGGGGCGTTGGGAATACGATAGGTGGAAGGAAGTTAAAGTGAAGGTGATAGGCTGGAGAGGGGTGGGGTGGAGAGGTCGGGAAGATGATTGTAGCTCAAGAAGGCGGTGCTGAGTCTGAGGGACTGGGAAAAGGTGGGGAGAGGGGAAATGAAGAAGCTGGAGAAATCTGCATTCATCCCTTGTGGTTGGAAGGTTCCTAGGCGGAAGATGAGGTGCTCTTCCTCCAGGCGTCGTGTTGCCACCGTCTTGTGATGGAGGACGCCAAGGACCTGCATGTCTTTGGCAGAGTGAAAGGGGTATTTAAACTGTTCAGCCACACTGCGGTTGAGTTGGTTGGTGCAGGTGTCCCAGAAGTTTTCTCTGAAACGTTCTGCAAGTTGGCGGCCTGTCTCCCCAATTTAGAGGAGGCCATATTGGGTGCAGCGGATGCAGTAAATGATGTGTGTGGAGGTGCAGGTGAATTTCTGACGGATATGGAAGGATCCCTTGGGGCCTTGGAGGGAAGTGAGGGGGGAGGTGTGTGCGCATGTTTTGCATTTCTTGCAGTTACACGGGAAGGTGCCGGGAGTGGTGGTTGGGTTGGTGGGGGGTGTGGATCTGACGAGGGAGTCGCGGAGGGAGTGGTCTTTCCAGAACACTGATAGGAGTGGGGTAGGAAATATATCCTTGGTGGTGGGGTT
Organism: Chiloscyllium punctatum; assembly: GCF_047496795.1. NCBI lineage: Eukaryota > Metazoa > Chordata > Chondrichthyes > Orectolobiformes > Hemiscylliidae > Chiloscyllium > Chiloscyllium punctatum. The sequence continues at coordinate 55,873,376 of NC_092785.1, read as the reverse complement.
TGTTTGGAGGTGGCGGAAATGACGAAGGATGATACGTTGGACATGGAGGTTGGTGGGGTGGGAGGTGAGGACCAGTGGGGTTCTGTCCTTTTGGTGATTGGAGGGACGGGGTTCACGGGCAGAGGAGCGGGATGTGGAGGAGATGCGGTGGAGAGCATCGCCAACCACGTCGGAGGAGAAATTGCGGTCTTTGAAGAAGGAGGCCATCTGGGTTATTCAGTATTGGAATTGGTCTCCCTGGGAGCAGATGCAGCGGAGGCAAAGGAATTAGGAACATGCGGTGGCATTTTTACAGGGGGCAGGGTGGGAGGAGGTGTAACCTCGGTAGCTGTGGGTGTCATTCGGTTTATAGTAAACATTCATGTTTAGTTGGTCATCTGAGATAGAAATGGAGAGGTCTAGGAAGGGGAGAGAGGTGTCTGAGACTGTCCAGGTAAATTTGAGGTCGGGTGGAAGGTGTTAGCAAAGTTGATGAACTATTCTCCTAGTAAACTTTAAATGTAACCAGGTTGGTGATATGGCCGATCATAAAGTTCTCAGACTGCATCAGGTTCAGTGACAGGAACAAGTCAGGCAGATTTCTTTAGTCAGCCACAAATAACTAATAGAACTGACGGATGTGCATGGTGGATATCTGGTTAGCACTGCTCCCTCCCATCATCGAGGAGCTGCGTTCAATATAACCTCAGGCGACGCTATGTGTGGAGTTTGAGCATTCTCTCTGCAGTTTTCTGTGTGGGTTTCCTCCCAATGCTCCAACAGTCCAAAGATCCGCAGCTTAGAGTGGATTGGCCATGCTAAATTGCCCTTCATGCCCAGGGATGTGAAGGTTAGGTAGGTTAGTCATGGGAAATGCAGGATTACTTGGATAGGGTAGGGGGGCAGGTCCGGTGGATGCTGTTTGCAGGGTCAGTGTGGAGTTGATGGATGGGATGCCCTGCTTCCACACTGTAGAGATTCTGTGAAAATGGCAAGAAATTTGGTCTATACCCAGTGGGTATCTATCTGATCCACTCTCATCTAGGTCTTGTACGTTTCAATAAGATCATCTCTCTTTCCAAGTGTGACCTGTTAAATCCTTCATAATATAAGGTACTCATTCCTGGAATGCGTGAAGTAAAACATCACCGAACTGCTTCTAACGTAATTATATTCTTTCTCAGAGAAGGAGACAAAGAAAAAATAATCTCACACTCAGATCTTGAGTTTTATTTTTTTTTCTCTCAGTGTTGTGGTTCTTTGTAACTCTTTTCCCCACAGAGCATTGGAGGCAGAGATATTGAATAATTTTGAGGAACAGACAGAAGGTTCATAAATAACAACGGTGTCGAGGATTATCATGGATTGGCAGTAATATGCGGTATGGGGGTAAATGTAGACAGTGGTACCAAATGGCACTGCTCCAGAACATCCAGGAATATAATTCAAAACCAAATGGTAATATCGATAAAATGTTAAGGGGGAAGCCCAGATGGTGGCGATCTGGAAGGTCTGTTTTAATGGGGTCTGCATCAGAGCACAGGCAAAGTGGTTCTCTAACCCACCCCATCCCAGCCAGTTACTTAACATTCAACACTAAAAAGAGCAATAGAATCTTTACTAATCCCGTTTCATCAAGTGGAAATGACAAAACATGGGAAAGGATTGATCAAGTCACAACATGCAGTGCGCCCGTCAGAAGCATTGAGCAGGCCTGAGGCTGTAGCTGCAACCCACTCTGCTCGTTCCATAGACCCAGTTACTCACCAGCCCTTGGTCACTGAGTTCACCAACTTAAGTGAAATGATTGAAGGCATGACTGAACAGAAGTCCAGCTGTGGCTAGAACCGCTCTCAGACGTGCTCCAAAAACATGAGCAGCAACTCGACAGCCTTGGAAACAGAACATACAATGTCAAGTGCCGAACTGCATTGACAGAGACTGCGATCAATTCCTCTCGGGAGAGGATCCTCCTCCTTGAAATACAGGTCCATACCTTAACTGAACAAGATGACCACCTCGAGAACAGGGAGAGGACGAAGAATGTTCACATCGTCGATCAGCTGAGCCAGACGGCAGGTGGTCAGCTTTGATCTGGCTGCTGTGATTCCTTCACTTCGAAGCTGAAGTTCATTGGGTTACGGCACGGTGGTTATACTCAGACCAACACCTTTGCCCTGTCCTTGTGCGACTACATAGTTACAGGGATAAACAAAGACTGATGGAAGCTCAGTGTGGTTTCCGATGGCTTTAATCCACGAGAGCTCCAGGATTATGTTCTTTTATGACTTTTCAGCATCGGTGATTCAGTAAAGAAAATCTTTTGATGATATCAAGAGAAGAGTAAGGGAACTCGGGATTCAGTATCCCTTAAGGTTTCCAGCGGTGCTCTGTATTGCTTTGAATGGGTCAATTAACTCGTCTGATTCTCCAGAGAAAGCGAAAACTTTGTGGATAATTTAAAGAAAGCTGGATGTTTAGATAATCATGTTTCTCCCTTAAAGAAATGTTGTTGGATTTTTCTGGTATTAACCAGTGTTAAATTATAGTCGGGGATGGGCAGAGTTCACACTTTTAACTTCTTCATTAGTATTACTACTTGTTTTCTCTTTCTTTGCTTGTGTCGGAGGTGTGGCTCAAGTTGGAGGGAGTTACAAAGGTAGTTGTGATGACAACTGCCGACCTAAGGACAGTTGAAGCCTGGTTTTTGTTATTATTTGCCCTGAATGCCATATTGGTAGCGGGTAGAAGATAAAGTTTTGGGATATGTAAGCACCCCCAATGGGCAGGGTAAATTTCCATATAAAGTATCATTGGCAGTTCGGATTTTGTTTCGTTCATTTTTTTTTATGTGATTAGCCTGTTAGTTGTAGTAGTAATAGTTTGTATCGTTTTTAGGTCGCTGAGTGTTTTATCATTAATGCTCAGCGATGTGTAATTCGATGTGAAACTCTCTCGAATTCAAATGTTGCTGCAATGTGTTATGGATTATTATGTGGTTAAATGGTGTACCTGAAACATTAAGGGCAGTGAATTGCCAGTCAAGAGTAAAAATGTAATTTCTCGTCTTAAAATCAAAGAGGGTGGATGTTGCCTATTGCAGGAGATGCACCGTGATGACAAGGAACATATGATGTTACAGCAGGGCGGCTTTGATCGGGTTTATTTCGCGTCTTTTAATACTGTGAGTAGGGGAAAAGTCAGAATGGATAGTAAGAATCTTCCATTTAAATCACTAGTTTGTATTAAACACTCATGGAAGGATCATAATCCTCAAAGCCTTGAACTATGGGAATTAATGCAGTGTTTTGAATTGCCACCCAGTGCACCCGCTTAAAATCCTGGTAGATGCATTTCCCAAATTAAGTTATCTTGCATCGTGGCACATTATTGTAGAGGATATTTCAACGGTGGACAGAATGTCCAAAGGTCCCCAATACCCTCGTTATAATGTACGTAATTAGTGGATTTGTGTGCAGAATCAGAGCTGGTGGATGTCTGGAGGCAGTTCTACTTCACAAGTAGAGATTTCATTTTCATCTTGAACCCGCATATATAGCACAAGAGGGTTGATCTCTTCCCCATCCCTGAACCAATCTTAGGTTCGCTGGCATCCTGCACAATTGGGAATATTACCCCAACATACTTGCCCCAGATTTGGGATAGAAGTCACATAAGATTATGTTGTTTGTAGATGAAGGTCTTATATTTTTGTCAAATCCCGCAATTTCGGCAGCTCACGTGATCCAATGCATTAAATCGCTCCTCGCCTTTTTGGGCTTTAAGATTAATTTTGCAAAGTTGGAGGCCATGCCTATGAGAGGTCTTAGGGAAATACCAGATTTTGAGGGTAATTCCTGTTTTCCTTTTAAATGGACGGGGGCGGGTGGGGGGAGGGAGGTTTCTCTATTTCAGAATATTCATTACATCCGTTTTTGATCATTTATTTAACATGAACTATGTCCATATGTTTGAAAAATTAAACAAGACCTTCAAAGAAGGGAGGCACTTCCAATATCCTGGCTAGGTCGGATAGCTGTTCTTAAAATGAACGTTCTTCCTCATTTATTGTAACCCGTGTGAAAGCTTCCTTTGATGTTTCCCAGACAGACATTTAGGAAATTTTATGGCTGGTTAACTCTTTCATTTGGCACCATAAGCGACTCTCTATCAAGCTAACCAAATTTTAACTACCCCACATTGTGGGGAGTAGATCTCCCAGATTAAAAGTTATGAATTCAGGTCTTTTTTATCCTATGTTAGTGCATGGGCCGCTGAGGACTCGGCGTCAATAGGATTAGATATTGAACCCTCTCGGACAAAGTGGACCCTTATTGGTCTGCTGGTCTTAGACAAAATTAGAATATTTATGGAGTATTGTCATAACCCAATAATTATCAATACTGTTAAAGCATGAATGACAATGCGTCACATTGAGGGCAATACAGTCAAAACCATGTTTCTTACCCCTATAATTGGTATACCGGGTTGTCATCTTGGGATAATGGTTTCCAGGTTTAAACTGTGGGCAGCAAAGGGTGTGTCTTACTTGAGTGATTTAGAATTAGTCGAATCCTTACAGTGTGGATAAAAGCCCTTGGGCCCATCAAGGGTAAAAACATTCTCTGCTCGAAATTGTATTTTATAACAAGACGTGTTTAGAAGTTGTTTTTGTTGTAATATCATTATGGTGAGTCAACTGAAATAACCAGAATTACATAGTGTGATTGGATATCTATAACCATAAAATAAGAGTATATTTTTGTTTGGTTTGTGTAAAGCATGCTGACTGTTGCATGAAAGTATACAGTTGATGGAATATACTGTTAGGAGAGTGCGTTTCATCGGAAATGCCCTCAAACAGGCGCTTGAAGAAAATTGGGGTAAAAGTGCCTGAGTGCCGTCTGGACAGTGACAGGAACGCAGAGGGTTGAATGACTGAAAGCTCCTGTATCTGAGAAAAGCATCAGATCAGCTGGGAACTTATTAAATGCTAGAGCACATTTGAAGGGCTGATGGCCTCAACATGGTTTGAAATATGTGTGATTTCGAAAACGTGCATCTCTACTCCTTCCTCTTTTGTGGTTAAACACTGGGGCACTGCCATTTTCCTGAAACTGGGCATTATTTGGAACACTATCTGGAACATTCCATATTCGGTGTTCTCCAGAATATTCTCTAACTGTGTTGGGGGGTATTGCAAAGGCGAGAGAGAGAGAGAGCGAAGCTGTTGCATGCGGCAGTGAGAGTGGTGGAGCATGAGCCTTGGTCGTGCTATAACAGATATACAGTGAGTGTGAGGGAGTAGAGAGACCAATTACCCTGACAGACCGGAGAAGGTTATTGATGCTTGTCCTGTTTTGCTGGACATTTCTTCAGGCCGCAGATGCTACACTGAATTTGGTGGTGAGCACAGACCATGCTCGGTGGGTCTGGTGGTATGGCCCCCTCTGGGAAGGCAATGGCCCCGCTCTGCACTAGCCCATCCACTATGCAGACCATGCACCGTCAACAAACTATCTGCCATGATCGGGGTAAACTGTACACGGCAGCTCCAAACTGAGAAAGCTCAGCCGTGTGCCCCTTGGCCTTTTAAAGATGGCACCAGTGACAGGGAACACAGAATATCTAGGGAAATCCTGGCGACTGTGAGTACCTCCAATAATGATGGGTGGGAGAATCGGGCTGGCATTCAATGAGAGGTGGGTGGGGTGGGGGTGGTATTTAATGAAGTGAGTTCGATAGGATAGCATCAGGAAACTAGCTCAGCTTCATACAGACAATCTTTCTGTCACACTCAATGAAAATGACACTGAGACAAATTACTGTTTTATACAGTTCAATGAGGCGAAGACTCTGCTGTCCTCACTCCCAGTTACAAAGTTACAGAACAAATGCTCATTCAAAACTTCCCATCGCCTGAACTCACAGCATTATTCCATTCACTCATAATTCTTCATAATACTGACCCGTGTTGCATGATACTATCGAAATGTCTTCCTATCAACATTCTAAAACCTGTGAACATATCTTTCCATAACATTTTTTCTCAGTCTGTCCCTCTCTGTCTTTATCCTGAAACACACGTATTTACTGAATGGAAACAGGCCCTTCGGCCCAGCTGGTAGATGCCGACGAGAATGTGCATCCGCACTCACCCCAATTCCCTGCCCTTGCTCCTTTCCTATCCATGTATTTATCCAAATACCTTTTTAATGTTGTTATTGTACCCACCTCAACCACTTCCACTGGCAGCTCAGTCCAAAGGCAAAACACAGTCTGTGTAAAAACGTTGACCCTCAGGTTCCTTTTTATTTTTGTCCTCTCCAAATATTAACAGATGTCCTCTAGTCCTTGGTTTCCCAACCTTGCAAAAAAATTGAAATATTCACCCTATGCATGGTTCTCATGATTTGATAAGAGGTACACTTCTTTATAATCCCCCTCAGTTTTCTACGCTGTGAAGAAATATGTTCTAACCTGTCCAACTTCTCCCTATAATGCAGACCCTTTAGCCCAGGAAACATCTTTATAAATTTCTTGTACATTCTTTCTCGTTCAATAATATCCTTTCTAGGGCAAGGTGAACAAAACTGAGCACAATACTCCAACTGCAGCCTTACCAACATCCTGTACAACGGCAACAGAACGTCCCAACTTCTATACTCAATGCCCTGATTGAGGCCAGTGTGCCAACAGCCTTCTTCACTGTCCTGTATATCTGCGAATCAAATTCAGACAACCATGCACCTGATTTCCAACATCCTTTTGTTCCACTACACTCCTTAAGGCCCTCTCATTCACCATTAAACTCCCACCTGAATTTGACTTTCCAAAATGAAAGATGTTGCATTTATCTATATTAAACTCCACTTGCTATTTCTCAGCCCACTTCCCCAGCTGATCAAGGTAGTGCTGCAATTTCTCATAATGTTCCTCACTGTAAACAATACCTCCTATTTTATTGCCATCTGCAAACTTACTAACCTGCATTGTGCACTCTCGACTATATCATTGATCTAGATAACAGACAGCAATGGAGACAGTACAGACCCCTGAGGCACTCCACTAGTCACAGGCCTCCAGTCCGACAAGCATACCTCCACCATAGCCATTTGCTTTATAATGTCAAAGCAATTGCATCGCCAAATTGCCAGCTTACCTTAGAGTCTGTGCGATGTAACCTTCTAAAGCGGCCTTTCATGTGGAATCTTAGTAAAGGCCTTACTGAAATCCATATAGATTATGTTGACCGCCCTGTCCTCGACAACTTTCCTGGTCACTTCCTCAAAAAACCCTAATAAAATTTGTAAGGCATGATCTGCCACGCACAAAGCTATGCTGACTGCTCCAAGTCAAACACTGTCTTTCCAAATGCATGCATATCTTGTATCTCAGAACCTTCTCAAGTAGTTTACCGCAAACAGATGTGAAGCTTACTGGTCTGTATTTCCCAGGCATTTATTTGCAGCCCTTCTTGAAGAAGGGCACTATATATTTGTTACTGCCCAGTCTTCCAGGACCTTGGCGTCTGTCTTCTCTCACCTCTTGCAGTGCTCTTGGATATATCTGGTCAGGACAAAGAGATTTATCTGACTTTGTGCATTCTAATATGTCCAGCAGCACCTCTACTGTGATTTCGACAGTACCAAGATATGACAATTAACCTCCCAAAGGTCACAAGTCTTCATGTCTTTCTTCATGGTAAACACAGAGGGGAAATTGAGGACCTCAAGCATCTCTTGTAGTTTTACACATGTGTGCCTATTTTGGTTTTTAAGGCATCCTATTCTCTCTCTAGTCGTTCTTTTTCTTTACTATAGTGAACTTGGTTTCACCCTAATCTTCTCAGCCAAGGCTATCTCATGCTCCCTTTTTGCCTTCCTGATTTCCGCTTCAGTAAACTCCTGTATCCCCTGTGTACCTCCAGAGATTCCCTTGATCCCAGCTGCCTGTACCTGAACCACGCCTCCTTTTTGTTGGTCAGAGCCTCAATATCTCTTGTCATCCAGGGTTTTCTCTTCCACCCTCACTTTCCCTTCACCCTCACAGGAATATATAAACCTTGAACTCGAGCTATCTCACTTTTACAACCCTCCCTCGTGCCCAATATCCTTTTCCCTGAAAACAAACTACTCCAATTAACCCCTGCAATCCTCTGTCTAATTCCAACAAAATACGCCTTGCCCCAATTTAGAACTTGAATCTGTGGATCAATTTTGTCCCTCCCATAACTATTTTAAAATTAATACAACGCCAGTCACTTTTCCCAAAAATCTCCCCCACTTTACCTCCGTCACCTATCCATCCCTATTTCCCAACAGTAGGTCGAGTGTGTCCATTCCCGTGTAGGACCCTTTATATACTGCTTGGGGAAACTTTCTTGAACAAACTTAAGAAACTACGTTCCATCGAAGTTCTTAACCATCTGCATGTCCCCGTCTATGTTAGAAAAATATAAATCACCTATTATAACAATCCTAATGCTCCTGCTACTCTCACCAGCTTCCCTGCATATTTGTTCCTCTAATTCCCATTGATGATTTGGAGGCTTATAGTGCAAACACTATAACATCACTAACCCCCTCTTCCTTCCTTGTACCATTCACAGAACCTCATCGGATAATATCTCAGTTATTTCATCTTTAAATACTTGTGGGATACTCGCCTTAATCAGAACTATTGGTGTTTCAACTGTTTCCATTTACATCTCTCCCTTGCAATGATTTTCACATCTGCATCAAAACTTGTCAAGGTACAGTGGAGATATGGTGCTGTAACTGGATGGGAGCTGCACATCCTGTCACTTCCAGCAAATTTCCCCACACTGATCTAACACAGTGTTTCCGAAAACTGGAACAACCTGTGTTTATATATGAATAAACCAGTGAGGTCTGCACATCTCCCCCCGCTGGACATTTATCTACCTGTCTACCTGTGATGGCACTTTCAAGGAACAGAGAACCTGCACCACAAGGTGACACAGTAGCTCAGTGACTAGCATTGCTGCTTCAGAGCGCAACGATCTGGGTTTAACTCCATCCTTGAATGACTGCCTGTGTGGAGTTTGCACATTCTCCCCGTGTCTGTATGAGTTTCCTACAGATGTTATGTTTTCCTCCGACAGTATAAAGATATATAGATAAGGGTAGATCGGCCATGCTAAATTGCGTAAAGTACCCAGGGATGTGCAGGCGAGGTGGATTAGCTATGGAAAATGCAGGCTCAGAGGGATAGGGTAGGGGTTTGTCTAGTGGGATACTGTTTAGAGGGTCGGTGTGGCCTCGATGGGCCGAAACGTTTGTTTCCTCACTGTAGGGATTCGATAACTTCTATGGAATTCTCCTTGATTGGCAGCTTTCCACAGGACCCTACCTACATATCTTGCCTTGATATGTCTTGCCAAAATGCTACACCTCACATTTAACTAAAATAAACTCTATCTGCCACTCCTCGGTTCACCTAAACAAAGTCCCATTATAGTCTGAGAGATCATTCATCACTGTCGACGACACCACCAAATCTGGTATTATCTACAAACTTACTGACCATACTTCATATACTCGAATGTAAATGATTTGTATCAGTGACAAAAGGCAGTGGACCCACTATTGATCTTTGCGGCACGCCACTGATCACAGGTCTCCAAGTTTAATGAACAAATGTCACTGTCACGCCCTGTCTCCAATATTCAAGAAAAGTTTGGACCTAAATGGCGAGTTCTCCCTGGATCCCAGGCAGTCTGACCTTGCTAACCAGTCTACCATGTAGAACATTTTGGTTTTCTTACTGAATTCCATAAAGACAACATCCACTCTCCTGCCTTCATCAATCATCTTCATCACTTCCTCAAAAAATTTCACCGAGTCAGTGAGACGTAATTTCAATTGTACAAAGCCCTCTTCAGTCCTTGTCTTTCCAAATACATATCGATCTTTTTCCTCGAAATCTCCTCCAACAATTTAGTCACCATTGACGTCATGCTCACCAATCTAGAGTTACCTGTTTTTTCTTTACTTTCTTAAATAATTGCGCTATGTTAGCAGCCCTCCAGTCTTTTGACACCTCACCTGTGAAAATCAATGTTACAAATATATCAGCAAAATGCATAAGCAATCTATTTCCTAGCTTCCCGCAAACATCTGGGATACAACTGATCAGGTCCCAGGGATTAGTTCACCTTTATGTGTTTTAAAATGTCCAACACCTCCTTGTAATATAGACACTTTTCAAGGTATCATTGCATATTTCTTCATTCTCTCGTTCTTGTAACGTCCTCCACATTAAATACTGAGGAGAAATACTTGTTTCGTATCCCTCAAATTTGTTGTGGTTCCATAAATAGGTAGCCTTCCTGATCCTTAAGGGGCCCGATTGTCTCCCGAGTTAATCTTTTAAAATTAAAGGATTTGTAGAATATCTTCAATGCCTCATTAACCCAATTTCCAAAGCAATCTCTTGTCCACATTTTTGTGGCCCGATTTCCCGATTGATGATACACTTGCTGCCCTTATGCACCTCTCGGGATTCACTTGATCTCAGCTCTGTTTACCGGACATATGCCTCCTTCCTTACCTTGACCATAACATCAATATATCTAGCCATCCAGCACTCCCTGCACCCACCAGCCTTGCCCCTCTCACTAATAGGAACACGTTTGCTCTGGACTCTCTGAAACCAAATTTTGATGGCCTCGCATTTTCCAACCATCCCTTTACCTGTGAATAGGGTATTCCAATCAGCCTTTCACAGGGCTCACCTAACACTTTCAAAATTGGCCTTGTTCAAAGTTAGAACTTTAATGTTGACATCAAGTATTTCCGATTCCATAATTAATTTAAAACTAATATTTATGCATAACAAACTTGAAAGTTAAATAAACACTTCCTGTGCCTCTATAACGGGCTCGAGAGACTGAATAGGCTCCTCCTGTCCCTCTGTATTACACTGGAAATGCTGTCGCTCTGTAATAGACCCAAGAGGCTTAATGGCCTCCTCCAGTTCTTCTAAACACACTCGAGAGGCTGCATGGCCTCCTCCTGTCCCTGTGTAACAGATCCGAGACACAGCAACCTGTGGATTACGAGCAGCCGGTCAACTGTATCTGATGGAGGTCCATTCCTTTTCAGTTACAGAAACACAAACAACACAATGTACTCCAGGTGCCCTCTCAGTGACACCTGATACAGCTGCAGTGACAAATCTCTTTGTTTTGAATGGTTCTGTTGGCAAAATATGCCAATATTCCAACTTTCCACCTTTTCAAGTAGCAACAGGTTAATATGGGCTGAATGGCCTTCTCCTATCCCTCTGTAAGGGGCCCATAGGGACAGAATTGCTTTGGCCTGTTACTGAGCAGCAGTCGCAATGCTCTGTCTCAAGGTTATGAAAGGATTTGAAAACAGGGTATTAAAACCAGGAGTAGCCTCACACTGGTCAATAAGTACCATACTTTGTTTCAGGTATCTAGAAACGTGCCCACCAGACGTTTTTTTTTTACGCAGCAGATCTGTCATTTTATAACTGCCTATTTTCATAAACAGAGTGGAACATATATAGACCGCTGCAGTGTTCTGTTAATACTCTCATATACAAGGGGAAAAAAGATTAAAAATATTGAAAGATTTATGGTCCACCCTCAGCAACCTTATCCATTCCGTCCAAAACCAGTAAATGAAAAGTGATGAATTGGTTAACGGAGCCTGTTTGTTCAGTGACTGTGATTAATGCCAATCTCCATGGATTCGAATTATCCCAGTGGAGGGTTTCAATCTTTTAATGATAAATGGGCTCCGTTCAATGTGTCAACCCATAACATGAGCGGGAGCATCACTGACAACACTGATAGGGATTAGCAGATCCAGAGAGAAGGGGAGGAGAGATCAGAATCTGAGAACATTAGACTGGAATGTTCCAACAATGGATCAGAATCAGAGAACATTAGACTGAAATATTCCAACAATGGATCAGAATCTGAGAACATTAGACAGGAATATTCCAACAATATACAGGAGCTTATCCGATTATGTTTGGTATCTTTCTGAATTTGATTGGATGTCATTATCGTCGCGGATATATTTCGCTCTTCACATTATTCAATACTTTTATTATCCCTTCCTGGCTATCGTTGGTGTTCCTGGTGAGTGTCACTATCTAGATTTTGTTTTCTATAAACCGGTCATGAGTGTATTATTGTTATTTCATATAGTCTACACTTCCTGCCACTATTATTGTTACAATCCAATCTCTCATTCCAGATATTCACTCGACAGACCACTACTAACTACATTAATGAAGGTGTTCAATTTCTGTCTCCCTCTCTGCTCTGGCAGTGTTACTATGTTGAACTATTCAGTTTCAGGGGAGAACCACAATGCATTGTCTCATTGCCTTTACTGTTAAGAGCATGGAGGTCACTTTCTACTCTTCTGGTTACAAACTCCACTTCCTTCCACTGTTTCCATCCCTTCCCTGGCCAATATCTGCAGCTGAAGCAGTCAGGTCAAAACTGTGGGAGATCCCTTTGACTATGAGCTGATTCTTGACACCATACCCTGAACATTTCTAACTTGAAATACTCACCACTCCAGAATATATCTCACTGGTTTATTCGATCTGTTGTTTGAACCTTGAGCTATGAAATACAGTCTTAATGAAGCCAATAATCTGCTGCTGACACTCCGGGCTTCAAACCTGCTGAAGCAAATCTGATTCAACCTCACACCAAACTCCCATCCATCTGTCATTCATGTGCACGCCGATGGATATTGCTATTGTGTCTGGCAATGCCTTTATTTTAACATTCTCAAACACTTTAGCTCATTTGTCCATGAAACCTCTCTCGTTCTCTCTACTGATTAACAAAAAGCTTGCCTGTTGTTAGTATTTAAAATAATTTCCTCCATGTGCGTTCCTTCTCAAACAATGAGTTTTGCACTCAACCACGCCAATCGCGTGCACACACACACACACACTCTCTCTCAGTCTCTGATGAACACACACACACGCAGAGAGAGCAAACCTTCCCATTGTAAGCAGTAAATCTGTTGCGAGTATAGTTAGCATATGATAGTCAAGTTTGCAATACTCTCTATGCTGTGCTGATAGTGCAGTTTACTGAGGAACACACTAGCATGCTCTGCACAGCTCTCCATGCTGGGCTGTCACCTTGTCCCAGTTTATGTTGTTTGTGGTGTTCTCTGAAGCAGATTGAGAACTTAATGTAACAAACCATTTCAGCTGATCTGACAATGCCTTTATTCATTGTTCTCATTCTTGTAATTTTACTCTCGAAGATCTCACTTCGCCAGTTAGTCCCACTGCCCTGACGTTTTCCACATATTTCCACAACATCTTTTCAGTTAATTAACTGTCTGTTTCTGTCTTTAATGTGAATCTCTTGTCCCTTTCTGTCTTTCCCTGGTCTTGGGTTTTGGCCTCCCTAGTGTATCGAGTGCTGGCATTGTGTAGCTCAGAAATAATGAAATGGGGTGTGTCAGGCTGTTGTTCACTTCCTGGTATGTCCCATGTGATGGTCCATGGACAGGCGTGTTTCAGAAGTTATGAGAAACATCCTTGTAACTTGGTCTGTACCTGTGGCTGTCGCTCTCAGGTGACCATGCGATTAGAAACAAAAGGAAGCCCACTGAGTAAAGGACCACGCATATAAATTGCCTGACAGTGCTGTCACTTGTTAAATAAGAGGTTATTTTCTCCCTTTTTTTAGTAAGAGACCTTAAAGGCAAAACTTCCGACTGAAAACGGCTCAAGTAAATAACTTATGGGGCTTTTAGGGTTTTTAAAATAAATAGCAGAAACAATGGCCAGCTGGCACAGACCAGGATTTCTAGGTTTTTTTTTATATTGTAGCTATAACAATCACCAAGTGCTTGGGGTGCCAGAAGGGTTGTAAGTTTCAGTAAATTATCCACAGCTGGTATTCTCTCTGGAACCTCACTTGATGGTGTTTCCTCCTGGATTGGAGAACTGTATGCAAGAATGCATGTCTGAATGGTCCTTTTTGCGAAGGTGTGTGTTTATGGGATGTTGATATATTGGAACAGTTCATTAGTAGAAGGTACTGTATCCATTATTCGGTTAAGATTGCCAATAAAAAAATTATTCTAAATTCATCTTCATTTCTAATTGGATTTTCATTAGAGTGTTTAAATATATTGTGTTTTGCTTAATGGTAGGTGGTTTGAATAGTTTGACATCTGGAACACCCAACTCACGTCTACCTTCAAAATAAGGAAAGGTTGGCATCCAACCTACCTTCTTAAAATAGTTTGAGGCAGTCCGGTTCGTATATAGCAAACTGTGGACTCTTGTCTTGTTCTATATCGATAATACCAAATTGGGTTTAGAATTACAATCCCTACAGTGTGCAAGCAGGCCATTCTCCCCAACAAGTCCACACTGACCCTCCGAGGAGTAACCTACCCAGACCCATTCCTCTCCCCTATTATTACACATTTACCCGGACAAAGGCAACTAACCCACACATCCCTGAAAACTATGAACAATTTATCATGGCAAATACACCTGACATGTACATCTTTGGATTGTGGGAGGAAACCAAATCATCCAGAGTAAGCTCATGCAGACACTGGAGAGTATGCACCAGGAGGCTATTGGGTTCAAAGGTCGTGTATGGTAGTTGATAGTGTCTTTTTTCTGGATGTTGAATTTGGTTGGTTTAAACAGTATTTTGTGTGAAAAGATTCAGTCCTTAAGAGTTCTCTGGGTGTGGAAAAGTGAAGTTGGCGGTTTTACAAAAGGTAATGATGGTAAAGCTTTCGGAATTGACAGACAACCTGGAGTTAGGGTTGCGATTGTCTGTGAGAAAATGAGAGATAATTACAGCTATAGATCGGCAATTACGTTTAGTAGAACCGCCATCAGACTCTTTGGAAATGGCTGGAATTCAATTTCAAATGATGGTCTTTGAACCTGAGAAGGAATTGAAAGAGTTTGAATTATGATGAAAAGTAGAAATAAAAGAAAGGGAAACGAAGAAGAAAGAGAGAAAAGGATAGAAGAAAAGCAGAGAGTTTCAACTTAAAACGTTAGCAATTAGAGAGGAAAGTTGATATAGAAGGCGGAGATGAAGGTAGAATGTCGGTGGGATGAGGAGGATAGTGCGGTTGAGCAACCCTATTGTAACCAATGGCCTAACGAGGTTCTGTTTAAATGCATCCAGGCATTCTCTAAATTTGATGAGAAGGCTGGGAAAGCCTTTTGAATTTCATTTGAGAAAGTGGCTAAACAAATGCAGACACCAGTGACCATGTGAATTTATTTGATCCAAAGCTGACAGGTATATGCATCCCTATCGGAGGAGGTATCTGGGGAGTATGAGGTGTGTAGAAAGCCATCTGAA
Source organism: Chiloscyllium punctatum (assembly GCF_047496795.1). NCBI lineage: Eukaryota > Metazoa > Chordata > Chondrichthyes > Orectolobiformes > Hemiscylliidae > Chiloscyllium > Chiloscyllium punctatum. Next base: position 55,858,015 of record NC_092785.1, on the reverse strand, counting down.
GTGTCTATGAGCTTGGGCCAGACACTGACAGACAGCGTTACAGGAATCGAAAAGAGGGTCCCTGGTTAAACGCGCATTGAGTTTGAAAGGATCAAACAAAGTAATTTTGAAAGGTGGTAAGGGTATTAAAAACAGAGCAAACCTATGACACTTTTAGAGAGATTCTTATTTTGGAGAAGTTCAATAATTCACTTCCTGCAGTCGTGAAAACTCGTGTGGAAGAGCAGAGTTAAAACGGCAAGATTAGAAGCTGAAATGGCTGATGATGATGATTGAGTTCAGAAATCAAAGTTTGCTTTCTGTGAGAGATGGAGAAAAATGTGCGAGGTCTTGTTAAGGTTTACAGGCATAGGCCAGGAGTAGCAGGTAAAGAGGTTAGAGCATTAAGAGGTACAGAAGCATGTAATTCTTTTATGCTGAGACATGAGGAGCTATGTCATTCAGAGGGAGTAGTGGAGAGATTAGAAGCGCTACATTATGTAACGTGTGATTGGAGTGTCCAGTGGAAACATCAACAGATTTATTCCACAATGGGGAAGGAGGCCTTGGTGTTGGCATTGCAACATTTCAGATTTACATTGCCAATAACACACCTGAGACAAATCTTTATCACTGATCATAACCCCTTAATGTTTTTGGTTAAGTTTAGGGAGAAAAATACCAGTCTGTTTCGATTGAGCTTATTATTGCTGCCATCCAGTTTGAAACTATACAGGCGACAGGGTGATAAAACCTAAGTGTGGAGACTTGGATGAAGAAAGACAAAGGCATTCTGTGGCAGGAGTAAAATGATTGAAATCGAAATAGATGTGAATATTTGTATGCTCAGAGTCAATGTAATATATATGCATTTCAGTCTACTAATAGAGGAAGATTACGAGGTATAAAATGAATCCACCTTTGTGTATTGATAGATTATTTTATTAAAGATGGAGTTGTGAGGATACTATCACTGTACAAAGGTTATTTTCTCTTGGGTTTTTCTTTTGAAGAGAGGTGTTAAAGGCAGAGGTGCAGAACTGCTGTCTGAAAACAGTTTAAATAAATAACTGAGATTTTAGGTTTTATTGAAACGGTGGTAACAATGGAAGGGCAGTAGCCAGCTCTCCCAGACCAGATTACCTCATTTTACTTTTAGCTGCAGCATTCAGAAGCTGCTGGGGATCCCAGAAGGGTTGGAAGTTTCAATACATGATCCCCAGCTGCTTTTCTCTCTGAGATCTCTGTTGATGTTGTTTCCTCCTGGATTGGAAAACTGCTGTAAGGATCTGAATTTGAATATATCTTTGTGCCAAGCGGTGTAAACCAAACAGGTACGGTATCTATTGTTTGTGTAAGTGTTCCAACATATAAGCTATCCCAAAACGTTCTTTTCTTTGATTGTAGTTTAACTAAAGCATTTGAATAGATTATATTTTGCTCAATGTCGAGTGGTTTGACTAGTCACAAAATAACTGGAACGCACACTTCACATCTATATTTAAAGTAAAGGAAGGTTTGGGTCTAAACGGCCTTCTGGAAATATTTTGAGGGAATCTGGTCTGGTTGAAAACACTTGTAGCGAGGGGCTTCTGACTGGCTTCTGCAATTGAAAATTTAGTGGAGGGTCAGGGGAGGTATTGCTGGAGGTTGTGCTGTAAGTTGCCTCAGACATTCAGGGAGACCTGAGGATTTAGCGACCCAACTCTGGATGGAGCCTGGGGACTGTAGTTACAACATCTGGGTCTGTAACATGAACAACAAATGGAGCAGAGGCTGCAGAGCGGGGAAGCTCTGAAAGCACACAGCGAGTGTGAGTGGGGAAAGGGATCTGCTGTATCTACCCCGGATTTTCCAGGAACAATTTCCCAAACTCCACTTAACCCAGGATCAAAGTATGAGGGGACCCTGACTGAACAAGGAGCTGGTCACAGAGAGGTGTCACCTCCTTCAACACGATCTGCAGTCTATCACCAGGGGGAGGATGGTGTTGCCAGGGGCTGTGAGGGTCACTGTTTCATTCAGCTTCTATGATCCAGAACTTTCCAAGCAGGACGAGGTGACATATCCATCATGTCCCAGTATCTCAACATCAATGTTACCATTCGGTGATGGAGGATATATATGGTTGATGAGGTAAATAGATTGTTTCTCTCTCAGCAGGGAGCTGCCGGTTGTATCTATACTGGATAGTGGGATTCCCGATGCATCTGCAAAGTATCCATATTAATGCGGAGATGTAGAGGAACTGAAGGAGCTCTCTCTCACTCCATTAATGTCACAGCGTGCCCATCACAGTACATCATGTGGTGAATACCTACTGTCCTGGCAGCAGTCATGGTCTCTTCATTCAGAAGCAGTCAGCCAGTCCCATCGTCATCGGGTCTCCACGTAGAAAGGAATGAATATATTTTGGATAAAGGCCGTCTCCTTGATGCACGTTTCAAAACACCATCCCCACCACCAAACAACCACATCAAAGTATTCCATGTGTACGGAGAGCAATGGGGTCACTTGGGGTGTCTGGGAGCAGACGATCAGGGATAGAGCAAAACCTCCCATGTCTGAACGGGGCTGAATGAATCCCCCAGTACACAGTATCATTAATCCCTGTAATCCCTCTCCATTTCAGTAGCATACTGCCTTCCATTATTCCTGTAAATGAAATGACAGGTTATATCATGTTAAATTCCACCTGCCAAACTATTATCTGTTGCCTTGACCTCTCTGAATCTATTTGCAGACTCTCCACCCTCTCTTGATAAAGTAATCTCCTGCTTACCACAGCGACATCACCAAACTCAGCATCTGTATATCTGTTCCATCCTCCTGATCATTCATATAGACTGTAAATAGTTGAGAACCCAGCGCTGGTCACTGTGTGACCCTACTGGTTACGTTCTGTCTAACTGATTGAGACGGATTTATCCTGAGTGCCTGCTTCGTGTATGATACCCAGTCCTCCCCCATTCCAGTGAAACACTGTCGAAGGGTTGAATAAGAACAAGGAGTATCTGTGAGGAATCCAACCCCTCGATGACACTGATGTCAACACGGCCTCTGTTCCACTTTCCTGCCATCTCTCCATCCTAAAACTCTAGTCTCTTATTGTAGATTGCGCCACATGAAAAAAAAATCCACTCCATATCGACACATTCAATTACTTTTAGAATGTTACAGACCTCAATGAGATCTCCTTTCATTCTTATAAACTCGAGAGTATATGCCAAAACTGCTCAATTACTCTTCATAAGGCAAACACTTCAAATATGGAATCAATCTGATGAAGCTCTTCTGAATTGCCTCCAATGGAAATGCATCATTGTGCAGGACACCCAAACTATACTCCAGTTGCATCCTCATTAATGCCTTGCATAGCTACACTAACACTCCCTACCTTTCTACTCTATCCTTTTATAAATAAACACTGAAATTATGCTTGCATTTCTCATTACTTGCAGTACCCGCAGGCAGGATTTCTGTGATATGCAAGCAGACACCCAGATCCCTCTGCACCTAAGCACTTTGAACTTTCTCTCCATTTAGATAATAATTTGTCTTTCTATTACACTGGCCAACTTGAATAGCCCCATATTTATTCCCTTTAATTTTCTTTGCTTAATGTTGGCCTATTCACGCAACCTATCCATATAGTTTTAAAATCTCTTGCATCATCATTCCGAAGTAATTTCCCACCGATGTGAGAGTCATCTGAAAATGTGGCATCGTATTTTCTCTCCCGTCAACCGAGTACAGTAGTACCAATGATTTGAAATGGTTGAGGCATGAGTACTGAAATCAATGGCACCCCACAAATTGCATTTGCCAAAATAAAATGACACATTTATTCCATCTGACTGCATTTTGTTGGTTAACCAATCCTCCATCCAAGCGAATAAACTACTCCTAAACCCATGTTGTCTGATCTTACCACTTACTTTTTGTTGAAGCGACACATCCAATGCCTTCAGGAAGACCAGATATGTTCCATCTCCCACGATCCACCTTTTTTGTGACATCTTCAAATAACTCAAGCAAACACTTCAAACTTGATTGTCCTTTGTAAAACCATGTTGACTATGATGGATTGTGGTTTAACTTTGCAAATGTCCTGAACAATGGACTCTAACAATTTGCCTTAAATTACAATGGTTTATTGTTACACTTTAGTCCCGAATGTATACCATTATTATAAGTTCTTCCCTTTCGAAAGCCTTTACGTTTTCTTTGAATTCCTATTTAATGGGCAAACGTTTTTAAGAGATCTGCTCCAGTTGCTGTGTAAGAGCCATGTGTGGCTGAATGGACTCATCATCCTGCTGGTGTACAAACTCGATGGGCTGACGTCTTTCTGGTGTTCCCATGTTGTCGTCTCCAAGGCCAGAATGACCTCCTCCTGTTGATCCTTTAGAGGATTGGGAGATTATGGAATCTTACTGTTGCTCTCTAACATTTTGATGGGCTGATGGGTCTTCTCATACTTCTCCATCGAAATATTGAACGGTCTCCTCATGTATCCGGGAGATGGTTCCGAGGGGTTGATTGGTCTTATCTTGTTCCCATACAAAAGACACGTGTCGAAATTACTTCTTCCTTTCTCATTAAAGAAGTCTCAGATAGTTTTTATCCTTATCCAATTCCCTTGCAATAGTCTCGGTGGGTCTGAATGGCCTCCTGTTATCCAGGTGTAACAATCTCCAGTCACTGTGTGACCTCCTCCAGTTCCTATGTTACAGACTTGAGGAGGCTGAATGGACTGATCCTGTTGCTGTTTAACAGGATACTGGTGCAGCATGTCCTACTGTTATAGGCTCAAGTGGCTAATTGGCCTCCTTCTGTAAATGTATATCAGGCTCCAGGGGCTGAATAGCCTCATCCTGTTTTGTTGTAACAGGGTCGAATGCTTGAATATCCTCCTGTTGTTCCTGTGTAACACACTGGAGAATGGAATGGTTCCTCCACTATCTGTGTAATTCGCTTCACTCGTTGACTACATCTGTCATCGATGTTGAAGTAAGTTCATCCTTATTTTTTGTAAACTCCAATGGCTACTGGGTCAACCTGATCATCCTTTCGTTATAAGCTAGCACCTTCATTGCAGGAATCAGTTGAGGGAACCATCTCTGAGCTTCTTCTAATATAACAACATCATTTCTTCACTGAAGAGATTAAATCTGTACACACTACTCCAGATGTGATCTCACTAAGACCCTGTACAGCAGCAGCAACATTTTACCAGCCTGTTGTAAGGTTCCCACCCAGGTTAGAGCTGTCTCAGCTCTCTCGGGGAATATAGAGCATTGTTGGAAAATCATTGTGCTTCTCTACTCCATCAGCATAACGGGAGATCTGGAGAAATTAAAGTTAGAGAAGATCATAAATGATGTGGCGAGATGATCTCTTCTATTAATCTCTCCAGAGCCCACATCGCTCAGATTCCACAGAATCTAGTAAGATGGAGCAAACATTGATGGGAGTTATATCTCAAAGTGAAAGCTGCAATATAAATGCTGGACATATGATAAAACAGGAAATGAGATATACACATTTGTGGGTACTGCGGTAATAATATACTGCTTACATTATATCTAAACTGTGTTAACCCAACTGAATGCTAATGCTGGGAAAATGGATTTCATGACCGCGTGTGAGATGGTTTACATGAACATTATGTTGAGCACTGAGCTCGATATCAGGTTATTTAGGAATTGGTGTTGAGTGATCAGAAGAGCTAATTGAAAATTTTGCTGGCAAGGACATTTTGGGAACAGTGACCACAATGTATTGGTTTTCTTTTATGCTGTTTGAGTACACGACAGTTTTTTGTTGTATTTGAAGTAACCATTTGAAATCTGAGTCATGCAGACCATGAAGGTGTGAGGAGAAAGTGGGGATGACAGATGCTGAAGATCAGAGTCGAAAAGTGTGGTGCTGGAAAAGCACAGTCAGGCAGCATACTAAGAGCAGATAAATCGATGTTTCAGGCATAAGCCTTTCATCAGGAATGAAGCTTATGGGCCTAGGGGGCTGAGAGATAAATGACAAGAGGGTGTGGCAGGAGGGAGGTAGCTGGGATTACGATAGGTAGATGAAGGTGGGGTTGAAAGTGAAAGGTGATGAAAGGAGACAGAACGCCTCATCTACTGCATCCATTAAAGACAATGTGGTCTTCTCTTCATTGGCGAGGCAGGAGGTCAACTTGTAGATGATTTCAGGGAACATCTCTAGGACAACTACATTGAACAACTCCATCGCCTAGTGGCTGAGCACTTCAAATCCCCTTCCCACTCTGCCAAGGACATGAGAGTCCTGGGCCTGCTCCATCACCTAACCGGAGCCACCAGAAGCCTGGAGTAAGAAAGCCTCCTCTTCTGCCTTGGGACCCTCCAACCACAGGGGATCATAGTTGATTTCCCCATTTCCCCTAATCCCACCTTATCCTACTCCAACCTTCCAAGTCAGCACCGCCCTTTTGAATGTTCCTATGTGTCCACCTTCCTTCCTATCAATCTGGTGCACCCTCCTCTCGGACTATCACTTTCAACCCCACCTTCATCGACCTATTCGATGAAAGGAAGCAGCTTAGAAAAATGCCAAGTGTTGCAGTAAGCCAGTGGATTCAGAGAAATGTAGGGCCCAGCAAAGGATGACCAAAATCAGAAAGAGAAAAAGCATGCAAACGGAAGAAAAACATAAAGACTGCTAAAAAGCATCTATCAATGTATGAAAAAAATAAAAACAAAGTCAAATGTGGAACAGTTGGTGTGCAGACAGGATAATTTATTTCAGATTACAGAGAAATCGCAGGGATAAGAAACAGTTCCTTTGTGTCTATCTCCATGGAAGAATGTCCAGAAATTCTCCCAGAAATAACAAGTGACCATGGGACTTGTGTAAGTAAAGTCTAAGATCATTCTTGTCAGTGATGAGGTCATCTTTGAAAAGAAAGCTGAATTGAGTATTTATAAATCTGACAGACTAGATGTACTTCAAACAAGATTTTCAGAGGAAGCAGCAACAGACATGTTGATTGCATCGCGGATTTTCACTTTATATTCCGACACATTCCCGAAATGCATTTATCCAATCTGGATAAGGCAAAGGTTATAAGTATTATCCAACAGTTTAAGGAGAGATGAATTTGGAGAATGGTAAACTACAGACCAGTTCACCTGTCATCCGCAGTCAGGTATCTCTTGGACTCGATTACAAAGCACATGCTACTAGATATTTAGAAGGTAAAAACATAACTGGGGAGTGTGAGAATGCACCGATGAATGGAAAACCAGAAGTGACAAACATTTTTTTGGAATGGTTTGAAGATGATTCTTGTGGACATAGGCAATGAACAACAAATGGATAATGTATAGTTGGATATTCATGAGCTTTTTAAAAGAACTCACACACTGAGCTCATAAGAAAAGTTAAACTGAGAGGTATTAGGAAGAACATATGCAAATGGGAAAGAAAAATTAGGTTTACATTCATGTGAATGTAATTGGAAGATAGAGGATGTCGTACACCAGTTGCATCGAGTGTTAATGAGACTACACTTCGAATATTGTGTATCGCTCGGATTCCCAATCTAAGAAAGAATATACTGACTACAGAGGAACTGCAAAAGGTATTCTCCACATTAACCCCTAAGTTGGCAAGGTTGTCTGACGGGGTAACTCAGCCTGTAATCTGAAGTTTCGAAACATGAGAGGTGATCGTAGTGAATCTTAGAAACATCGAAAGGACTGAATAACAGAGGGACATGAGGAAGTACAAGTAGGCGAGATCTGGGAGAATCCCACGATATTCTACACAGACAAGTCAAACAGAATAATCAGCAAAGAGTCAGTGTTCATTAGAAACCAAAGGGGCAATCTGTGTGTCAAGCGGGAGAATATTGATGGATTGTAACATGAGACCTTCACATCTATTTTACTTGGGAGAAGGAGGATGCAGGTACAGAATTCAAGAAGATGGACTGGACAACTCTTGAACAGATTGATGTAAAATACGAGTAGGGATTTGAGGCTTTGTTCTGTACAAATTAGGACCAATCTCCATGTCTGAAAGAGTTGTATCACAGGCGGCTGTTGGGGTCAAGGGAGGAATGACCCTGATTGAATATTTTAATTAGAATCTGATCATAGGGGAGGTGCCAGAGAACTGGAGGACTGCGAATACGATTCCACTTCACAGTAAGGGTGGGAGAGATAGACAAGGGAACTATAGACGAGTGAGTATTAGATCACTGTTAAGGAAACTACAGGATAAAATAAGGAAGGAGAAAATCGAATTCCAATCAGAGTCACAAGGTTTGATCAGAGATAATCATCGTGACTTTATCAGAAGGAAGTCGCATCTAATGGATTTGATTGAATTAGTTTGAGGAGGTCGATTGTTTAGTTTTGTAAGAAGGTCTCTGACAAATTTCCAGCTGGGATACTGAGAAATAATGTAAAATCTCACAATATGAAGGATACCTTGACAGGTTACAAGGAGAAATGTCTTGATGGCAGCAGGCAGAGGGTGGTGGGAGAAGGCTGTTTGTGTGACTGGAGACCAGTGTCCACTGGTGTACCAGAGGGATCAGTGCTGTGTCCCTTATTGTTTGTGTTATTCATAAAAAAAGATGTGAATGTGGAGAGGGCTAGGTGGAGAGTGGGGGAGGTGTGATAAGTAACTGTATGTTTGACATTAAGATTGACCGGATGGTTCGCAGTGAGGAGGAAGGCCTTAAGTTACAGGAAGATGCAGATGATTGGTCAGATGGGCAAATGAATGGCAGATGTAATGTAACCCTGATAAATATGAGCTGATGCACTTTGGGAGAAGGAACCAGACAGGGGAGGACTCAATGAATGGCAGCACACTGGGAACCTCAGGGTGTGCTTCTCCACACATCCCTGAATGTGACTGGACAGGTTAATGGACTAGTTAAGAATTGGACCTTGGGTGTAGCATTTCCTAATCAGGAGTAGATTATAAGAGCAATACAGGGCTTTGGAGTACTGTATGTAGCTCTGGGAGCCACATTCCAGGAAAGATGTGATTGTACTGGAGAGGGTGCAGAGGTGATTCGCCAGGATGTTCCCTGGGATGGAGCATATCAGCTATGGAGATAGGCTGGATAAGCTCGTGTTGTTTTCTTTGGAGCAGAGAAAGCTGAGGGGTCAGGGATTCAGAAGGATAAGATTATGAGGGACATGGACAGGGTGGAAAGACAGCAGCTGTTCCTTTTAGTCAGAGGGTCAAGAACAAATGAGCACACTTTTAAAGTGAAAAGTTTGAGGTTCAGAGAGGATTTAAATATTTTTTTCACCTTGAGGATGTGGGGTTCTGGGATTACTTCCTGAGAAGGGGGATTATCACGGGTAACCTCACAATCATTAAAAAGTATTTGGACGAGCACGTGGAAGTGACATAACATTCCAGGCTATGGGCCTGGTGTAGGAAAGTGGGACTAATATAGATTGTGCTGTATTTCTGTTGGCACAGAGTCTGTGCTCCTTTGAGTGGATGGTGTGTAAGGTCAATTATTGAGCAGTCTAAGGCAGGAATTGATGGCTTTCTGAAGAGTTTTTCACAAGGGTTAAAAGAGTGAACTGTAATAGCTGGTTAAATTATGTCAATGTGAGAAATATGAGAAAACAAGTGCAGTTTCCTTACAGTTTGAAACCAGAGAACAGTGAATGGGAAACAGGGAAATGGCAGAACTATGAAGCCACTACTTCAGTTCTGTCTTCACAGAACTTTCAAACAATACAAGGAAAACCAAGTCTGGTGTGGGAAAATGATAGAGTACATTGAACATAGAACATAGTAAGTAAATGGTTGAGGAGAAATTATTGTGGCTGAAAGTGATGGTCATAGGCAACACTGACGGAGATTTATGAAATGGGAATTATGTTTGAGAAACAGAATGGGAGACAAATGAAAGAGAAACAATGGATGTAAAACATGTGGACTTTTAGAAAGATTTTGGTAAAGCTCCAAGCCCAATTTGCAAAATCAAATCTGAGTGGATTGGGGGCTAATATATGGCTATGTTTCCACAATGGGACAGCTGGCAGGAAACGGTGAGTAGAAATAAACAGACTCGTCAAGCAACAGCCTGACATTGTCTGTAAGGTATGATTCTGTGAGTATGACCATATCGCAGACACCCCATTACCTACCCGGAATATCTCCTGTCTTATCAGCAGGACAGACACAGCAGAATGGCGGCACAGTGGGATACAGTTAGAAGGGAATTGCTCTTGGAGTCCTCAACAGTGACTCTGTATCCCATGAAGTCTCATGGCATTACTTTGCACATGGGAAAGGAAACCTCCTGCTGATTACCATGTACCAGCCTCTCTGAACTGATGAATCAGTACTCCTCCATGCTGACCAACACTTGGAGGAAGCACTGAGGGTAGCACGGACGCAAGATCTACTCTGGGTGGGGGATTTCAATGTTCACCAACAAGAGTATCTCAGCGACAGCATTACAGCGAGCTGGCCAGGCCCCAAAGGATATAACTGCTCGACTGGTTCTGCAGCAGGTGGGGAAAGAACTAACATGAGGAAAATACAAACTTGAACACAGCCTTACTAATCTGCCAGTTACAGAAGTATCTGTCCATGATATGATCGGTAAGAGAGACCACCACATAGTCATTGTGGAGACAAAATCACACCTTCACATTGAGAATAACCTCCACCATTTTGGGTGGTACTATCACGTTGCTAAACAGGGCAGACTTCGAACAGATCTAGCAGCTCAAATCTGGATGTCCATAAGGTGTCGTGAGTCATCAATAGCAGCCAAGTTGTACTCCTGCATAACCTCATGGCCTCCTGCATATCCCCCTCACAATTGCCATCAATCTAGAGAATCAATATTGGTTCAGTGGAGTGTGCAGGATGGCAGGAGCAGCACCAGGCATACCTGATAATGGGGTGTCAGCCTGGTGAAGCCACCAATCAGGACTACTTATGCGCCAAACAGCATAAGCAGTAAGTAATAGACACAGCTAAGTGATCCCACAAGCAAAGGAACAGATCTAAGCTCTGCAGTCCTTCCACATCGAGCCGAGAAACGTTGGGGACAATTAAACAATTCACTGGAGGAAGAGATTCCACAAATAACCCCTTCCTCTATGATGGAAGAGCCCAGCACTTCAGTGTATAAGATAAGGCTGATTCATTCGCAACAATCTTCAGTCAGAAATGCGGAGTGGATGATCCATCTCAGCCCCCTCCAGTGGTCCTCAGCAATTCAGTTACCAGTCATCAACCAATTTGGTTCAGTCCACACGATATCCAGAAACGATTGGAGATACTGGATACTCCATAGGGTCCATAATCCGACAACATTCTGGCAATAGTACTGACAACTTGTGCTCATAACTTGCCACTCCCCTAGCCAAACTATTTCAATACAGTTACAACAATGGTTTTTCCTGATTACGTGGAAAATTTCCCCAAGTAATCATTGCTCCTGTATGTAAAACGCAGAACAAATCCAATCCGGCCAATTGCCACCCCATCAGTCTCCTCTCGATCATCTGTAAAGTGGTGGAAGGTCTCAGTGTTTTTAAGTAGCACTTGCTCAGCAATGCCCTGGTCAATGACGCCCAGTTTGGGCTCCACCAGGGCCACTCAGCTCCTGATCTCATTACCGTGATTCAAACATGGACAAAAGAGCTGAATTCCAGAGGTGGGGTGAGAGCGATAGCCCTTTAAATCAAGGCTGCATTCGACTATGTGTGGTATCAAGGGGCCTTAGCAACACAGGAATCAATGGGCATCAGGGGCAAACTCCCCGCTGGTTAGAATCATACCTGACACGTAGGAAGGTGGTCATGGTTGATAAAGGTCAGTCAAGTCAGCTCCAAGTCTGTAGGAGTCCCTCGAGCAGTGACCGAAAACTTCTTCAGGGCTACTTCATCAATGACCTTCCCTCCATTTTAAGGTCAGCAGTGGGGATGTTCGCCAATGATTGTACAATGTTCTGCAACATTTGTGGCTCCTCAGATACTGAAGCAGTCTATGTTCAAACACGACAAGATCTGGAGAGTATCCAGGTTGACAAGTGGCAAGTAATATTCAGGCCACACGAATGCCAGGCCATGACCATCACCAGTAAAGTACAATCTAACCTGCACCTTGGCATTCAATGGTGTTACTATCACTGAATCACCCAGTGTCAAATTCCTGGTGGGTAATCATTGCTCAGAAACTCACTGGTCTCGCCACATGAACACAGTAACTATAAGGGCAGGTCCGAAGCTAGGAATACTGCGGCGAGTAACTCACATCCTGACTTCCAAACGTCTGTCCATCATCTACAATGCATAAGTCAGAGGTGTGATAGAAGACTCCCAATTTGCCTGGATGAGTGGAGTTCCAACAACACTCGAGAAGCTTTATACCATCCAGGACAAAGCAGCCAGTTTGACTGTCCCTTCATCCACAATGCTCCACCATCAACGCTCAGCAGCAGCAGCAGTGTTTTACTATCTACATGCTGCAATAAAATGATCCACCAAAGATCCTCAGAGACCATCTTCACAACTCCCATGTCTATCTAGAAGGACAAGGGCTACAGATGTATGGGAATACCATCATCTTCAGGTTCCCTCCAAGCCAGTCACCATCCTGACTTGGAATTTTATCACCGCTCCTTCACAGTCACTGGGTCAGAATCCTGGGATTCCCTCCCTAATGGCATTTGAGGTCAACCAAGCAGGTGGACTGCAGCGTTCAACAAGGCAGCTCACCACCACCTTCTCGAGGGCAACTAGGGACGGGCAATAAATGCTGGCCCAGCCAGTGACACCCAGATTCACGAAATAAATAAATAGAAATTAACAGAGGACGGTTGCTGAGGTGTCGCAGGGATCGGTGCTTGGGGCCCAGCTGTTCACAATGCCCTTTAAACATTTGGTTACTGGAATCAGATACAATATATCCCAGCCTGCTGACAGCACTAACGGATGTGGGATTGTGAATGGGTGAGGAGGTTATAAAAAAGCACCGAGAAGACTAAGACAAGTGGAGTGATGGGTAAATACGTGACAGATGGAGAAAAATGTGGATAGAGGTGACGGTGTGCTCTTTGGTGGAAACGATAAATTGGCAGCCTACCATTTGAAAGGCATTGGTTGAAACATGTTGATCTACAAAGGGACGTATGCTCCTGTTTGTTGTTTCCTTCTGCATAAACCTCTGAGGTCCCTGCAGTGCAGTGAGTTCTGTAACCAGAAGTCAATACTGGGCATGGCATTGGCACGCTGCCCAGTGTACACAGACCCACCAAGTGGGGAGCTGCAACACTGAAAAGGATCTGCATCTCCTTGTACATCAGTCGCTGAAAGTAATATTGCCGAAACAGAAAGCAGTGAGGAGATAAATGGTGTGTGGATCTTCATTTCAGGGGGATGTGAGTCGAGGAGAAAAGGTGTCTTACTGCAGCTGTACAAGGCCTTGGTGAGATATCATCTTGAACATTGTGCACTATTGTGGGGAGTTTTGGTCTCCTTACCTAATAAAGGACAAACCTGACATTGAGGGAGAGCAGTGAAGGATGACCAGACTGGTCTCTGGGATGACGGGCTTGTTATGGGAGCAGAGTATGGGAGACTGGGCAAGTATTCCATGGGGTTTAGGAAAATGAGTGGAGATCTCAGTGAGATATATAAAACTCTGACAGGGTGAGACAGATTGGAAGCAGGGATGATAATTCCCCTGGCTGGGACTTGTAAAACAAGGGGCCACAGTATTAGATACAGGCAGTCACTCTGCATTGAGATGATAATAAATGTCTGCTCTCAATGACTCGGGAACCTGGGGAATTCTCTCGCACCTGGAAACCGAGACACTGATTATAAATAAGGATTTAGAGACAGTAAAGGGATAGTGGGAGAGCAGGAGTACGGTGTGGAAATGAAGGGCCAACCATCATTATATTGAATTGGTTAGCAAACTCGATGGACCAAAGGTACTACTACACCGCCTATTTTATAGCTTCCCAAGGTTATTCACATTAACGGATATGTAAATCATGTAGGGTAAGTGCATTGAGGAGAGTTTTTCCATGAACTAGAATGGGGAGGCTCAATGTGTTTTCCATTCCCAATGTTTCTGTGCAGTCTGTGGGAAAGCTCTGTAAATGCTGTCACAAGCTCTCAGATGTTAGGAAGGAGGTTTCTGCAGGGTCGACAGGACTGTGTTCCCATTCCCTTTTCCGACATTGATGCTGAGGCTGGGTTTTCTGTCCGGTTTCATACTTTCAGACCTCGGAGTAGTTTGCTTCGAACAGATCTGTTGGTCAAGTCTGGTAGCTTTAATGAGTTAGCATCAGGTAAAGTTCACGTGATTCTGACCCTGACATCTTCACCCACACTCGTCACTGAGCCATAGATGGTGTTGATGGTAATGACAGACTGAGGTGTTACCCTGGCAAAAAGTTACAGGTTGTGTTTGAATGCAGATCTGCTTCTCCTGCTTCTGTGATCTACAGCACTTCGTGAATACACAGTTTCGAGCTGCAATATCTGCAATGCAATTTTGCAGTCTGTTCCCCAATTCTCACTAAGACCCATTCACCCATCAGCCCTGCACTCAGTGACCTAACCTGGTTTCTGATGTGGAAATACTTCCATTTTCAAACTCTCATCCTGCTGAGGGTCTCTCTCCCCGGGTCTTGCTTCCAATCTGACACATTCCGCAAAAGCATTTAACTGATCTTAATTCAAATATTTAATTCACCTAAATATTTTTCATTGAGAAATACCAATCTGCTGTGTTTAAAGTGAATGTGTTTCCCCTGTTTCTTTACCTGACCATGATTAAGAGCTCTGTAGTGTCAGTGATGCCAGCCTTATGTAGTTTCAGAGCCAATGAATTCTCTGGAGTCCCAATCATCTTCACCACATTGTATATTTTCTCTTTTGGTTTGATGCCTTATCACTCATGGCTGCCTTGTTCTCCCTTGAGTATGTTTCAAGTTCTTTGGGTTGCATTTCTGGTATTATCTTCCGAATTTATCCCCAGAACCTCCTCCCATTGCTGCTCCATGGTCTTTCCTGCTCAGCTCCCCTTCCAATTAACTCTGGACAGCTTCGCCCGCATGTCTTTGTAGTTACATTGCTCAATTATAACCACATTACATCTTGAAGAGAGCGCTAGATATAAACTGAAAGAAGGAGTTTTGGGAGACGGGACACGAAGAATAATTGGTGGATTTCTTAACTAGTTACAAAGGGAGAAGGAGAGAGAGGATAGAGATCTGGAGATGTGGAAAATGAGAAAGCTACATTATCGAAAGAAGTAGATGAACATCCCCCAATGTTTTGGCAATGACTGTGTGCTGTGGTCCTTGGTACAGTGCATGTACAACAGAGTAATATGTTCAAATGCTGAGTCTGATGCCAGAATATTTATCTCCAATAATATGACAGACACTAGCTTTGGAAAGAACCCACCAGGCCAACATATTGAAGTCCCGGTAGAAAGGGGATTAACTGAAATAAATTGGGACACCAGAATCAAGAATTTGGAGCACACATCCTGGTAAGAATGAGAGATTAGAGTTGGGAATCCCAGAAAAGGAGGGTTCGTTGAGAGGATCAAATCATGTTTTAATGTTTTATCAATTTTATACATCATATGCATCATTTTTCGTTAACTGTGTCTCTGTTGTTTATTTACAATGTGTTGCGCACATATGAAAAATGCGACTTATCTGCACACACACATTGATTAAACAGTGTATATAAAATCATTGTTCCACCATTGAAACTGTCCTGTTGTTGTGTTACGAGGATAGATTAGATTAAATTAGATTACTTAGTGTGGAAACAGGCCCTTCGGCCCAACAAGTCCACACCGCCCCGCCTCAGGCAACTGAATGTGTGGAGTTTGCACGTTCTCCCCGTGTCGGCGTGGGTTTCCTCCGGGTGCTCCAGTTTCCTCCCACAGTCCAAAGATGTGCAGGTCAGGTGAATTGACCATCCTAAATTGCCCGTAGTGTAGGTAAGGGGTAGATGTTAGGGGTATGGGTGGGTTGCGCTTCGGCGGGGCGGTGTGGACTTGTTGGGCCGAAGGGCCTGTTTCCACACTAAGTAATCTAATCTAATCTAATCTATCCTCGTAACACAATAACAGGACAGTTTCAATGGTGGAAAAATGATTTTATATACACTGTTTAATCAATGTGTGTGTGCAGATAAGTCGCATTTTTCATATGTGCACAACACATTGTAAATAAACAACAGAACACCAACTAGCCACCAAAAGACATGATCCACTATCACTATGTTCCGTACATACAGACAAAGAAGGGCACCACTTTGACTGGTGCAAAGCACACACACATACTAAGACAGGCAAGGACCTTCTTAGAGGAATCGTATTATAACCAGAAGTCCATCAATAAACGCATCAATTTAGATCCTGTCTACATTCTAGAACATAGAACATAGAACATAGAACAATACAGCACAGAACAGGCCCTTCGGCCCACGATGTTGTGCCGAACTTCTATCCTAGATTAAGCACCCATCCATGTACCTATCCAAATGCCGCTTAAAGGTCGCCAATGAATCTGACTCTACCACTCCCACGGGCAGCGCATTCCATGCCCCCACCACTCTCTGGGTGAAGAACCCACCCCTGACATCTCCCCTATACCTTCCACCCTTCACCTTAAATTTATGTCCCCTTGTAACACTCTGTTGTACCCGGGGAAAAAGTTTCTGACTGTCTACTCTATCTATTCCTCTGATCATCTTATAAACCTCTATCAAGTCACCCCTCATCCTTCGCCGTTCCAACGAGAAAAGGCCGAGAACTCTCAACCTATCCTCGTATGACCTACTCTCCATTCCAGGCAACATCCTGGTAAATCTTCTCTGCACCCTCTCCAAAGCTTCCACATCTTTCCTAAAGTGAGGCGACCAGAACTGCACACAGTACTCCAAATGTGGCCTAACCAAAGTCCTGTACAGCTGCAACATCACCTCACGACTCTTGAATTCAATCCCTCTGCTAATGAACGATAATACTCCATAGGCCTTCTTACAAACTCTATCCACCTGAGTGGCAACCTTCAAAGATCTATGTACATAGACCCCAAGATCCCTCTGTTCCTCCACCTGACCAAGAACCCTACCATTAACCCTGTATTCCGCATTCTTATTTGTTCTTCCAAAATGGACAACTTCACACTTGGCAGGGTTGAACTCCATCTGCCACTCCTCAGCCCAGCTCTGCATCATATATAAGTCCCTCTGCAGCCGACAACAGCCCTCCTCACTGTCCACAACTCCACCTATCTTTGTATCATCTGCAAATTTACTGACCCACCCTTCGACTCCCTCATCTAAGTCATTAATAAAAATTACAAACAGCAGAGGACCCAGAACTGATCCCTGCGGAACTCCACTTGTAACTGGACTCCATGCTGAATATTTACCATCTACTACCACTCTCTGACTTCGACCGGTTAGCCAGTTTTCTATCCAATTGGCCAAATTTCCCTCTATCCCATGCCTCCTGACTTTCCGCATAAGCCTACCATGGGGAACCTTATCAAATGCCTTACTAAAATCCATGTACACTACATCCACTGCTCTACCCTCATCCACATGCTTGGTCACCTCCTCGAAGAATTCAATAAGACTTGTAAGGCAAGACCTACCCTTCACAAATCCGTGCTGGCTGTCCCTAATCAAGCAGTGCCGTTCCAGATACTCGTAAATCCTATCCCTCAGTACCCTTTCCATTACTTTGCCTACCACAGAAGTAAGACTAACTGGCCTGTAATTCCCGGGGTTATCCCTATTCCCTTTTTTGAACAGGGGCACAACATTCGCTACTCTCCAGTCCCCTGGTACCACCCCCGTTGCCAGTGAAGACGAGAAGATCATTGCCAACGGTACTGCAATTTCCTCTCTTGCTTCCCACATAATCCTAGGATATATCCCGTCAGGCCCGGGGGACTTGTCTATCCTCAAGTTGTTCAAAATGTCCAACACATCTTCCTTCCTAACAGATATCTCTTCTAGCTTATCAGTCCGTTTCACACTCTCCTCTTCAACAATACAGTCCCTCTCGTTCGTAAATACTGAAGAGAAGTACTTGTTCAAGACCTCTCCTATCTCTTCCGACTCAATACACAGTCTCCCACCACTGTCCTTGATAGGACCTACCCTCGTTCTCGTCATTCTCAGGTTTCTCACATACGCATAGAATGCCTTGGGGTTATCCTTGATCCTATCCGCCAGGGATTTTTCATGCCCTCTCTTAGCTCTCCTAATCCCTTTCTTCAGGTCCCTTCTGGCTATCCTGTATCCCTCCACTGCTCTGTCTGAACCTTGTTTCCTCAACCTTATGTAAGCCTCCTTCTTCCTCTTTACTAGACATTGAACCTCCCTCGTCAACCAAGGCTCCCTCACACGACCATTTCTTTCCTGCCTGATCGGTACATACATATCAAGGACACGTCGTATCTGCTCCTTGAAAAAGTCCCACATTTCCACCACATCCTTCCCTGACAGCCTTCTCTTGTTAAAATAACCGGAAATGACATCACCCACTTTAAGAAACCAAGACCTATAAATAGAGAGGTGGGACATACCACCAGCACTTCAGCAGATACTCCCACTGATGATGTCACCTCGTCATGGTGACGAAACTTCTGAAAACATACCTTCAAGCTCAGCGAGCTTACTTGCACAGATATAAATTGTTGTTTGTTGTTTATTAGTGGAATTTAGGAGTTCTCTATCGCTCACGTTTTGACAGATTATGATGTGAGGTGAGCTTTTCTAGGTGTGTGATTTTAATTAACAGAAGGGTTCGACATTGATGTCATAACAGTTTGGGGCCTTGTCGTGTGGCACTTGGACCGATCTGAACAGATTTGAGATACAACAGGTCGCAGCAAATTCCAACTCATTGCAATTAGTGACTTTGATCTTCAAATAAAACCAGTGGGAAAATTCGTTTAATTTTGTTACTTGTGGTTGGTTAAATGAAAAGTGAGGGAAATGGCTGTTCACATTACTAAAGAGGTTCCCAAATTTTCCAAGGAAGTTTAGAAAGACAGAAGGAGGACATTTGTTAGAATTAGCAAATAGGTTGGAATTGGGTTCAACCAGGGAGAAAAGGGAAGCTGAAATTGTAATGGAGTTGGTTAAGCACTTTGATGTATCAGAGAAACAGGCAACTGCAGTAGAGTTATAAAAACTTAAATTGCAAATGTGGCAACTGGAGTTAGAAGATAAATAAAGGGATGGAAACAGAGAGAGACGAAAGAGAAAGAGAGGAAAAAGAAAGAGAGAGGGGATTTGAAATTCAGAAGTTGGGAATTAGACAAGAAATTTAAATTAACAGGATGGAGATGAAGGGAGAACGTAGGGATGTATACAACTAGGTTAGTAACTTGCCATATTTCGTTGAGAAAATTGTCAAACCCTTTTTCATTTCATTTGAAAAAATGGCTAGGCAGATGACGTGTCCAGTGAACTTGTGGGTAATGCTAGTTCAGACTAAGCTGGTGGGCACAGCTGGTGAGGTATGTGCAGCGCTGTCAGATGAGGGATCAAGAGATTATCAAGATGTTAAATTGGTTATTTTGATTGGTTATGAATTGGTACTAGAAGCATATAGACAGAAGTTCAGAAAAATAGAGACGGAACCAGGTCAGACTTATATTGAGTTTGAAAGAATTAACAACAGTCATTTTGACAAGTGGGTGCTGGCCTTAAAAATGGATAAGACCTGTGAGGCCTGAAGGGAGATTAATCTGCTGGAGAAGTTAAAAGACTCACTTCCAGAGATAGTAAAAATTCATGTGAATGAATAGAAAGTTCAAGAAGTGAGCAGCGCGGCAGAAATGGCAGGTAAATATGCATTGTGCAATGTGATGAAATTTAGCTTCTGGCAGGAATTTCATCCCGTGAGGGATAGTAATTGGGAGAAGGGACGATCACACATTACAAAGCGAACAGTAGTTCACAATATTTTACCACAGGTGAAGAAAGGGGGTTGAAAGGTGGTGAAAGGCCTCAGGTGCTCTCACTATAAGGGAGTGGAACACATAAAATTACAGTGCTGGTGGTTTAGGAAGGGCACAGTGGAAAAGTTGTTTTTACTGCAGTAAACTGGGACACACCGTGCTGGGCGTTAAAGGAAGACACTTTGGGGAAAGATGCGGTCGAAGAGGCTAAGCCCAGTGGCAGTAGTGAAACTGGTAAAGGAGACCCCAAGTGGAGCCGAGGAGCTGCAGGAAATTGCACAGCCTAGGCAAGGGCTGGGTATAGAGGTAGTGCCTGATCTCTCAAAAGAATTCACCTCTGTGGATAAAGTTTACTCAGAAAGAACAGGGGGAGAACGACAAGAAGTTATAATTTTGTGAGATACGGGATCTGCTCAGTCTCTAATAGTTGAGAAGTGAGGCGCCAGAAAAGCACAACAGATCAGGCAGCATCCAGACAGCAGGACAATCGAATATCAGGCAGAAACCCATCGTCAGGAACATGGTGGGGGGACAAGGCGGCTGAAAGATAAATACGAGGGTAGTAGCTGAGCTGGTGGAAGGGTCATTGGGAAGGCAATAAGATGATGTAGGTGGGAGTGATAGTGATATGTCGGAGGATAGGGTGAAGTCGATAGGTGGAAAGGAAGAGGTCTAGTTAGGGCAGTCCAAGAGGGCAGTGCTAGGTTGTACGGTTGGATCTGGGAGAGGTTGGTGGAGGGGAGATTTGAAATTTGGTGAAGTCAACATTGATGCGGAACAGTTTGAGGGTTCCAGCTGTCCCACCACTGATAGGAGTCCTATCACCCTCCTCACCGACCTATCACCATCACACCCCACTTGCATCTACCTATCGCCTTCCAAGCTCCCTTCCACCCAGCTCCATCCCCACCCTCCCATTTATTTCTCAACCTCCTTCCCCCTCCCTTACCTCCCATTTTCCTGATGAAGGATTTATGCCTGAAACGTCAACGCCCCTGCCCCTCGGATGCTGCCGACGTGCTGTGCTTTTCCAGCCCCACACTTTTCAACTCTCATCTCCAGCATCTGCAGCCCTCACTCTCTCACCCTCTAATAGTAAGAGATGAAAGGTTTTTTCACTCTTTCTGGCATGTTCATCAAGAGTGTGTTAATTTGTGGAATGGGGACATAAATTAAGCATTCCCTTGTGTAACATCAGGATGGAATGCCAAATCAAGATTAGGGAAGTAACAGTGACAGTGAGTAACAGAGTGTCAGGTCCAGGAATACAGTTTGTTCTTGGGAACGATTTAGCAGGAGGTGAGGAGGGATAGGCACCCCTTGTGGTGGAGAAGCCAAAGGAAAACTAGGGAATTGGTGAGTTAAAAGAAAATTACCCAGGAATTTTTCCAGACTGTGTAGTAACAAGATCCCACTGTCATAAGTTACAGCAGGAAGGAAAACCGAACGAAAAAGACAAATGAATTGATGCTCAGTGAACTGACCCCCTGTTTGATGTAACGGTGCAGGAAAAACCTGAACAGGCAGAGGATCAGGCAGAGGGGTTTAGTCCTGAAAGGCTCATGGACTTACAACAGATATATACACACACATTCACACACACATACACATGCACACACACAGAAAAGGAATCAGAATATATTGTTGAACGAAGTTAACTTAAAGATAGAATCATAAAATTAAAATGGAGACCCCGATAGGTTACTGCAGAAGGGAAATGGTCCGACGTGCACCAGATTGTTAGCAGTAACGTACAGTGTTATGGGTAGCTCATAAACTAACTGCAGGCGGTCACTTAGGTGTATAGAAGACTCAGGCTAAGGTACAGAAGCATTTCCACTGTCCTGGAATGCACAAGGACGCTGTTAATTTTTGTTGTACGTGACATACTTCCCAAATGGTAGGTAAGTAACAGGCAGTAACAAAACCAGCACTTTTCTTGCCAATTCCTGCATTCGAAGAACTTGCACGTGTGTTATGATAAATTGTGTTGCTTCCCTTTCTAAAGTAAAAGTGGAAACCAATATTTGCTTACTTTCTTGGATGTGTCTACCAGATTTCCAGAGGCAATTCCATTATTGGAGTGCCAAGGCAAAAAGGGAGGTGGCGGAGTTGGTAGCTTTCTTTACACGCTGTGGGCTGCCCAGAGAGATTCAGTCAGACCAAGGGTCTCATTTTACCGCTCAGCTGTTTAAGGAAGTCATGGATGGCTTAGGCATACAGCACTTCAAATCAAGTGCGTCCCATCCTGAATCCCAGGGAGCCTTGTAAAGTAAGCATCAGATGCTGAAGACTATGTTAACAGCTACTGTCAGGGTTGGCCAAATGATTGTGATAAAGGTGTCCCATTGAAGTGTTTGCCATTAGTGATGTCCCAAATAAATCTACTCATTTTACTTCCTTTGAGTTAATATTCGTACATGAAGTGAGAGCTCCTCTGAAATTAATTAAATATAAATTGACAGGACCGAAGTCGGAAATCTCACACCTGGATTCTGTGTGTGAGGTGAAGGAGAGAGTAGATGGAGTAGGTGAGTTTGCTAAACAGTATCTGAAGAGCACAGCATAGAGTGAAGGAGGTGGCAGATACAAACTCTGAAACTTTGAAGATTTCCCGTGGGGATGACGTATTAGTATTGTCACCAGTGGTAAGAAATCCCTTCAAAGCCAGGTTTAGTGGCCCCATTCAAATAAAAAAAAATGTGGAGTCAGTTTAACTACCCAGTAAAGATACCAGAGATGACAAAATAACCTTTATCGAATATTTCATATGGATGAATAATGCACAAGCCACATTTAAGACTCAGAAACAGAGTTGTGGCCATATGAACAAATTTTGCAGCTTATCTTTATGATGTAGTGATCTTTAGCAAGTGATTGAAAGCTCACATGTTACAGTTGACCGATAATGTTGAATGATTACAAGAAGCAAACTCAGTAATAAACTTAAAGAAAACAGAATTCACGAAAGCAGTGGTAACATTCTTGGGATATTGCATTGGACATGGAAGGTTGACCCCATGGAACACAAATACGAAGGGCTTTGAGGAAATTCCATGACCATCCTCGAAGAAAGAGGTGCTTCGATTTTTGGAACTGAATGGATTCTATCGGAAGTTTGTCCCAAACTTCAGCAGCGTATTGGCACCTCTAATTGACTTATTAAAGAAGAACATTGAATTGTGGTGGATAGAACAATTCCAGGAGGCATTTGAGAATTTTAAAGCAGGATTAATCACCACATCAGTTTTAGCTACACCAAATATTCTGAAACCCTTTGAAAATTGTGTTTGATGCTTGGGATATAGGGGTCGGAGATGTATTGATACAGAAAGAGGATGACGGAATTGTATGGCTAATTGGCTACTTGTTGAAAAAACTCAATATCCACCAGAAAAAAAAAATACAAAATCTTCATTATTGAAAAAGAATGATTAATTTTCATACTGGCCAGACAATATTTTAATGTTTATATGACAAACAAATTGTCGGAGATGGTTGTGGACAACGACAAATCTCTCACATTTTTTGAAATATTTAAAGACCAGAATATGAGACTATTTAATTGGAGTCTTACCTTACCGACTTTAAACTCACAAACTGTACAGGCTGTGGCCCCTACAATGTGATAGCAGATGGGTTTTCGCCGATTTAAAGGAAAGCAGTGTAGATAAGATTAGACTTATTCCAGTGTTGTATTGGTGTGCAGAATTAATATGAATGATTTAACTGAGATTACTACTTTTGTATTTCATATAATTGGGATTAAGAATTAGAGGAAAACGAATGATGCCATCTTTTCATTCTGCTGGTTCATTTTATTTTCTGAAGCAGGAAGATGTTATGAAGCCAAAAGCATGTATGGGCACTTTAAGACAGATCGGCTTTTGTTGAATAGAAATTAAAGCCACAGATGCCAGCTAAAGGTCACACTGTTCCACATGTCACCATTAGCTGAGAAATGGATACCTGAGTTTTGGTTGCTGTTTTGACAGCCATCCAAATGCAACCAAAGAGTTTAAATAACGCTCAGGATACCAGAAATCAACAGAATTTGAATATTATTGTTTGGGCACCTGGACAGCAATCAAATTATGAGAATTATTATTTCATGGCGAGTATATAAATCCAGCATTTTGAACACTGGAGGGAGAGCTGCTGCCATCCAACAATAGAGCAACTGCTGTACAGCAGGAGTGCTAACTGACCATGTTAAACACTCTCTATCAAAGACACATTTTCATGTAAACCTACTTGCAATAAAAAAACATGACCCAGGGAGATCATCAGCTGAAAGAGTGAACACAGCGGGAAAGATAGAGACTGTATGGTCTTGAGATTTTAATGTTTCATATGTGGATTGTTGGAACAGCATATTTTTACAGAGTTGGAGTCAGATAGTAAGTAGCTAAGAAAAGAGGGGCTTGTATTTGCGAATAGTTGTTGTTTAGTGTTCACTATTAAAGTTAAGAAACTAACTTGATAATTTTTGTTTTAATAGTGGAATGTAGGAGATCTCTGTCGCTCATATTTTAACAGATTACAAGGTGAGGCGAGCTTTTCTGGGTGTTTGGGTTTAATTAACAGAGAGGTTCGAGTCCACCTTATAAATATCCATCCACGCTAACCCCATTTCCCTGCAGTTGGCCCATATGCTTCCAGTCCTTTCCTATCCACATATTTATCCAAATGTTTTTGAAATGGGTTGTTAATTGGTTGTTCGTGGGTGGCACGGTAGCATAGTGGTTAGCACTGCTGCCTCACAGCGCCAGAGACGCGAGTTCAATTCCTGCCTCAGGCGACTGACTGTGTGGAGTTTGCACGTTCTCCCCGTGTCTGCGTGGGTTTCCTCCGGGTGCTCCGGTTTCCTCCCACAGTCCAAAGATGTGCAGGTCAGGTGGATTGGCCATGCTAAATTGCCCGTAGTGTTAGGTAAGGGGTAGATGTAGGGGTATGGGTCGGTTGCGCTTCGGCGGGGCGGTGTGGACTTTTTGGGCCGAAGGGCCTGTTTCCACACTGTAAGTAATCTAATCTAATCTAATGTACCCCCCCTTAACCATATCTGCTGGCAACTCATCCCTGTACCAGCCCTCTGTATAAAGAAGTGGCCCCTCAGGTTCCCTTTTATTCCTTCCCCTTTAACCTTAAACTGATCCCCTCTAATCCTCGATTCTGTACACCTTGGAAAACGACTGAGAGCATTAACCCTATCCATACTCCTCGTGATTTTACACAGCTCTATAAGGACTCCCTCAGTCTCTTACACGCGAAAGAAAAGGTCCTAGCTTGTCCAACCTCTCCCTATAACTCAGACCATTGGGTCCTGGCAACGTCTTTGTAAATTTCTTCTGCACTCTTTCTAATTTAATAACATCGTCCCCATAACAAGGTGACAAACACTGAACACAATACTCCAAGTGCGGCCTTACCAAATTCCTGTGTAACTGTAACATTACTTCCCAACTTTTATACTCAATATCCTGCCTGGTGAATGCCAATGTGCCAAAAGCCTTCTTCACTGCCCTGCCGACCTGTGACTCCACTCTTAGAGAACCGTGCACCTGAACACCAAGGTCCCTCTGCCCACTGCACCCCTTAAGACCATTTACAATGAAACTCCTCCCTTGATTTCAGTTTCCAAAATGCAAGACCTCACGCTTCTATATTAAATTCCATTTGTCATTGCTCGGCCCATTTCCCCACCTGGTTAAGGTCCTGCTGCAACTTTTGATAAACATTCTCACTGATCACGCTCCCAATCACTTTAGTGTCATCTGCAAACTTACTAATCATACCTTCCATATTCTCAACCAAATAATAGATAACAAACAGCAATGGACCAAGCCTCCGGTCTGACAAACATCCTTCCACTCAACCCTCTGCTTTCTACCATCAAGCCAACTGTGTATCCAGTTGGCCAGTTCCCCCCGCATTCTACGAGATGTAACCTTCCTGAGCAGCCTGCCATGTGGAACCTAATCAAAGGCCTTACTGAAATCCATAGAGACTACATCTATCACTCTGCCCTCATCAAACGTCCTGGTAACTTCATCAAAGGACTCTAAGAAATTTGGGAAGCATAATCTCCCACTCACAAGTCTATGCTGACTGCTCTGAATCAAACCCTGTGTAAGTAATGGGTGCAGTCAATGGTATGCTGTCCTTCATTGTAAGATGATTCGAGTACATAAGTAAAGCCGTCTTCCTGCTGTTGTAGAGCCTTGCTGAGAGAGCATTCGGGGCACTCTCTACAGATTTGATGCTCTTTGTAAGGAATGATCTCCTTACCACAGACACGGGTGATGGTAACATGAGGATAGAGTGAATAAGCTGAGTGTTTAATCTGTAGAGCTGTGAGAGACGAAGAAATGGTGACGCTGAAACACGAGGAGTGGCAGCGATCACTTATTTGCAAAAGAGACATTGACAGGGAGAGAAATTCCATAACTTACCCAGGATTGATTGGTTTGATTGATTGCCACGTGTACCTCAGTACAGGGAAACACTTTGTTTTTGAGCAGTGGAGGATGATCATAGTAAGCATGGCCAGACAGATCATAGGGTGGAAATAGACCTGGACAGAGTAAGGCATACAGGTTACACTGAACAGGACATGCACTCGACAAGGTCAACATGAACAAGATCACCATTAACTGAACTTAGAGAGTCCATTCATCAGTCTAACGTGATTTTCCGAATAGTTTATTTGCCTAAATTAACTCTCGCTCCGTTATTGTGCAGTCGGTGTGTGAACCCTGTACTGAACCGTCATGTTGCTCGCAATCCCCAATAGCAGCCACAATACCTTCCATCTGAAACAGGTAGCCATTCCAACCAGCTTCCGCCCTACATAGAGAACACCAGGCTGTCTTCTTGGAGATGGAAGATGCCTTCTTGAGACTTTACACAAGACATATGGCTTCCCTCCTCACCACTAGAAAACCATGTTAAAGTCCCACGTGTGTATCATAAACAACGGAGCCAAGAGGAACAACGTGGAACAGACAGTCTGTGCAGCCTCTGCCCCACTTGTTCATCATGTTAGAGCATCAATTAGGAGACAGTGAGGACTGCCAATGCTGGAGATCAGATTAGAGCATCAATTGCTGGAAAAGCACAGTGAGTCAAGCAGCATCCGAGGACCAGGAGAATCGACGCTTTGGGCATAAGACATTCATCAGGATTCAGCAAATATTACCTCATTCTGCCCCCGTGTAAGTGCATTGAGGTGGGAATGGCCTCCTGCTGTTCCTGTGTAAGTGACTCAGGGGAGTGATTGGCTTCAATCTCGTCTGATTGGACAGGACCAAGGGCCTGACTGGTTAACCCTGGTTCTGTTTGACAGCTCATTGTACTGACAATGTTGCAGCTTTAAGATGTTATTTTGTCCTGGTTTATTTTATGATAGAGATTGAACGATTGTTCCCAAGCTTGCCAGTTAAGACCACTTGAGTAACAGCTAGGGAGGCCTTCGGTTAATTTTATTTCAGCCTGAATGGGTGTGGCCAACTCTCACAGATTAGGATCTCTGGGTTTTGGTTTCTCAGTAACATCAGAAACTATTGGGGTCTCCACAGAGTTGGAAGCTTCAGTGGATGTCTCCTGGCTGCTACCCTCTCTGAAATTTCTCTTGATACTGTTTTTAATTCTTGGATTGGAGAAATGTTTGTGATAATCTGTGTCTGAATATTCCTTTTTGCCAAGGGCTGTGTTTATGGGATTTCCCTATATTGGAACAGTTCATTAGTAATAGTTCCTAGATCTATTATTCTGTTAACTTGTCCAATAAAATTACGTTATTCTAAATTCCTCTTTCTTTGGTTTCATTTTATCTTTCATGTTTAAGAAGATGGTGTTTAGCTTCACACCGAGTAGTTTGACCAGTCACATTGCATCTGGAACAGACACTTTACATTTCCTTTAAAATAAGAAAACATTAGAATCTAGGCTACCGCCTTCAAATATTTTCGAGGGGCTCTGGTGTGGCCCATCACACTCGACTCCTTCTCTTCCTGAGTAATAGGCTGGAGGCACTGAATGGGCTGTCCCTGTTTTTCTCCAATAGTGTCAATGGGCTGAACGGCTTCCTCATATTCCTGTGAAACCAGCGTGAGGTGTTGAATGAACTCTTGTTTTACTGTGGCAATGTGCAGTGCTCGCCAGTGCTGTTACATGAATGTTACCGACACTTTAACAGCACAAGTCTCAATGCAATCTGAATCCTGCTACACACGGACAAAGACCAGTTCAGGAGCTGACGGGGGACAAAATGTTCTGAACATTGTGGAACCTTCAGTGATCATCCCCACTTCTGATCTTATGGTGGGGAGGTTCAGGGTGGGGAGACATTGATGAAGCAGCTGAAGGTGTTTGTGAAGGGGAAGCTACCCTGAGGATCTCCCACAGAGGTGACCCAGGACTGAGATGATGAACATCTTCCTTTGTGCCATGTTTGACCCCAAACACTGGAGAGGTTACTCTGATTCCCATTAAGTTCAGTTTTGTTAAGCTCCTTTATGTCAACAGAAGTCAACCACTGCCTTGATATCGGGGTCAGTCATTTTTATCTGAACGCTTGACGCAACCTCTTTTGTTCACGTCAATAGGCCATGATGTAGGAGCAGCAAGTGTTTTCTTCAAACAGGTGATATTGAATGTCAGGATCACTCTTCTCAAGAGTGTTCGGGAAGCTAGATGACGGAACGTATTTGAAGAGGAGATAGATGGAAATTGACCTGTCAGAGAGTTGAGGGCGATGAAGAATTGGATAGGAAAGAAGATTTGAGACCAGGAGCAGATCAGTCATGATCTTAAAGAAGGGCAAGGCAGGCTTGGGGAGTGAACAACATGCCCCTGTTTCTGATGTTCTCCGATTCTGTTATTGGAAAGTTAGTGGGTGTTATTTTCATGAATGTTCTGTTATTGAATGTTGCAGACAGGGACGACCAGAGGATTTTGTGAGCCATCCCTGAGTGAGGTATGGGGGCTGTATTCACATTGAATCTGAGTGTACAACATGACCAACAAATAAAGCACAAGTTGCAGAGAGGGGAAGCTCTGTGAAGAGAGATGAGGGGCCTCTTTCATACCAAGCCTGAGTTTTCCAATTACATTTCCCAATTCACTTCAAACCGTGTGGGACAGTACTGAGGGGCTGAAATGTCTCCTGTGTTTCTGTGCAACAGGTTATAGGAGTAAGTAACCTCCAACTGCTCCTGTCTAGCGGGTTTGAGGGGCTGAATGGAACACAGGAACATGGGAGTGAGGAGCAGGAGTGGGTCATTAGATACTTTGAGCCTTCTCCACCAGACACTAAAATTGTAGCTGATCAGGTTGTGGTCTCAGCTCCACTTTCCTGTCTGCGTCCCATTGTGCACTTCTTTGTCAAATATTTAACTAACGCAGCTTTCAATCAATGTGAACATAGAGACACGATAACCTTCCACTGAAGAGAATTCCGACTTGAAAAGTCCTTTCAGAATTATTCATCATCCATCTTATAGAATCAGAGAGTCATGCAGAATGGAAACAGACCCATTAGTCCAATCTGTTCACTCCGATCAGATATCAAATCTGATTTAGTCCCATTTGCCAGCATTTGGCCAATATTCCTCCTGTGATTGTACCCGCCTTGACCACTTCCTCTGACTGCACTTTCTGTCCACACACCACTCTCTGTGTGAAATATTTACCTTCTCGTCCCTTCTAAATCATTCGCCCTCTCCCCTCCAACCTCTGCTGTCTTGTTCTGGACTCCCCTATCCTTGGGAGTAGAACATGGCTGTTCAGAATATCCATGTCCCTGATGATTTTATAAACCTCTATAATGTTGCCTCTCATCCTCTCACACTCCAGGGGGAAGCACCTCAACGTAATTAGCCTCTCCCTAAAGCTCAAACCTCCAGTCCTGGAACATCCGTGTAAGGCATTTCTGCAGAAAACTGAGTTGTACGCAGTATTCTTAAAGCGGCCTCACCAACATCCTGTATAGATGCAATCTGCCACCACAACTCCTATACTCAATGCTCTGACTGATTAAGGCAAATGTGCCAAATGTGTTCAGCACCACTCTGTCTACCTGCGACTCACTGCTACAGGTGATCATGTACGTAAACATTAGAAAGTTAACAGGATGGTAGTGCCAGCAGATAGGAGGACCAGTGATACATTAATCATTATTGAGATTAGATTGTGTTGGAAACATGAGCTTAACATGTCAGGAAGTGAAATCAAATCAATGGGTTCAGGGTGATTAATATACAAAATAACAGATAGCCCGGAGTGAGTTACAGACTGGAATCGAATCGAGGCGTTCAGGTGGTTAATATACAGAATACCAGATACCCCGGAGCGAGTTACAATCTGGAATCTAATCAAGGGGTTCAGGGTGGTTTATATACGAATAACAGATACCCGGGATTGAGTTACAATCTGGAATCGAATCAAGGGGTTCAGAGTGGTTTATATACAAATAACAGATACCCCGGATTGAGTTACAATCTGGAATCTAATCGAGGGATTCAGGGTGGTTTATATAGAGAATAACAGGTAGCCCGCAGTGAGTTACAGCCTGGAATCTAATTGCAGGGTTCAGGGTGGTTTATATACAGAATAACAGATAGCCCAGAGTGAGTTACAGCCTGGAATCCAATTGAGGGGTTCAGGGTTGTTCATAAACAGAATAACAGGTAGCCTGGAATGTGTTACAGGTTGGAACCTAATCGAGTGGTTTAGGATGGTTTATGTACAGAATAACAGATGCCATGGAGTGAGTTACAGTCTGGAATCTAATCGAGGAGTTCAGGGTGGTTTATATACGGAATAACAGATAGCCTGGAGTGTGTTACAGATTGGAAACTAATCGAGGGATTTAGGATGGTTTATGTACAGAATAACAGATAGCCCGGAGTGAGTTACAGCCTGGAATCTAATCGAGGAGTTCAGGGAGTTTTAGATACAGAATAACAGATAGCCCGGAGGGAGTTACAGCCTGGAATCTAATCGAGGGATATGTTAACCTTTTTATGTGAAATAACTTGTAACTGGGAGTGAGTCATAAAGTGTACTATTGGCCAAGTGGTTTCAAATCTTGACTCAAATAAACATAATGCAGTCACAAACTACACAACTTTACTGACTCCCAACTTTCCTTGTTTGAGGACTATCCTCCTCTGTTTTCCCCTTACACTGAAAGTATTAATATACCTTTTATACTGCACTGACATTCTGGTTATAGTGCTACCTATCTCTCACTGTCTCATTTATATTCAATCCTGTTGAAAGATACTTAAACCAACAGAGACACAAAGTTCCAGAAAAGCTTTGTTCAATTGCAGGTGCATTATTTTCTTTTATTTGTAGATAACACATAATTTGAACCCACAGAAGGTCAGTGTGGAATTTGAGCAACCCTTCAATTTGGGATGAGGCCTAGCCAGGCAGGATTCTGATTCAACGCTGCAAATCTACAATTCAGTGGCTGAGTTCTATCAGGTTTTGTATAGTATGTCTCTCTCATATATTAGGAGCTTGGAAAGTAAGGCAGACCTTACTGGAATGTCACATTGTCTCTCCGCATTCACTGTAAAAAGGTTCTGGGATTTGCATTTTATTCAACTTCAAAGTGCTGTCTCCATTTCCTATCTCTGCTGGCATCAATGAATGGAAATGGCTTTTGACACGTTGCCCCCTCTCCCTTGCTGAATGTATTCCTGACAGAAATCGGTCAGGCAAACGTTTTAGATTTGTCCACAGCCAACATTTTATATCAGTAAAACTACACGACTACTGTGTGCAGTTCTGATCTCCAAATTTGAGGAAAGACATTCTGGCTATTGAGGGAGTGCACCGTAGGTTCACGAGGTGAATTCCTGGGATGGTGGGATTACCTTACACTGAAAGACTGAAGCGACTGGGCTTGTATACCCTTGAGTTTAGAAGACTGAGAGGGGATCGGATTGAGACGTATAAGATGAAAGGATTGGACATTCTGGCAGCAGGAAACATGCTTCCGCTGAGGGGTGAGTGCCGAACCAGAGGACACAGCTTAGAAATACGGGGTAGACCATTTAGGACAGAGATGAGGAGAAACTTCTTCACCCAGAGAGTGGTGGCTGTGCGGAATGCTCTGCCCCAGAGGGCAGTTGAAGCCCAGTCTTTGGATTCATTTAAGAAAGAGTTGGATAGAGCTCTCAAAGATAGATGAATCAAGGGTTATGGAGATAAGGTAGGAACAGGATACTGATTAGGAATGATCAGCCATGATCATATTGAATAGCGGTGCAGGCTCGAAGGGCTGAATGGCCTACTCTTGCACCTATTGTCTTTGTCTATTGTCTATTGAGTGTGTATAAATTAGGAAAAGCAGGAGAGACTGGCAATATCAATGCAGTTTGAAAATATATAAACCATTGAATACGCACACAGAATCACACACAAACAGACATGCACAGACACACCGAATCACACACACAGAGATACAGACACCTTCCAGGAGCTGTCTCCATTTCCTATCTTGCAAGAGAATTCATGTTATGATGATGCATTCATGCAGGACAGTAAACAGCTTTTGAGACTTTCCCCATTGTGACAGAAGTTCAGCCCCAATTTGAAACTTGGAGATATGTAACAGGACAGAAATGAACCAGGAGCTTTCTGTGTTCTTGCTCTCAATGTAACATTTGACCATTTAGTTTATCTTGTCTTCGGCCGAACATCCAACAAGGATCACTTCACAGATCCAATAACAGATCCCCAGGAGTGAGTTCCAGACTGGAATCTAATTGAGGCGTTTAGGGTTTACACACAGCAGAAGAGATACCCAGGAGTGAGTTACAGACTGGGATCTAATCGAGGGGTTCCGGGTGGTTTACATACAGAACAACAGATAACAAGGAATGAGTCACAAAATCACGGAGTCATACAGTCATAGAGATGTACAGCATGGAAACAGGCCCTTTGGTCCAACCCGACCATGCCGACCAGATATCCTAACCTACTCTAGTCTCTTTTTCAAGCACTTGGCCCATCTCCCTCCAAACCTTCCCATTCATATACCCATCGAACTGCATTTTAAATGTTGCAATTATACCAGCCCCCACCACTTCCTCTGACAGTTCATTCCATTCATATACCACCCTCTGAGTGAACAAGTTGCCCCTTAGGACTCTTTCATATTACCTCTCACACTAAACCCTTTTGTTCTTTACTCCCCACCCCAAGGAAAAGACTTTGTCTATTTATCCTATCCATGCCCGTCATGATTTTATAAACCTTGATAAGATCACCCCTCAGCCTCCAACACTCCAGGGAAAACAGCCCCAGCCTATACAGCCTCTCCCTGTGGCTCAAATCCTCTAACCCTGGCATCCTCCTTGTAAATCTTTTATGAACTCTTCCAAGTTTCACAACATCCTTCCGATAGGAAGGAGACCTGAATTGCACGCCATATTCCAACAGTGGCCTAACCCATGTCCAGTCCAGCCACAACATGACCTCTCAATGTCTATACTCATAACTCTGACCAATAAAGGAAAGCATACCAAACGCTGCCTTCATTATCTTATCCACCTGCCACTCTACTCTCACGGAGCTACGAACCTGCACTTCAAAGTCTCTTGGTTCAGCAACTCTCCCTCGGACTTGACCATTAAGATATAAGTCCTGCTCAAATTTGCTTTCTCAAAATGCAGCGCCTTGTGTTTATCGAAGTGGAATAGAATTGAAGGTTTTGGGGTGTTTTTGAAACATGCCAGTCACATGTACATGAAAGTGAGTTACACATTGGAATCTAATCGAGAGGGTTCCGGGTGATTCATATAATCCCGACAGTGGGGAAACAAGCCCTTCAGCCCAACAAGACCACACTGATCCACAGAAGAATAACCCATCCAGATCCACTTCCCCACATTTACCCCTGACTAATGCACCTCAGCTACACATCCCTGAACACTGTGGACAAATTTGGCAGGGTTTGGATTGGATGGTTAATATACAGAATAACAGATACTCAGGAGTATGATACAGACTGGAATCTAATCAAACGATTGAAGTGGCTAATGTACAGAGTCCCTTAAAATTGGAAGTCAGTTACAGATTGGAATTTTATGAAGGGATTCAGGACGATTATGTGTACAATAACAGATACCCCAGAGTGAATTACAAACTGGAATCTAATCGAGGGTTTCAGGGTGGTTTATATGCAGAATAACAGGTCGCCCGGAGTGAGTTATAGAGTCATAGAATCATCGAGATGTACAGCATGGAAACAAACCCTTAGGTCCAACCTGTCAATGCCGACCAGATATCCCAACCCAATCTAGTCCCACCTGGCAGCACCTGGCCCATGTCCCTCCAAACCCTTCTTATTCATATACTCATCCAAATTCGTCTTAAATGTTGCAATTGTACCAGCCTCCACCACTTCCTCTAGCAGCTCACTCCATACACGTACCACCTTCTGCGTGAAAACGTTGTCCCTTAGGACTCTTTCATATCTTTCCCCTCTCAAACTAAACTTATGCCCTGTGTTTCTGGACTCCCTTACCCCAGGGTAAACCTCGACAAGTTCACCCCTGAGCCTCCGACACTCCAGGGAAAACAACCCCAGACTGTTCAGCCTGTCCCTGTAGCTCCAATCCTCCAACGCTGGCAACATCCTTGTAAATCATTTCTGAACCCTTTCAAGTTTCACAACATCTTTCCGACAGGAAGGAGACCAGAATTGCACGCAATACTCCAAGAGTGACCTAACCAATGTCCTGTACAGCTGCAACATGACCTCCTAACTCCTGTAATCGGTACTCTGACCAATAAAGGAAAGCATACAAAACGCCTTCTTCACTATCCTATCTACCTGCGACTCCACTTTCAAGGAGCTATGAACCTGCACTCCAAGGTCTCTCTGTTCAGCAACACACCCTAGGACCTTACCATTAAATGTAGAAGTCCTGCTAAGATTTGCTTTCCCAAAATGCAGCACCTCGCATTTATCTGAATTAAACTCCATCTGTCACTTCTCAGCCCATTGGCCCATCTGGTCGAGATCCTGTTATAATCTGAGGAAACCCTCTTCGATGTCCACTACACCTGCAATTTTGGTGTCATCTGTAAACTTACTAACTGTACCTCTTATGCTCGCATCCAAATCATTTATGTAAATGACAAAAAGTAGAGGGCCCAACACTGATCCTTGTGGCACTTCACTGGTCATAGGCCTCCAGTCTGAAAAACAACCCTCCACCACCACCCTCTGTCTTCTACCTTTGAGCCAGTTCTGTATGTAAATGGCGACTTCGCCCTGTATTCCATGAGATCTAACCTTGCTAATCAGTGTCCCATGGGGAACCTTGTCGAATGCCTTACTGAAGTTCATATGGATCACATCTACTGCTTTGCCCTTATCAATCTTCTTTTTTACTTCTTCAAAAAACTCAATCAAGTTTGTGAGACATGATTTCCCACGCACAAAGCCATGTTAACTATCCCGCATCAGTCCTTGCCTTTCCAAATTCATGTACATCCTGTCCCTCAGGATTCCCTCCAACAACTTTCCCACTGCCGAGGTCAGGCTCACTGGTTTATAGTTCCCTGGCTTGTCTTTACCGCCCTTCTTAATCATTGGCACCACGTTTGCCAACCTCCAGTCTTCCAGCATCTCACCTGTGACAATCGATGATACAAATATCTCAGCAAGAGGCCCAGCAATCACTTCTCTAGCTTCCCACAGAGTTCTCAGGTACACCTGATCAGGTCCTGGGGATTTATCCACCTTTTACCATTTCAAGAAATCCAGCACTTTCTCCTCTGTATATCTGCAACATTTTGCAAGATGTCACCATCGATTTCCCTGCAGTCTATATCTTCCATATCCTTTTCCACAGTAAATACTGATGCAAAATATTCATTTAATATCTCTCCCATTTATTGTGGCTCCACACAAAGGCCGCCTTACTGATCTTAGAGGGGCCCTATTCTCTCCCTAGTTACACTTTGGTCTTAATATATTTGTAAAAACACTTTGGAATCTCCTTAATTCTATTTTCCAAAGCTATCTCATGTCCGCGTTTTGCCCTCCTGATTTCCCTCTTAAGTATACTCCTACTTCCTTTCTACTCTTCTAAGGATTCACTCGATCGATCCTGTCTATACCTGACATATGCTTCCTTCTTTTTCTGAACGAAACCCTCAATTTCTTTAGTCAGCCAGCATTCCCAATAACTACCAGCCTTCCCTTTCAACCCTGACAGGAAGTTACAGCCTGGAATCTAATTGAGGGGTTCAGGGTGGTTTATATCCAGAATAACAGATATTCTGGGGTGTGTTACAGCCTGGAATGTAATTGAGGGGTTCAAGGAGGTTAGTATACAGAATAACAGATAGCGCGGAGTGAGTTACTGTCTGGAAGCTAATCAATGTCTGTTCACTTTAAGATAGGACGGGTTTTGCTGAATCGAAAGTACAGCCACAGATGCCAGCTAAAGGTCAGACTGTTCCAAATGTAACAATTAGATGGGAAATGGAAGCCTGAGTTTTGGTTTTTTTTTTACAGCAATTGAAATGCAATCAAAGAGTTTAAATAATGCTCAGAATATCCGATGCCAATGGAATTTGAATATTATTGTTCGTACACCTGGAAATCAATCAAATTATGAGAATTATTGTATCATTGGAAGTAAATAAATCCAGCATTTGAACACTGGAGGGAGAGCTGCTGCCATCCAACAGCAGAGTAACTGCTGTAGAGCAGGAGTGCTAACTGACCATCTCAAACACTCTCCATCAAAGACACATGTTCATGTAAAACATACTTGCAGTTAAAAAAAAATGACCCAGGGAGATCAGCAGCTGAAAGAGTGCAGACAGCGGGGAAGATAGAGACTGTGTGGTCTTGAGATTGTAACGTTTAATATGTGGGTTGTTGGAACAGTATATTTTTTACAGAGTTGGAGTCAGATAGTAAGTAGCAAAGAAAAGAGGGGCTTGTATTTGCGAATAGTTTTTGTTTAGTGTTCACTATTAAAGTTAAGAAACTAACTTGCCATTTTTTGTTTAAATAGTGGAATGTAGGAGATCTGTATCACTCATATGTTAACAGATTACGAGGTGAGGCCAGCTTTTCTGGGTGTTTGGTTTTAATTAACAAAGAGGTTCGACTCCACCTTGTAAATGTACATTCATACTAACCCCATTTCCCTGCAGTTGTCCCATATCCTTCTAATCCTTTCCTATCGACATATTTATCCAAATGCTTTTGAAACGTTGTTAATGCATCCCCCTCAGGCACATCTTCTGGCAGCTCATCCAAGTACCAGCCATTTATGTAAATAAATGGTCCCTCAGGTTCCCTTTTATTCCTTTCCCTTTAACCTGAAACTGATCCCCATTCCTCCTCGATTCTCTAAACTTTGGAAAAGACTGAGAGCATTCACCCTATCCATATCCCTCATGATCTTATACAGCTCTATAAGGACTTCCTCATTCTCCTACACTCTAAAGAAAAGGTCAAAGCTTGTCCAACCTCTCCCTATAACTCGGACCATTGGGTCCTGGCAATGTCCTTGTAAATTTCTTCTGCACTCTTTCTAATTACATTATATCCCCCCTATAACAAGTTGACAAAACTGAACACAATCCTCCAACTGCGGCCTTACCAAAGTCCTGCGTAACTGCAACATAAATTCCCAACTTCTATACTCAATGTCCTGCCTGACGAAGGCCAGTGTGTCAAAAGCCTTCTTCACTGCCCTGTCTACCTGTGACTCCACTCTCAGTGAACCGTGCACCTGAATTCCACGGTCTCTCTGCCCACTACACCCCTTAAGGCCCGCCCATTCACTGTGAAACTCCTACCTTGATTTGAGATTCCAAACTGCAAGACCTCACACTTCTATATTAAATTCCATTTGCCATTTCTCAGCCCACTTCCCCACCTGATTAAGGTCCTGCTGCAATTTCTGATAAATGTCCTCACTGATCATGCTGCCATTTATTTTAGTGTCATCTGCAAACTTACTATTCATGCCTTGTATATTCTCATCCAAATCAGAGATAACTAAAAGCTATGGACCCAACCTCCAGTCTAACAAGCTTCCTACCATCAACCCAACTGTGTATCCAATTGGCCAGTTCCCCCAGTATTCTACGTGATTGAACCTTCCTGAGCAGCCTGCCATGTGGAAACTTATCATAGGCCATACTGAAATCCAAAGAGACTACATTTACCGCTCTGCCCTCATTCACCTTCTTGGTCACTTCACCAAAGGACTCTAAGAAATTTGGGATGCATGATCTCCCACTCACAAGTCTATGCTGACTGCTCCGAATCAAACCTTGTGTAAGTAATGGGTGCAGTCAATATTATGCTGTCCTTCATTGTAAGATGATCAGAGTACATAAGTAAAGCCATCTTCCTGCTGTTGTAGAGCCTTGCTGAGAGAGCATTGGGGCACTCTCTACAGATTTGATCTCCTTTTTAAGGAATGATCTCCTTACCACAGACACGGGTGATGGTAACATGAGGATAGAGTGAATAAGCTGAATGTTTAATCTGTAGAGCTGTGAGAGACGAAGAAATGGTGATGCTGAAACACGAGGAGTGGCAGCGATCACTTATTTCCAAAACAGACAGTGACAGGGAGAGAAATTCCATAATTTACCCAGGATTGATTGGTTTGATTTATTGTCACGTGTACCTCAGTACAGGGAAACACTTTGTTTATGAGCAGTGGAGGAAGATCATAGTAAGCATGGCCAGACAGATCATAGGGTGGAAATAGACTTGGACAGAGTAAGGCATACAGGTTACAC
Organism: Chiloscyllium punctatum; assembly: GCF_047496795.1. NCBI lineage: Eukaryota > Metazoa > Chordata > Chondrichthyes > Orectolobiformes > Hemiscylliidae > Chiloscyllium > Chiloscyllium punctatum. The sequence continues at coordinate 55,819,224 of NC_092785.1, read as the reverse complement.
TGAACAGGACATGCACTAGACAAGGTCAACATGAACAAGATCAGCATTATTTGATCTTAGAGAGTCAATTCATCAGTCTAACGTGACCTTTCTAATAGTTTATATGCCTAAATTAACTCTCCCCACGTTATTGTGCAGTCGGCGTGTGAACCCTGTACTGAACGTCAGATTGCTCACAATCCCCAACAGCAGCCACAATACCTTCCATCTGAAACAGGTAGACATTCCCACCAGATTCCACCCTACATAGAGAACACCAGACTGCCTTCTCAGAGATGAAAGATGCCTTCTTGAGACTTCGCACAAGACATATGGCTTCCCTGCTCACCTCTTGAAAACCACGTTAAAGTCCCACGTGTGTATCATAAGCAACAGAGCCAAGAGGAACATCGTGGAGCACTCTGTCTGTGCAGCCTCTGCTCCACTTGTTCATCATGTTAGAGCATCATTCAGGAAACACTTAAGACTGCCGATGCTGGAGATCAGAGAAGAGAGTCGATTGCTGGAAAAGCACAGCGGGTCAGACAGCATCCTTGAAGCAGGAGAATCGACGTATTGGGCATAAGACATTCATCAGGAATCAGAATCAATTTCCTCATTCTGCCCCCGTGTAAGTGTATTGAGGTGGGAATGGCCTCCTGCTGTTCCTGTATAAGTGACTCAAGGGACTGACTGGCTTCTTCCTTGTCCAATTGGGCAGGGCCAAAGGACTGACTGGGTTATCCCTGGTTCCTGTTTGACAGCTCGATGTACTGACAAGTGTGATGGTGCTGCAGCTTTAAGAGGTTATTTTGTCCGGGTTTCCTTTAAGAGAGATTGAACGATCGTGACGAAGCTGGTTAGTTAAGACCACTTGAGTAACAGCGAGGGAGGCCTTGGGTTTATTTTAATGCAGCCTGAATGGGTGTGGCCAGCTCTCACAGATTAGGATCACTGGGTTTGGTTTCTCAGTAACATCAGAAACTATTGGGCTCTCCATAGAGTTGGAAGCTTCAGTAAATGTCTCCTGGCTGCTACTCTCTCTGAATTTTCTCTTGATGCTGTTTTTAATTCCTGGATTGGATAAATATTTGTGACATTCTATGTCTGAATATTTCTTTTTGCCAAGGGCTGTGTTTATGGGATTTCCCTATATTGGAACAGTTCATTAGTAATAGTTCCTAGATCTATTATTCTGTTAAGCTGTCCAATAGAATTACGTTATTCTAAATTCCTCTTTCTGTGGTGTTATTTCTTCTTTCATGTTGAAATAGATGGTATTTTGCTTCACACCGAGGAGTTTGACCAGTCACATTGCATCTGGAACAGATACTTTTCATTTCCTTTAAATTAAGAAAACATAAAGGTCTAGGATGTTGCCTTCAAATATTTTCGAGGGGCTCTAGTCCATCACACTAGACTCCTTCTCTTCCTGAGTAATAAGCTGGAGGCACTGAATGGCCTATCCCTGTTGTTCTCCAATAATGTCAATGGGCTGAATGGCTTCCTCATATTCCCGTGAAACCAGTGTGAGGTGCTGAATGAACTCTTGTTTTACTGTGGCAATGTGCAGTGTCAGGCAGTGCTGTTACATGATTGTTACTGATACTTTAATAGCACACGCCTGAATGGAGTCTGGGTCTTGTTGCACATGGACACAGACCAGTTCAGGAGCTGATGGGGGACAAAACGTTCTGAACATTGTGGAATCTTCAGTGACCATCCCCACTTCTGATCTTATGGTGGGAAAGGTGGGGGCGGGGAGACATTGATGAAGCAGCTGAAGATGTTTGTGAAGAGGAAGCTACCCTGAGGATCTCCCACAGAGGTGACCCAGGACTGAGATGGTGAACATCTTCCTTTGTGCCAGGTTTGACCCCAAACACTGGAGAGGTTACTCTGATTCCCATTAAGTTCAGCTCCTTGATGTCAACAGAAGTCAACCATTGTCTTGATATCAGGGCCAGTCATTTTTACCGGCAACCTTGTCTCAACCTCTTTTGTTCATATCAATAAACCATGATATAGGAGCAGCAAGTGTTTTCTTCAGACAGGTGGGATTGAATGTCAGGATTTCTCTTCTCAAGAGTGTTCGGGGAGCGAGATGACTGAAAGTATTTGAAGAGGAGGTAGATGGATATTGACCTGTCAGAGAGGTGAGGGCTATGAAGAATTGGGTATGAAAGAGGATTTGAGGCCAGAAGCAGATCAGCCATGATCTTCGTGAAGGGCAAGGCACGTTTGGGGAGTGAACGACATGCCGCTGTTTCTGATGCTCTCACATTCTGTTATTGGAATGTTAGTGAGTGTTATTTTTATGAATGTTCTGGTATTGCATATTGCAGTCAGGGAGACCAGGTGATTTTGTGAGCCATCTCTGGGTGAGGTATGTGGGCTGTTTTCACAGTGAATCTGGGTCTACAACATGATCAACAAATGGAGCTCAAGCTGCAGATAGGGGAAGCTTTCTAAAGAAAGATGAGGGGCCTCTTTCATACCCAGCCTGGATTTTCCAATTACATTTCCCAAATCACCTCAAAGCATGTGGGACAGTCTTGAGGGACTGAATGGTCTCCTCTGTTTCTGTGCAACAGGTTATAGGAGCAAGTGGCCTCCAACTGTTCCTGTCTAGCAGGTTTGAGGGGCTGAATGGAACACAGGAACATTGGACTGAGGAGCAGGAGTGGGTCATTAGATACTTTGAGCCTTCTCCACCAGGCAGTAAGATTGTGGCTGATCAGATTGGGGTCTCAGCCCCACTTTCCTGTCTGTATCCCATTATCTGTGACTCACTTCTTTGTCAAATATTTCACTAATGCAGCTTTCAATCAATGTAAACATAGAGGCACGATAAACTTCCAGAGAAGAGAAGTACGACTTGAAAGGACCTTACAGAATTTTTCATCATCCCTCTTATAGAATCAGAGAGTCATGCAGAATGGAAACAGACCCGTTAGTCCAATCTGTTCACTCCGATCAGATATCAAATCCGATCCAGTCCCATTTGCCAGCATTTGGTAAATATCCCTCTTCTTTCAGATACTTTTTAAATGTGCGATTGTAACCACCTTCACTACTTCCTCTGACAGCACTTTCTGTACACACACCACTCTCTGAGTGAAACATTTACCTTCAGGTCCCTTCTAAATTATTCGCCCTCTCACCTTCAACCTCTGCCCTCTTGTTCTGGACTCCCCAATCCTGGAGAGCAGAACGTGGCTGTTCAGAATATCCATGCACCTGATGGTTTTATAAACCTCTATAATGTCACCCCTAAGCCTCTGACACTCCAGGGGGAAACACCTCAACCTAACCAGCCTCTCCCTTTAGCTCAAGCCTCCAGTCCTGGAACATCCGTGTAAGTCATTTCTGCAGAAAATCGAGTTGTATGCAGTATTCTAAAAGTGACCTCACCAACATCCTGTACAGATGCAACATACCACCACAACTCCTATACTCAATGCTCTGACTGATTAAGGCAAATGTGCCAAATGTGTTCTGCACCACTCTGTCTACCTGCAACTCCACGTTCAAGGAACAATGAACCTGCAGCCCTATGCCCCTTTGTTTCACAACATGCCCCAGGACCTGACCATGAAGTATATAATATCTGCCCTGATTTGCCTTCCCAAAATGCAAAGCTTCATATTTATCTAAATTAAACTTCATCTGTTACTCCTTGACCCTTTGTCTCATCTAATTGTGGTCTTGTTGTACTCTGAGATAATCGACTACACCACCTTTCTGATGTCATCTGTAAACGTACTAACTATTGCCCCAATATTCACATCTAAATCCTTTACATAAATGATGAAATGCAGTGAACTCAGTACTGATACTTGCAGCACACTGCTGGTCACAAGCCTCCAGGCTGAAAAATATCCCTCTTCCTTCACGCCATTTGTGACTATCTTATGTGACTGTAACTTACTAATCTGTCTACCAATCAGGATGAAATACTAGCTGTGAAGGAAGGCTGAGTAGGTTAGGTTTATTTTCACTAGATAAAAGGAGATTGGGGGGGACCTGATTGAGGTTTCCAAAATCATGAAGGGTATAGACAGGGTGGATAGAGACAAGCTTTTTCCCAGGGTGAAGGATTCAATAACGAGAGGTCGTGCTTTCAAAGTGAGAGGTGGAAAGTTTAAGGGGGATACACGCGGTAAGTACTTCACACAGAGGGTGGTGGGCATTTGGAACACGTTGCCAGCAGAGGTGGTAGAGGCAGGCACGGTCGATTCATTTAAGATGTGTCTGGACAGATGCAGGAGTAGGTGGGGAGCAGAGGGATACAGATGCTTAAGAATTGACCGACAGATTTAGACAGTACATTTGGATCGGTTCAGGCTTGGAGGGCGAAGGGCCTGTTCCTGGGCTGTAAATTTTCTTTGGTCTTTGTTCTTTAAATGAACACCTTGCTGAAGTCCATATAGACAATGTCCACAAAATTGCCTTCATCAATCGTCTTTGTCACCTCTTCAAAAAACGCAACCATATTAATGAGACATGATTTCCCATGCAGAAAGCTTCGTTGTCTACTCCGCTCAGCCCTTGCCTTCCCAAATGTATGTAAATCCTGTCCCTCAGAACCCCCTCCAACAACTTACCCACCACTGACATCAGGCTCACCGGTCTATAGTTCCCCGGCTTTTTGGGTCACTGTTTCCTTTTCCTGTCCCACTACTCCACTGCTCAAAACAAATGTTAAATGTGACCAGGTTGGTGATATGGCCGATGATATCGGTCTCAGACTGGGTCAGGGTCAGTTTTAGGAACAAGTCAGGCTAGTTTCTTTAATCTGCTAAAACAACACGTTTATGATCCAGAGCAATGTTACTCAAACTATGATGGAAAGATGAACAGCAAACTGTTTGGGTATTGCAATTATATAATCAATATTTCCCTTTCTAAAAATGCTGACACACACACACACACACACACACACACAAACACACACACACACACACACACACACACACACACACACACACACACACAAAATCTCTGCAATTTTAACTTGAAATAACTTGGTCCAGATATTATTGAAACTCGTGACAAAGGAAAAATTGTGAGATTGTCCAAAACGTTATTCTGCTTCTGAAGATATTGTACTCACACAGCTGCTAGCAATGGGATTTCATCCTGGGAGAGTTTAGATTTGGCTGAATTCCCTTTGCTTTAGGCAGTGAGGAGATTCCAGTGAATTCTGGTTCGGGATCATCCAAAGGGTAGTACAGTGGTGAGCACTGCTGCCTCACAGCACCAGGGACTTGGGGGCGAATCCAGCCTTGCGTGACTATCTGTGTGGAGTTTGCACATTCTCCCCTTGTCTGTGTGAGCTTCTAATGGGTGATCCAGTTTCCTACCACAAACTGTGTAGGTTCGGTGGATTGGTCATGCTAAATTGTCCGTAGTGTTCAGGGATTTCTAGGTTATGTGCAATAGTCAGAGGTAAATATAGGGGAATGGGTTCGGAAGGTTGGTATGGACTTGCTGGGTCGAAGGGCATGTTTCCACACTGCAGGGATTCCATAAAAATAAGAACGGTAACGATGACTGTAGAGGGTTTTTTTTAGCTCGCACACATTGCTGTGATGAGGAACAATGAAGGAGAGAGAGTGCAATAGGCCAATCCTTCTCAGGCAGATTACATTTTCTCCCTCTCTGAGTTGAATCACACAGTAATGTCATCCTCTCCCAAACTGGACCATGTGAGGTCTCCTTGTACATTGTCTAAACTATGTCTCCATCACATTCCCTGTTCCATGTAGGTGCATCATTGCTGCTGTTATACACAGAGTCATACCCTTAGCAGAAAATGGTCTCGGTCAATTTGAAGATATGTTTATATGTCCCTGCGTCATTAAAAAATAAAAATGTTTAACTTATTCAGAATACCTGTGTTAAACTGAATGCATTGTTTTAAAGAAATACAGAAATTGCTGGAAAAGCTCACCAGGTCTCTCAGTACCTAGATGCTGTAGTTGTACCAGCCTCCACCACTTCCTCTGGCAGCTCATTCCATACACACACCACCCTCTGTGTGAAATGGTGCCCTTTAGGCCTCCTCAAAATCTTTCCCCTCTCACTTTCCACCAAAGCCCTCTAGTTTTAACCTGGGGAAAAACCCCTGACTACTCACCCTATCTATGGCCATTTTGATTTTATAAACCTTTACGGCTGCAAAATGCGACCCCAATCAACACGAATGGCTGAACTTTCAGTCATTCTGGGCCTAAATTCTGAAGTGCCATACTGACACCTCTTCCTTCTCCATCCAGTCACAATCTAAATCCACTTTAATCAGTTTGTTCAGATATATCCTGAGACACTTCTGTGGGCTTTACACCTAGACCTTTGTGCCCGGAGGTAGGGACACTAGCATCACTCAACAATACCCATAAAGCTGTAACAGTATTCTCCTGTGTGTTTGTTCATCAGACTGTCCTGACATGCTGGGACATACCTCTGCAACAGGCACGACTTGAATCCAGAACTTCTAGTCCAGAGCTAGGAACACTACCACACAAGTTCAGGAATTGGAATCAAATCCAGAGCTCTGGCTCAGAGACAGGGACACTACCCACTGCACTACCATACCCAGATTTTGGGTCATATTTTAGTGCCCACTTTCAGCTTGATGTGGATTTATTATAATCAGGTTCCCATTACTGAATTACAAACAACACTTTGTATTGTTAAACAAATGCAAGATATTTGTCTCAACTGTAGGATATTGAGTGTATATGCTATGCCATTGAAATTAACTATGACCATCTTTAAGTGCTATTATCTGTAGTATGCAATATTAAGGAAAGAAATCCTGCAGACACACTCTGCCCAATGAAGGGTCTCAAATAGATATTTATTACTGAACACCAGAGACGAAGGAAGAGCTTAATTTCTGGCCCCAAAACACCGATCACTCTTCCCAACTCTCACGTGTGACTCCCCTTTTCCTAAAACCATGAAATGACACCAGGCCGCAGATTACTGTCCAGCCTCTCCTCCCCACTGACTGTGTCTGCAATCTGTCCCTCCTCCCCCTAACCACACAAGGCAACCCAAGCTCAGGGTCTTTGTGAAAAACAAGGCCTGAGTGTGCAGGCCTCCTGGAGAGGGATGGGCATTTTAAAATTGAAGGGGGAGGGTGAGGTGACAGTAATATCACTCACTGGGCTGAGGGGTGGCTGATGGAGTTTCGTTTGGATTAATGCGAGATATTGGATTTGATAAATCAAACGGCAGCAGGACCTATACATTAAAAGTAGAGCCTTTGGCAGTGCTGTAGTACAGAAACCTAGGCCGTCAGGTTTAATTCTTTAAAATTTGCATCTCATATAGATAGTGTGGTTAAGAAGGTGTTTAACACACATTTTCATAGGACAGACCTTTGAGTATCGGAATTGGGATGTCATGTTGTGGTTGTACAGGATATTGCTGAGACCTCTTCTGGAATACTGTGTCTAGTCTGGTCATCCTGCCCGCTCATTCCATAGGCACACCACCCTCTGCCTGAAAAAGCTGCCCCTTAGGTCACTTTAATATTTCCCCTCTCACCTTAAGCCTATGTCCTCTAGTTTTGGGCTCCGCGTATCCTTAGAAAATACCTTGACTATTCACTTTGATATTACTGACGTTGATATTATGAAGCTGGAGAGGATTGAGAAGAGAATAACCTGGATGTTGGTGGGAAAGGAGGGAGTGAGCTCTAAGGAGAGACTGGATCGACTGGGACTTTTTTCACTGAAGAATATGAGATTAAAGGGTAACTTTGCACAGGGTTATAAAATAATGAGGGTTAAATAGATGTCTTTTCTCTAGGGTTGAGGATTCAAAACTGAGGGATTTTTAAGGTGCGAGGAAAAAAGATTTACGAAATTCATGAGAGGTAATTATGTTAGACAGAAGATGGCTTGTGTGTGGAATGAACTTCCAGAGGAAGTGGTGAAAGCAGGTACAGTTACAACGTTTAAAGGACATTTAGATCAGTCCATGGATAGGACATCAGTTTGGATGGTGCTGTGAGCAGCTGCACTCTGCCCCCTCCTCTCTGAATGAATCCCTGTTGGTTTTCACCCTCTGCCAATGCCTGTGCAGTGGCGTGGGGAGGCCAGCAGTGGGTGGCATTGCATCACTTTAAGCACCACAGAGACTGCCAGGCCTGCCCCACACAGAGACACACAGATACACACACGGGAATGGTGAGGGCACTGCGTGAAGCTCATCTGGTAATTTAAATGAAACAAAAAGAAATACTCAGTTCGTCTCGTAAACTGTTAAAATATGCGGGACAGATCTACCAAATTCTACTGTTTAAATAAAATCATCAAATTATTTTTTTCACTCTGAAAGTGAACATTTTACATGAACTATTCACAACTCTGGGACCCTCTATCTCTTAACTTCTTATTACCCGACTCCAGCTCGATAGCAATATACTATTTCTGGGTTTTCTATCCTCTCATACCACAGGTGCTTGTAAGCTCTCAGTTTAGAATAGTATTCCCTCTCTGTTCCAACTTCATCACATTATACCCTGATGAATATCGATAAGTGGGACCTATCCGATTTCTCTTGTTCTGTGGTTTGTCAATATTTCATTCGCTCCGTCTGGTGTGTGTCAGGACTTTTGTTGCACCATTGACAGCATGTCATTATTCGACTCTGTCCATAGGAATATATCAGTATTTCACTTACTCACACTCATGTGTGTGGGGCAGGATTTCAGTTGTTTCATGGGGACTGTGACACTATAACAATCTCAATGTTTGTAGGTGGCACCGAACCTGGAAGTTATCTGAAGTCTATGGAGGAGAGTGTGGAATTCTAACAGGACAATCACACGTTGCTGCAGTGTTCAGTTTCTGGCAGATGGGGATCAGTGCAGAGCAGTTTGAGGTGATACACTTTGGTAGGAAAGACAATGAAAGACAATTTAAAACAGACTGTGCCATTATAAAGGGGCTGCAGGAGCAGAGAGCGCTGGGTGTATATGAGCACAGATTGTTGAAGATGTCAGGACAAGTGGGGAGAGCAGTAACTCTCACAACTTAGTTTCAGTATCTGAGCTGTTTATTGGGGGAGGTGTAGGAGGCAGTCTCGGTGCTCCCTTCCTGGGAAGTGGTGGTGACGATGTGATGTGAGCCCACCCTCCTGCCCACCGAGACCGTGGGGATTCCATTTGTATCAGCTCGACACAAAAGGGAGATGGCATCAGGGCCACAGCTTCTAAGTCGTGCCGGGGGGAACCGGAGCTGCCAGTGGGTTTAAAGTGAGAATTGCCCTTCACTGAACATTGCTCCTTACTCGGTCGGTGGGACGTGGATGTTTCAGAATCTCCACATGAGGCGTCCCTGTCGTCTCCGGCTCCTACCAGGGTCCTCCCCACATGGCGGGGGGGGGGGGGGTGAGGGAACGGATATCGGGCACTCCACCACCTGGCTTGGCCCTTTCTGACCTATTCCAGGCTGTTTCTCCTGGAATGGGAGAAAGGGAGGGAGAGAGTGAGGGTGGGAGTGGGTGGTCCTGCTGTTAGTGCTGGTGTAGGTGGGGAGGGGGGCATGGTGAGGTGTCTGGAGGGAGCCAGTCCACAGTGTTGTATCCATGCAGTGTTATTAGTGTGGGGGTGAAGTGGAGGGAGGGGGGGAGAGAGAGGGGGGGAGAGAGAGAGAGAGACAGAGACAGAGAGAGAGAGGGATGGTGCTTCATGCAGCAATGACAGTGTTGGACCATGAGCCTTGTTCGGGGGTCGGTGCTATAACAGATATACAGTGAGTGTGAGGGAGCAGAGAGAATACAGTGACCCTTATCCTGACAGAGTGGGGGAGGTTATTGATGCTTGTCCTGTATTGCTGGACATTTCTTCAGACCACAGATACTGCGCTGAGCTGGGTGGGGAGCTCAGACCATGCTCGGTGGGTCTGGTGGTGTCGCCCCCTCTGGGAAGAGAATGGTCCCCCTCTGTACTAGCACATCCACCAGGCCCTCCGTACCCCTGTTGACAAACCATGGTGTAATTGCCCCTTATCTGCCAGGCTCGGGGTAAACTGTCCAGGGCAGCTCCAAACTGAGAAAGCTCAATCGTGTGCCCAATGGGCTTTTAAAGATGGCCCCAGTGTCAGGGATCACGGAATATCCAGGGGCATCTGGGTGACGGGGTGCTCCTCCAGCCATGAAGGACACCATTTACAAAGCTGTGGAACAAATGCTCATCCAAAACTCTCCATCATCTGACCTCACACCAATATCCCATTTTCCCATTTTTCCTGGGAAGACTGGCTCATGTTTCAGGATGTTATCGAAGTGTCCAGCTTTCAGTATTCTGCAACCTGGGAACACATCCTTCCATGACACTGTCTCTCAGTCTCCCCCTTCTCTGTCTATACCCCAAACCCCTCCCATGTGATGATATTTAAACTGATTCCCCCGCCATCTCTCCCTGGCAGTGATGGTTCACACCCACAGCACCCCCTTGTCAGGGCACAATGGAGATATGGAGCTGTAAATGGGTGGGAGCTGCACATCCTGACACTTCCAGCCTGGGCTGCAACTTTCCCCACACTGGGCAGGGATCTAATACAGTGTTACTGAGGAATGCACTGGGGTGGGGTACACAGTCCTATATGCTGGGAGGGTAACTGCTCCTGGGTTACAGTTCAATGCAGTGGGGTGGTGTACACAGTCCTACATGCTGGGAGGGTAACTGCTCCTGGGTTACAGTTCAATGCAGTGGGGTGGTGTACACAGTCCTACATGCTGGGAGGGTAACTGCTCCTGGGTTACAGTTCAATGCAGTGGGGTGGTGTACACAGTCCTACGTGCTGGGAGGGTAACTTTTCCTGGTTTACAGATCAATGCACTGGGGTGGGGTACACAGTCCTACATGCTGGGAGGGTAACTTTTCCTGGTTTACAGATCAATGCACTGGGGTGGGGTACACAGTCCTACATGCTGGGAGGGTAACTGCTCCTGGGTTACAGATCAATGTACTGGGGTGGTGTACACAGTCCTCCATGCTGGGAGGGTAACTGCTCCTGGTTTACAGATCAATGCACTGGGGTGGGGTACACAGTCCTACATGCTGGGAGGGTAACTGCTCCTGGTTTACAGATCAATGTACTGGGGTGGGGTACACAGTCCTACATGCTGGGAGGGTAACTGCTCCTAGGTTCAGATCAATGCACTGGGGTGGGGTACACAGTCCTACATGCTGGGAGGGTAACTGCTCCTAGGTTCAGATCAATGTACTGGGGTGGTGTACACAGTCCTACATGCTGGGAGGGTAACTGCTCCTGGTTTACAGATCAATGCACTGGGGTGGGGTACACAGTCCTACATGCTGGGAGGGTAACTGCTCCTGGTTTACAGATCAATGCACTGGGGTGGGGTACACAGCCCTACATGCTGCGAGGGTAACTGCTCCTGGTTTACAGATCAATGCAGTGGGGTGGTATACACAGTCCTACATGCTGGGAGGGTAACTGCTCCTGGGTTACAGATCAATGTACTGGGGTGGTGTACACAGTCCGACATGCTGGGAGGGTAACTGCTCCTGGGTTACAGATCAATGCACTGGGGTGGGGTGCACAGTCCTACATGCTGGGAGGGTAACTGCTCCTGGGTTACAGATCAATGCACTGGGGTGGGGTACACAGTCCTACATGCTGGGAGGGTAACTGCTCCTGGGTTACAGATCAATGCACTGGGGTGGAGTACACAGTCCTACATGCTGGGAGGGTAACTGCTCCTGGGTTACAGATTAATTCACGGGTGATCACTGCACAGGTCGCTGAGCTGGTCATACTGTCTGGTTGAGGTTTATAGATACTGCAATGATATGGTTTTGTGCGAGATAGGTAGCTATCCAGCCCCATCTACGGCACTTTTCATTTCCCTTCCCAGGAACAAAGACACGGAGGAGTCAGTCCAAAACTTTTCATTCAACTTTGCAAAGTCGGGTGCTGTTCCCAAAGGTACACACACACAAGCATAGTAATCTCCACACATTATATACATGTATATGTGGGCTGGGTTTACTACTGCTGCCTTGACCAACGAGTGCTCGGATTCCGCACTGTTTTCCTTTTTTGGGTTCTGGTGCCTGCGATTCTTTTATCATTCACTTGGCCAATCAGTGTTTGAGCTTCCCATTCTTCCCTTATATGGATGATGTTGTACAACTGTGGTTAAGGGCGGCCTCTCAACTATCGAGGAAAGCTGTTACAACTGTTTCATTCATATAAACGTGGGGGAGGTCCGGCAACAGTTTCGAGTGTCTGCTTGTGTTTACTATGAGGTAGAAAAGACTAAAAGGCAGCTAACCGTTTAAAAATTACACTACCCCCTACAAATCCCCCGTGTCTTTTCTTACGGCCTGTAATTTTTCAACCGTAAGTTTCTTCTCCAGGGCATTTAATAACTCCCGAGCTTGTTCATCAAACTGCCCTTCTCTAATACTACCCCCGCCCAAGAGGGATTCACGTTGTTCCATCTCGAGATTTATTCGTTCAACCTGCCCATAGGGAACATCTTTCTTAGTAAGGGCGGTTTCGATCAGTCGTTGAGTTAATCCCCGGACACAGGGAATAACGCAACACCCAAGGGCAGTGAGTACCCCTGCCACCACTATACATGAGACAAGAAAGGGAACGACCACCCCCGTCCATTTACCGAACCAAGCTTCCAACCAGTCCGTGAGGCCAGAGTCGATGCCCGAGTTTTCGGCCAGTTCGTCCGCCAATGTGGTGAGTCCATCCAGGGCGCGGGTGATGGACCCATCAGGGGCTGTGTTGTTGGGGATGAAAGTGCAGCACTGAGTGCCTATCATGACACAAACACCCCCCTTCTCTGCCAACATCATGTCTAAGGCCAACCTATTTTCCTACGCCATCCTACTCGTGGCGTCCAGTTGTTCTGCTATTCCTTTCACTGCATCCCGGGTATAATTAATGAACCTCTGCTGATTGTAGTAAATATAATTAATCCAATCCACGTTCTTATTGATAGTCACCCACCAAAACAGTGACGACTCAAAACCCGCCGCTATCTGGTTCCTAGCCTTGTATTCGTCAGGAACACCCCTGGGGACCCCTATGGCATCTAAATATATGTTATCATCAAAAGAGGTCTCCAAAGCTCTCTCAGTTCTTCCACTAGAACGGGGTTGCTCTTGTTTTTCGAATGCCAGGGTGAATGGGATGGCCAATTGAACGATCGCACAAGTGCCCGTCCATTGTTGGGGCAGGGTCGGTCGCAGAACCCTCCCACCACAGTACCACCAGAGGTCTGCCCTAGGCACATGAATGTGGGAGTAATTCCCGCCCCCGGTAGTTTCATTGACCAGCCGGATTGATCTGCTGCACTTGTCAATGTCCCCACATCGTCGTCCCACTGTAGTCCCGTCCGAGAGATGCAGGACTGGTGCGTACCCGTTACCCCTGAGAATGATGGCGGGCGGGGCGCCCCCTCAGACCTGACGGGGGGAAACTTCAAACTCAAGGGTCGACAAGTGGGGTCGTTCCAGGCCTCTCGGTCCTGGTACAGCCTTACCATTCAGTCCATGGCTCGTGGGTGTTTCTCCCATCCCAGCGGGAATGGGACCACCTGAGGGTTAGGGCGGGCACTCGTGCATGCGTAGCAATCACTCTTTTTCATGCTCCTCACAGTATATTTGACCTATTCCATCCAGGCATTCGCCTCCCCGTATCCCGTTTCTATTTCAAAGGTCTTTTCCAAATCCGTCGTCTCAATTATTCTAATCTTTTCCTGCTTATCAGTGGTGGATGAGCCCCCAGACTCAGCTTCAATGACCGTGATATACGTGCAGCACAGCTGCATCCCCCCCCATCCTGCCTGGCCCCCAACTCTAATACCCAATATTGTTCTATTAAGTCTCGCCTCGTTCTTTTCCAAGTTCTTTATGGTCAGATAAAGCGGATTGCACTGATTCTGCCCACAATCCCGTCCAGGGGTGATGGGATCACGGACAACTGACACCATAGCCTGGACCCCGGGGGCTGGAAGCCTACTTAGGCCTTCCCTACCATACAATTGTAATACTAACGTCTGACCCTGGAACCCCCTTTCTCTCTCTAGATTCTGCTTAGTTTGATTCAGTTGACTTTTAGTCCTACAGGGCACCAACTCACAAAGGTCTAAGCTAAATGTCTGTGTTGATTGGTTGGCAAGCACGGAGATGGTGAACCACTGACGGTCCTCTATTTGTTTCATCCGGAGGCCAAATTGGGTAACACGAACACAAAGACCCAGCCCAAGGACAATGGCATAGCAAGTTAACAATACGATTGACCGCATTTTGTCGCGACACCCGTAGCCCGAGGGCACAGTTCCTTTAGACTCGCCAAAGTCCGATTAGTTCGTTCTCAGAGTCTCTGTTCCTTAGATGCCTTTGTCAGAGAGGTTCGTTCGTCCTCCGTCGGTTGTGGCACTGGTCCCTTGACTCGAGTGTAATGTGTCCAGCCCTTTTCGGCCGTACGGACAGCCGTTTCGGTCGTCAAAAGTACCAGGAAGGGACCGTCCCAAGTTGGTTCGAGGGTACGTTGCTTCCAGCTTTTAATCAGGACGCACTGACCCGGCTTGACGGTGTGCACCGCAAACTCGAAGGGCGGCGTCTGTGCCAAAAGTCCCTGTTGGCGTAAACGAGATAGAGCAGACCCCAGAGCCACCACATATTTTTGCACAAACATATCCCGAGACTCAAATACAGGAGGTTCCCCCTTCGGCCCATGGAACGGGAGGCCAAATAACATTTCGAAAGGGGAGACGCCCAAATCCCGCCTTGGCTGGGTGCGAATTTGCAACAGGGCAAGGGGTAGGCATTTGGTCCAAGGCAGGCCGATTTCACTAGTGAGCTTGGTTAGCTGCTTTTTGATGGTCTGGTTCATTCTTTCGACCTTGCCCGAGGAGGAGGGATGCCCGGGGGTGTGCAAATCCCAGTCAATCCCCATTGCTTGCACTACATTCTGGAGGACGGTCGAGGTGAAGTGGCTCCCCTGGTCAGAGTCAATAGCGCGGGGTAGCCCAAATCGTGGGATGATTTGCTCGAGTAGAATCTTGCTAACCTGAGTTGCCGTTGTCGTGGTAGTGGGGAAAGCTTCCACCCATCCTGTCAGGTGATCTACCACTACTAATAGATACTTCAGGCGACCTATGGGGGGGGAGCTCAGTGTAATCTACCTGGACATACTCAAACGGCCTATAAGCCGGACTCCTACCCCCTTGTCCTGCATGCTGCCGCAGCCCCCTTTTGTTAATCTTTCGACATGTTATACAATTTCCTGTGACCTGCTTGGCTACCGTGTACAGACCAGGGTGAGCATATCGGTGCAGGAAGGCATCACACAGTGCCTGGGAGCCCCAGTGACCCCCTTGGTGTAAACGGGCAATAATGTCCCGCGTCAACGGTCGATTTAGTAGCTGGCGGCCATCGGGTAAGGTCCACTTGCCTTCCCTATCCTTTGTACCCCCCAGAGACGCGAGAAGAGTTTCTTCTTTGTCAGTAAACGTGGGCACTTCGGTAATTTCGGATATCTGTGGAATCCTTACCAGGCAGTTTATTACTTCCTTCCCCATCCAAGCCAATTTTGCCTGTTCATCTGCCAATTGTTTCCCCAGGGTCTCTATTTTATCGTCTTTCTGGTGTCCTTTCACATGTGCTACAGCAATCTCTTGTGGCAGCAACAAATCCTCCAATATCATGGCTACTAGTTCCTCGTGGACCAACTCCTTTCCTCTACTATTTATCATTCCCCTTTCTTTCCAGATCTTCCCAAAGGTGTGTACTACCCCAAAGGCATACTTAGAGTCAGTGTAGATTGTCCCGGCTATTCCCTTTAAATTCCTCAGAGCCCGGTGCAAGGCGTACAATTCGCACGTTTGTGCGGACCAGGCATTCGGTAGCCGTCCACTTTCCACTAATTCCCAACCAGTCTCACTAATGACTGCATAACCGTTGTGTCTCTTCCCATCTATCACTCGAGAGGACCCATCAATGTACCACCGCCTACCTGCATGTAAGGGGGTATCCCTCAGATCTTCCCTCACTTTACTCTGGTACTCTATTATGTCTGAACAGCAGTGTTCCAGTTCCTCCTCCCCTTCCCCTTTCCAAAGAAAGTCCGCCGGGTTCTGGCAGCCCCCGACTTCTATTCGGAGGTCTTCTCGGTCTAACAATATGGCTTCATATTTCAGAATTCTCGAGTCAGTCAGCCACCTCCCGGCCTTCTGATTCAGGATAGTTCTAACCTGGTGGGGAGTAGTGACTGTCAAGGGGGCCCCAAAAGTCAACTTCCTGCTTTCCTCTACCAGCTTTGCCGTGGCTGCTACCGCTTGGACACACTCCGGCCACCCTCGGGAGACTGGATCCAGAATTTTTGACAGGAAAGCCACGGGCTTCCTTTTACCTCCCCAGTCCTGGGTCAATACTCCAAGAGCGGTTCCCTTTCTGGAGTTCACAAAGAGGCGAAATGTCTTACTAAAATCCGGCAAGCTTAAAACAGGTGCGGCCATCAATTTTCCTTTTAGGATTTCAATTAACTTTTTCTCCTCCTCCTCCCATTTTATTCTGTTGAGTGCCTCCTCAATGAGTTTTAGGTACAAGTCTTTAGTAAGGGGGGCATAGTCGTCTATCCATAACCGACAATAGCCTAAGAGTCCCAAGAACTTCCGCAACTCCCTCTTGGTCGTTGGGAGGCCTAGTTCGATTATTGCCCGCACCCTTTCCGGACTTATTCGTTTCTGTCCCTGGCTTATCAAGTGTCCCAGGTACTTAACCTCTTTCTCGACATATTGGAGCTTCTTCTGACTCACTCTTAACCCCTTCTCAGCTAGGTAATTTAACAGGGCATTAGTCCCAAGTAGGACGTCCTCCTCCGCTGGTCTGGATAAAAGGAGATCGTCCACGTATTGTATAAGCTTAAGGGCCGGGGACAAGGTTAGTCCCTCCAATAATTGTTCCAGAATCTGCCCGAACAGAGTCGGGGACTCAGTGAATCCTTGGGGGAGTATGGTCCACCTGTACTGTTGTTTTCTGCCAGTATCAGGATCCTCCCATTCAAAAGCAAAAAGATCCCTACTGTCCTTGTCCAGGGGACACGCCCAGAAGGCATCCTTTAAGTCGATAACACTAAACCAGCCGTGGTCCGGGGGGATTCGCCCCAGAATAGTGTATGGGTTCGGTACCACAGGGTGCCGTACTTGGACAATTTTATTTACTTCCCTTAGGTCTTGGACCATTCGGTAGCTCCCATCCGACTTCCGGACCGGCAGGATGGGGGAATTGTATCGTGACATACAGGGCTCTACCAATCCATCTTTTATTAGGTCTTCCATAACTGTCTTCAGGCCCTGCCTCCCTTCCCAAGAGATGGGGTATTGGCGCACTCTGACGTCGGGGCTCTGGGGCTTTAATTTTACCTCTACAGGTCGAATTGCGAGTCCCCCCCCGGTTCCCTTTGGCGACCCAAACCCTAGGGTCATTCTCTGTCAATCGGGACTCACTAAGGTATGACATGGTAACGGCTAATTCTTCCTCTTCTCCCACTTCTATTCGCAATCCGAAACGGACTATCAAATCCCGTCCCAACAACCCATAGGGAAGATGGGGGAGGTGAAGGAGTTCCACCTGGAGTTCCTCCTCCTCCAGCCGCAAGGGTTGTGGTTCGAATATTTTCGCATTAAAAACCCCACCCTTAACTCCTGAAATGTTTAATGTTTTAGCTTGGAAGCCAACCCCCCTCGGATGGAGGGGAATTGAGGACCTGCCAGCGCCTGTGTCAACTAAGAAGGTAACATCTTGTCTAAATGGGCCCACCCGTAAATTTACCATGGGTTCTTGGTAGGCCCGTGTTCCGATCCTCCCCTGACTTCCCGATTTCATTTTTTCACACTCCATTTCATACATCCCTTCTCTTTCCCTTTTAAACTCGGGACAATCCCTTTTGAAGTGTCCCAGTTTCCCGCAATGGTAACATCCGGCCTTCTGAGGGCGCTCAATTCCATAAGATCCTCCTCTCTCACTTCTGCCCCGTCTCGTTTCTCTCCCTCTCCAACTTTTCTTCGACGTTCCTCTTTCCACCCCATAATCTCCCTCCCCCATTCCGGTGGACTTACAAGCTTCCCGTACGGCTGCCACCATCATTTTTGTCTTATGTTTCTCCCTTATTACATCCCTCTGAACATACACCTTCTGTGCTTCCCGTAATAATTCTGCAACATCCTTTTCAGCCCAATCCTCCACTTTCTGTAATTTCTTCTGAATGTCAGGCCATGACTTAGTCACAAAGTGCACCTTAAGCATGCTCTTGCCTATTTCCCCATCGGGGTCTAAACCTGAATACTTTCGCATGGACTCCCGCAAACGGTCTAAAAACTCACTCGGGGATTCATCCTTTTTCTGTCCAACTTCAAATGCTTTTGCTAAATTCCGCTGTTTGGGCACGCAGGTTTGGATCCCCCTGATTATAAGGCTTCTGAGGTCTGTCATATTGGCCCGTCCCCCCGCGTCATTATGATCCCACCGGGGGTCCTCTAAGGGGTACTTCTGCTCTCCACGCTGAGGGCCGTCCTGATGCTCCCTATCCCAAATGGCCATTGCACTATTCCGGATCATAACAATTTCATCGTAATTAAATAGTATTCTCATTATGGCCTGCAGTTCAGCCCATGTGTATATACTGGGCCCCAGAAATTGGTCCAGTTGTATTCCCACACTGACGGGGTCGTCCAGTAGACAGGGTAGTTCATTACGGAGTTGCTGGATATCCCCAGAATTTAAAGGTTGTACTACGAACCCGGTCCGTTCGTTCCCAAACGGCACCTCTCGTAAGGGGTTCAGCTGTTCAATATTGTCACTCCTCCCAGCTCTCAATCCCTCTTCTCGACCTCTCCGCATCTCGAGTCGGACTGATTTCCTAGTGCCTGGGGTGAGTTCTGCGCCCCCTCCTGTGCCCCCCCCCCCCAGCAGTCCCTTCCTCACTGGTCGTAGCCTGCTGGGACTCGGAATTATCCGTCGCAGGAGGGAGGTCCGCGCTGGACGCCTGGTCGTGCGCGGGTGGTATATACAGGGGCGGGGAAAACGGTGGCAAACCGTCGGTGAGGATGTCCCAAGACCTCTGGGGCTTCCTCGGGTCTGTTTGGGGAATCAGAGGATATAGACGCGTGGGACTCTCGCCATCGCCCGCCAACCAGGCGGCGGCATATTTGCTCTCCTCTGGGTCAAACGGTTGTTTTCTGTTAACATATACATTTAGGATTTGACACACCCAGTCTTCATCAGACCCATACTCGGGCCAAACTACCGAGGGGGCGCGGATAGGTTCTTTGGTCCATATAAAACAACAATATTTTATCATGGTCTCTTTCTTTAAGTCCTTCGTTCTACTCCTGTCCGTCCATAGACTTAACTTCCGACCTAATGGACTATCGGGGAGTATTTCTTTCCCATTTGCAGTCTTCCCTGACTTTTCCTAAGAAGTCTTATTTCCCATGGTTTATCTTCGGTCCTGGTCTTAAACGCCCAAAGCGTTTTCACAGATGACCGTCAAAACCACGTGGCCAACAAGGAAGAACAAAAGAATCTCTTACCTTGATCCGTGCACGGAGTTGTCTGGCCTTTTTAAATGTGTGTACCCCCGTGTATAGTCACTAACCGGTCGTCCCAGCACTCGTCCGTGTGTTCCTTTTCCAGGATTCAAAATTATTTTTAAATGAGCCGGGTCACATCCTCTCTTGGCCGACGGACGACGGACCAAGCTGATCAGTGAGAAGTATAAATATATACTAGACGCGTCTTTGTTGTAATCAGGCTTGATCCGTGAGCCGAAGAGACGGCCCCCCCCGGCAATAATTATTTCATCCCGGACGAGCCCCCAATTGTGCGAGATAAGTGGCTATCCAGCCCCATTACGGCACTTTTTATTTCCCTTCCCAGGAACAAAGACACGGAGGAGTCTGTCCAAAACTTTTTCATTCAACTTTGCAAAGTCGGGTGCTGTTCCCAAAGGTACACACACACAAGCATAGTAATCTCCACGCATTATATACATGTATATGTGGGCTGGGTCTACTACTGCTGCCTTGACCAACGAGTGCTCGGATTCCCCACTGTTTTCCTTATTTGGGTTCTGGTGCCTGCGAATATTTTGTTATTCACTTGGCCAATCAGTGTTTGAGCTTCCCGTTCTTCCCTTATATGGATGATGTCGTACAACTGTGGTTAAGGGCGGTCTCTTAACTATCGAGGAAAGCTGTTACAACTGTTTCATTCATATAAACGTGGGGGAGGTCCGGCAACAGTTTCGAATGTCTGCTTGTGTTTACTATGAGGTAGAAAAGACTAAAAGGCAGCTAACCGTCTACCCCCTACATGCTTGTGTTTACTATGAGGTAGAAAAGACTAAAAGGCAGCTAACCGTCTACCCCCTACATGCTTGTGTTTACTATGAGGTAGAAAAGACTAAAAGGAAGCTAACCGTTTAAAAATTACACTACCCCCTACACCCCCTCTCTCACCCTCCCTCGCACTTTCCTCTTCCTCCCCCTCTCTCGCCACGCCAGTCTCCCCTTCTCACTCTCCTCTCTCTCTCTCCCACTCTTTCCCCATCTCTGTCCCCTCTCTTTCCCCCCGCTCTCAACCTCTTTCTGTCCCCCTCTCTCACCCTCCCTCGCACCTTCCTCTCCCTCTCCCTGTCACTCTCCCCATCTCTCGCCCTGTCTCTCTCCCCCTCCCTCTCCCGCTCCCTCTCCCCCCTCTCTCCCCCTCTCCCCCCTCTCTCACCCTCTCTCTCCCCTTCTCTCTTCCCCCACTATCTCCCCCTTTCTCTTGCACTCCCCGTCTCTCTTCCCCCTCCCTATCTCTCTCTCTCTGCCGCCTCTCTCTCTTCCCCTCTCCACACCCCTCTCACCCCTCTCACCCCTCTCACCCCTCTCCCCTCCTCTCTCGCCTTCTCTCTACCGTCTCTCTCACCCCCACTCTCTACACCTCTCTCTTTCACCCACTCTCTCTCTCTACACCTCACTCTCTGTCTCCCCCCTCTCTTCAAAAACTCTCCCCCTACTCTGTCACCTAAATCTCTCCCCTCTCTCTCACTCCCTCCCTCCCTAACCCTCTCCCTCCCCCACTGTCTCCCTCACTCTCTCTCTCTGCACTCTCTCTCCCCACTCTCTCTCCCCACACTCTCCCCCACTCTGTCCCCACACTCTCTCTACCCCTCCCTCTCTCCCCCCCTCCCCCTCTGACTCCCTCCACTCTCTGTAACCCTCCCTCTGTCACCCTCCCTCTGTCCGCCTCTCTCTCCTCTCTGTCCCCCACTCTCCCCCTCTCTCCGCCTCCCCTTCTCTCTCCCTGCCTCTCCCCTCTCTCTCTACCCTGCTCACCCCTTCTCTCGACCCCCAATCTTTCTCTCTCCCTTTCTCCCTTCACTTCCTCTCTCTCCCACTCTGTCGCCTAAATCTCTCCCTCTCTCTTCCTCTCTCACTCCCTGCCTCTCATGCTCTCACTCTCTCCTCCCTCTCCCCCACTCTCTTTCCCCACTCTCTTTCCCTACTCTCACATCATCTCTCTCCCCTCTCTCTCTCTCCCCTCTCTCTCCACCCCTCTCACCCTCCCTCTCTCACCATCTCACTCTCCCCTCTCTCTTTCCCACTCTTTCTCCACTGTCTCCCCCAATCTCACTCCCCTTCTTTCTCTCCCCTTTCTCTGCCCCCTTCTTAATCCACATCCCCCTGTCTTTCCCCTTTTCTCAACCTCCACTCTCCCCCTCTCTCTCTCCCCCTCTCTCTCAACCTCTCTCTCACACACTCTCTCTCCCCATCACACTCTCCCCCCTCTCCCCCTCTCTCGCCTCTCCTTCTCACCTCTCTCTATCACCCTTTCTCTCCCCTCCCACTCTCTCTCCTCTCTCTCCCCACCTCTCTTGCCCCTCTCCCTCGCCTCTCTCTCTCCCCCCTCTCTCCTCCAGTCTCACCCCCACTCTCTCTCCTCCACACTCTCTCTCACTCCATCTCCAGCCTCTCTCTTCCTTCTCTCTCCCCCCTCTCCGCCTCTTTCCCCAACTCTCTCTCTACCCCCTCTCTACCCCCTCTCTCTCGCCCCCCTCTCACACCCTCTCTCCCCCCACTCTCGCCCCCTCTCTTGCCCCCCACTCTTGTCCCCACTCTCGCCCCCTCCCTCGCCCCCTTCTCTCCCCCTCTCTCGCCCCCACTCTCGCCCCCTACTCGTCTCCACTCTCTCCCCTCTCTCTCCCCCCTCTCTCACAACCTCTCTCTCACACCCTCTCTCTACCCCCTCACACCCCCCCAGTCTCCCCCTCTCTCGCCTCTCCTTCTCACCTCTCTCTATCACCCTTTCTCTCCCCTCCCACTCTCTCTCCTCTCTCTCCCCACCTCTCTTGCCCCTCTCTCACGCCTCTCTCTCTCTCTCTCCCTCTCTCTCCTCCACTCTCTCCCCCACTCTCTCTCCTCCACACTCTCTCCCCCTCGCTCTCCAGCCTCTCTCTCCCTTCTCTCTCCCCCTCTCCGCCTCTTTCCCCAACTCTCTCTCTACCCCCCTCTCTCCCCTCTCTCTCTCGCCCCCCTCTCGCACCCTCTCTCGCCCCCACTCTCGCCCCCTCTCTTGCCCCCCACTCTCGCCCCCACTCTCGCCCCCTCCCTCGCCCCCTTCTCACCCCCTCTCTCGCCCCCACTCTTGCCCCCAACTCGTCTCCACTCTCTCCCCTCTCTCTCAACCCGTCTCTCACCCCCTCTCTCACACCATCTCTCTCCCCCCTCTCACCCCCCTCCCCCCCACTCTCCGACCTCTCTCGCTCCCCCTCTCTCTCTCTCCCCTCTCTCTCCCCTCTCTCTCTCTTCCACTCTCTCTACCCCCCTCTGTCTCTCTCTCCCTCGCTCTATACCCCTGTTTCTCTACCCTTTCTCTCTCTCCCCTCTCTTTCCACCCCTGTCTTTCTCCCCTCTCTCCACCTCCACTCTCTCCATCTCCCCTCTTTTTCACCCCACTCTCTCTCGACTCTCTCCTTCCCCTCTCTTTCTCCCTCCCCTCTCTCCCTCCCCTCTCTCTCTCCCCAGCCTCTTACCCTGCTCTCTTACCCCAATCACTTACGCAAGTCTCTCTCCCTTCTCTCCCAACGCAATCTCACCCCCACTCTCCCCATCCACTGTCCGTCCCCCACTATTTCCCCCCACTCTCTCCACACCACTCTCTCCCCCCCACTCTATCTCCCCCACTCTCTCCCCTCACTCTCTCCCCCTCACTCTCTGCCTCCTCTCTCTCCTCTCACTCTCCCTCCTCTCTCTCGACCCCTCTCTCTCCCCCTCTCTCTTCCCCATCTCTGTACACCCTCTCCCACCCCTCTCTGCCCCCACTCTCTACCCCCACTCTCTCTCCCTCTTTCTTTCCCCCTCTCTCCCCCTCTCTACCCACTCTCTCCACCTCTACCCCCTCTCTTCCCACCTCTCTCGCCTCTCTCTCTCTCGCCTTTCTCTCTCACCCCCTCTTTCTCCTCTCACTCTCTCCCCTCTCTCACCCTCTCTCTTCCCAGCTCCTTTGCCCCTCTTTCTCATCTCACTCTCTCACCCCCTCTCTCTCTCCCCACACTGTCCCCCATTCTCTCTCTCCCCACTCTCTCCCCTCTCTCTCCCCCTCTCTCTCCCCTCTCTCTCTCCACCCTCTTTTCCCAAAACTCTCTCTATCCCCTCTCTCCCCCTCCCCCTCTCTCCCCTCCGTCCGCCCTATCTCTCGCCCCCATCTCGCACCCATCTGTCGTCCCCTGTCTCGCACTCCTGTCTCGCCCCTCCTCTCTCTCCACCTCTTTCGCCCCACCCTCGCCCCCCCTCTCGCCCCCACCCTCGCCCCCCCTCTCGCCCCCCACTCTTGCACACCCTCTCACCCCCCACTCTTGCCCCCACTCTTGCCCCCACTCTTGCCCCCCCATCGTCTCCACTCCTGCCCCTCTCTCTCCCCCCTCTCTCTCCCCTTTTCTCTCGCCTCTCTCTACCCCTCTCTATCACTCTCTCTCCAACCCTCTCCCCTTCTCTCTCCCCCAATTCTTCACCTCTCTCTCCCCAGTCTCTCTACTCTGCTCTCTCTACCCCCTCTCTTTACCTCCCTCTGTCTCTCTCCCCTCTCTCTCTACCCTCTCTTCCGATCCCTCTCCCCTCTCCAACTCCCCTCTTCATCTCCCCTCTCCCAGTCTCCACTTTCTTCCCTTCTCCCCCTCCCCTGTCACCCCCTCTCTCCCCCACTTTCTCCCCACTCTCTCTCTGTCCCCGCGCTCTCTGCCCTCTCTCTCACCCCTCTCTCACCCCCTCTCCCCCTCTCTCCCCTCACTCCCTCCCCTCTCTCGACCCCTCTCTTACCCCCTCTCTCGCCACCTTCCTCGATCCCTCCCTCTGCCACCTCTCTCTGCCCCTCTCTCTGCTCCCCTCTCCCAGCCCCCTCTCCCTGCTGCTCTCTCTCTCCCCCCTCTCTCTCCCCCTCACCCTGTCCAGCTCACTCTCCCCCCTCTCTCTCCCCTCTCCCCCTCTCGCTCCCTCGCCCCTCCTTCTCCCCCGCTCTCCAACTAGCTCTCTAACCCCTCTCTCACTTCCCCTTCTCTCTCCACCCTCTCTCTCCTTGTCTCGCTCTCTATCCTATCTCTCCTCCTCCCCCTCCCTTTCATCCTCTCTCAGTCTCTCTACCCCTCACTCTCTCCCCAACTCTCTCTTCACTAACTCTCTCCCCCAACTCTGTCACAGAACTCTCTCCCCTCTCTCTTCCTCTCTCACCCCTTCCCTCTCTCAATCCCTCCCTCACTCAACCTCTCACTCTCCCCATCTCTCCCTCCCCCGTCTCCCCCTCATCTCCCCCGCTCTCACCCCACTCTCTCCCCTCCTCTCTCTCGCCCCTCTCTCCCCCCTCTCCCCCTCTGTCTCCCCCTCTCACTCTCTCCCCACTTCTCTCACCTCCTCTCTCTCCCCTCGTCGCTACTCCCCCACTGTCTGTCTCCCCCTCTCTCCACCACTGTCTCCCCCGTCTCTTTCCTCTCTCTTGCCCCCCTCTCTGTGTCCCCCCTCTCTCTCTGTGCCCCACTCACACAGTCCCCTAACTCTGTCCCCCTCGCACTGTCCCCGCGCTCTTTGTCCCTCCTTTCTCTCTGTAACCCCACTCTCTGACCCCTCTCTCTGCCCCCCTCCTCTCTAACACCCCTCCTCTTCTCCCCCTCCTCTCTGTCCCCGATTCTCTTTGACCCCCTCACTCTCTGTTCCCCTCTCTCTGTCCCCCCTCTCTGTGCCCCCCTCTGTCTATTCCCCTCTCTCTGTCCCCCCTTCTCTGTGTCCCCTCTGTCTATTCCCTTCTCTCTGTCCCCCCTCTCTGTGCCCCTTCTGTCTATTCCCCTCTCTCTGTCCCCCCTCTCTGTGCCCCCTCTGTCTATTCCCCTCTCTCTGTCCCCCCCTCTCTCCGTTCCACTCTGTCTGCCCCCCCTCTGTTGTCCCTCTCTCTCCATTCCCCTCTCTTTGTCCCCCTCTATCTGCCCCCCTCCTCTCTGTTCCCCCTCTCTCTGAACCCTCCTCTCTCTCTGTCCCCCCACTCACTGTCCCCTCTATGTCCACCTTCTCTCTTCCCCCTCTTTTACCCCCCTCCTCTCCCCATCTCTCCCCTCTCTCTCTCCCCCCACTCTCTTGCCCCCTCTCTCTGTCCCTTCTCTCTCTGACCGCCCCTCTCTCTGTCACCCAATCTCTCTCTCTCCTCTCTCAGACCCTCCATCTCTCTGTCCCCTTCTCTCAATGCCCCCTCTCTCTCCGTTGCCCTCGCTCTGTCTCCCTCTCTCTGTCCCCCACTCTCTGTCCCCATCCTCTCTGTCACCCTCTCTTTGTCCTCCCTCCCTCTGTCTCCCCCCTCTCTGTCCCCCCTCTCTGTCCCCTCTCTCTCATCGTTCCCCTCTTTCTGTCCCCTCTCTCTCTGTCCTCCCTCTCTGTCCCCTCTCTCTCTCCGTTCCCCTCTCTCTGTCCCCCTATCTCTGTCCCCCCCCCCCCTCGGTTCCCTCTCTCTGTTTTCTCTCTCTGTCAACACCCTTTCCGCTCCCGTCACCCCTCTCTCTCTGTCCCCCCTCTCTCTGTCCCCCTCTCTCTGTCCCCCCTCTCTCTGTCCCCCTCTCTCTGACCCCCCTCTCTCTGATCCCCTTTCTCTGTCCCCCTCTCTCTGTCGCCCAAATGTCTGTGCCCCCTCTTCCTCTGTCCCTATCTCTCTCTGTCCCTCCCTCTGACACTCCTCTCTCCATCCCTCCCCTCTACGTCCCCCCTCTCTATCCCACTCTCTCTCTCCCTTCTCTCTGTTCATCTTCTCTCTGTCCCCCTCCCTCTGTCCCCCTCTCTCTGTCCCCATCTCTCTGTCCCCCTCTCTGTCCCTGTCTCTCTGTTCCCCCCTCTGTCGTCTCTCTCTCTGTCCCCCCTCTCAATCCCCCCTCTGCACCCGCTCTCTCTGTCCCTCCTCTCTCTCTGTTCGCCCTCTCTCTGTCCCCCTCTCAATTCCTCCCCTCTCTGTCCCCCTCTCTGTCCCCCCCTCTCCCTGTCACCCTTCTGTCTGTCCTCCCTCTCTCTGTCAACCTCCTCTCTGTCCCCATTCTCTCTCTCCACCCCTCTCTCACTGTCCCCCTCTCTCTTTCCCCCTCTCGCTGTCCACCCTCTCTCTCTTCCCCCTCTCTTTACCCCCTTCTCTCTCCCCATCTCTCCCCTACCTCGCTCCTCCACTGTCTTGTCCCCATCTCTCTCTGTCCCCTCCCTCTCTGTACCCCCCTCTCTGTCCCACCCTCTCTGTCCGTTCCCTCTGTCCCCCTCTCCCTTTCACTCTCTTTCTTTCTCCCGGTCTCTTAGCCCCCTTCTTTCTGTCCCCCCTTTCTTTGCGCCCCCTCTCTCTCCCCCCCCCTCTCTCAATGTCCCCCCTCTCTCTGTCCCCACTCTCTCTCGGTCCCCCTCTCTTTGTCCCCCCTCTCTGTACCCCCCGCTCTGTCACCCTCCTCTCTGTCTTCACTCTCTCTTTCACCCTCTCACTCTGTGCCTCCCTCTCCCCCTGTCCCCATTTATCTGTCCACCCCTCTCTCTCTGTACCCCCTTTCTGTTCCCCTCTCTCTGTCCCCCCACTCTCTTCACCCTTCTCCCTGTCCCCCTCTTTCTCTTCCCCCTATCTCTGCCCCCCTCTCTATCTGCTATCACTCCACCCTCTCTCTCCCCCCACTCTCTTGTTCCCCTCTCTCTCTGACCCCCCCTCTCTCTGACCCCTCTCTCTCTCTGACCGCCCCCTCTCTGTCCCCACTCTCTCTGTCCCCCCGCTCTCTCTGTCCTCTCTCTCTCTGACCCCCTCTCTCTCTCTGTTCTCCCCCACCCCGTCACCCCACTCTCTCTGTCCTCTCTCTGTCCCCCTCTGCCGCCCTCTCTCTGTGACCCCCACTCTCTCTTTCCCCCACCTCTCTCTCTCTCTCCCGCAGTCTGTCTCCCTATCTTGGTCCCCTGTCTCTCTGCCCTTCCTTCTCTCTGTCCCCACCTTTCAGTCCACCCCATCTCCCCCTCTCTCTCTTTCCCCCTCTCTCTATTCCCCCCTCTCTCTGTCGCCCTCTCTGTTCCCTTTCTCTCTCTTCCCCCCTCTATCTCCGCTCTCTATCCCCCCTCTCTCAATCCCCCCCTCGGTCCCCTCTCTCTCTGTCCCCCCTCTCTCTGTTCGCCCTCTCTCTCTGTTCGCCCTTTCTCTGTCCCACTCTCGGTCCCTCCCCTCTCTGTCCCCTCTACTTCTCTCCACTCTCTGTCCCCCCTCTCTCTGTCCCCCTCTCTCTGTCCCCCTCTCTCTGTCCCCCCTCTCTGTCCCCCTATCTCTTTCCCCCCACTCTCTATCCCCCCTCTCTGTCCCCTCTCTCTGTTCCCCTCTCTCAGTTCACCCGTCCGTCCCATCTCTCTCTGACCCCCCTCTCTGTTCGCTCCCTCTCTGTCCTGCTCTCCATCCCTCACCTCTCTGTTCCCCCCTCTGCCCCCTCTCTCTCTGTCCCCCCTCTCTCAATCCCCCCCTGCACCCCCTCTTTCTGTCCCCCCTCTCTCTCTGTTCACACTCTCTCTGTCCCACTCTCCGTCCCTCCCCTCTCTGTCCCCCCCTCTGTCCCCCTCTCCCTGTCACCCTTCTCTCTGTCCCCATTCTCTCTCTGTCACCCTCTGACTCTGTACCTCCCTCTCCCTCTGTCCCCATTTCTCTGTCCACCCCTCTCTCTGTACCCCCTCTCTGTCACCCCTCTCTCTTCCCCCTCTGCCCTCCATCTCTGACCCCCTCTCCCTCCGTTCCCTCCTCTCTCTGTCCCCCTTTCTCTGCCCCCCCATCTGCCCGCTCTCTGTCCCCCTCTGTCTGTCCCCCTCGCTTTGTTTCCCTCTCTCTGTCCCCACTCTCTCTGTCCCCTTCTATCCTTGTCCCCCTCTCTCTCTCTCCCCCCTCCCTAATTGTCCCCCCTCTCTCTGTACCCCCCTGTTCCCCTCTCTTTGTACACCTCTCTCTACCCCCTCTGCCGCCCTCTCTCTTTGAACCCCACTCTCTCTTTCCCCCCACCTCTCTCTGTCTCTCCCGCTCTCTATCACCCTCTCTCGGTTCCCTCTCTTTCTGCCCCTCCTTCTCTCTGTCCCCCCACTCTCAGTCTGCCCCCTCTGTCCCCTTCTCTCTGTCCCCTTCTCTCTTTTCCCCTCTCTTTGTCACCCTGTCCGTCCCTCTACTGCATCCCCGTCTCTCTGTCTCCCATCTCTTACTGTCCCCACTCTCTCTGTCCCCTCACTCCCTCCGTCCTCCCTCCATCCCTCTCTCTCTGTCCCCCTCTCTGTCCCCATGCTCTCTCTGTCCCCCCCCCGTGTACCCATCTCACTCTGTCCTCTCTCTATTTCCTCCCTCTCTGTCCCCCCGTCCCGCCCTCTGTCCCCCACTCTCTCCATCCCCCACTCTCTGTCCCCCTCTCTTTGTCCCCCACTCTCTCCATCCCCAACTCTGTGCCCCCACTCTCTGTCCCCCACTCTCTGTCCCCCTGCTCTCTGTCCCCCTCTCTCGTACGTTCTCTCTGTCCCCCTCTCTCTCTGTCCCCCACTCTCTGACCCCCCTCTCTCTCCCGTTCTCTCTGTCCTCATCTCTCTGTCCCCCTCTCTCTCTGTCCCCCACTCTGTCCCCACGCGCTCTCTATCCCCCCTGACCCTGTGTCCCCCTCTCACTCCCTCCTGTCTCTCATCTCCCTCTCTGTTTTCCCGTCCCCCCTCTCTCCCCGTCCCCCCCTCTGTCCCCCACTCTCTCCATCGCCCTCTCTCTGACCCCCTCTCTCTGTCCCCCTCTTTCTCTCCCCCAGTCTCTGTCCCCCTCTCTCTGTTCCCCCTCTCTTTGTCCCCCTCTCTCTGTCCCCCTCTCTCTCTGTCCCCCCTCTCTCTCTGTCCCCCACTCTTTGACCCCTCTCTCCACCCCTCTCTCTCCCCATCTCTCCCCTACCTCGCTCCCCCCACTCTCTTGTCCCCCTCTCTCTCTGTCCCCCTCTCTCTGTCCCACCCTCCCTCTGCCCCCAATCTCTCTGTCCCCCTGACTCTGACCTCCCTCTCTCTGCCCCCCCTTCTTCTGTCCCCCTCACGGTCCCCTTCACTCTCTCTGCACCCCCCAAGTCTGTCCCCCCCTCTGCCCCGTCTCCCTGTCCGCTTCACTCTCTGTCCACCTTCTCCCTGTCCCCATTCTCTCTGTTCCCCCTCCCTCTGCCCCTATCTCTTTCCCCCATCTCCGTCCCTCCCCTCTCTGTCACACTCTCTCTGTCCGCCCTCTCTCTGACCCCCCTCTCTGGCCGCCCCTTCCCGCTTTCTCGGTCCCAGCCCTCTCTATGTACCCCATCTCTCTGTCCCCTCACTCTCTCTGTCCCCCCTCTCTCTCTATCCCTCTCTCTCTGTCCCCCTCTCTCTGTGTCCCCCTCTCACTCAGTCCCCCTCTCACTCCGTCCTCTCTCTATCACAGCCCTCTCTGTCCCCCCGTGCCCCCTCTGTCCCCCACTCTCTTCATCCCCCACTCTTTGTCCCCCTCTCTCTGTCCCCCCTCTCTCGCCCGTTCTCTCTGTCCCCCCACTCTCTGTCTCCCACTCTCTGTCCCCCTGCTCTCTGTCCCCCTCTCTCTTACGCTCTCTCTGTCCCCTCTCTCTGTTCCCCACTCTCTGTCCCTCACCCTCTGTTCCCCACTCTCTGTCCCCCTCTCTCTGTTCCCCCTCTCTCTGTCCCCCTCTCTCTGTCCCCCACGCTCTCCATCCCCCACTCTCTGTCCCCCACTCTCTGTCTCCCTCTCTCTATCCCCCTGCTCTCTGTCCCCCCTCTCTCGTCCGTTCTCTCTGTCCCCTCTCTCTCTGTCCCCCTCTCTTTGTCCCCCTCTCTCTGTACCCACTCTCTCTCTGTCCCCCATCTCTGTCCACCTCTCTCGCTGTCCCCCTCTCTGTCCCCACGTGCTCTCTGTCCCACCGTCTCTGTGTCCCCCTCTCACTCCCTCCTCTCTCTGTCACCTCCCTCTCTGTCTACCCGTTCCCCCCTCTGTCCCCCACTCTCTCCCTCGTCCCCCCCTGTCCCCCACTCTCTCCCTCGTCCCCCCTGTCCCCCACTCTCTCCATCACTCACTCTCTGTCCCCCTCTCTCTGTCCCCAACTCTCTGTCCCCCTCTCTCTGTCCCCCACTCTCTGCCTCCTCTCTCAGTTCCCCGTCTCTTTGTCCCCATCTCTCTGTACCCACTCTCTCTGACCCGTCTCTCTCCCTATCTCTCTGTCCCCTCTCTCTGTCCCCCACTCTCTGTCCCCCACTCTCTGTCCCTCACTCTCTGTCCCCCTCTCTCTGTTCCCCCTCTCTTTGCCCCCCTCTCTCTGTACCCCCCTCTCTCTGTCCCATCTCTCTCTGTCTCCCACTCCCTGACCCCTCTCTATACACCCCTCTCTCTCCCCATCTGTCTCCTAGCTCGCTCCCCCTACTCTCTTGTCCCCCTCTCTCTCTGTTCCCTCCCTCTCTGTCCCCCCTCTCTCTGTCCCACCCTCTCTGTCCCCACTCTCTCTGTCCGTCCCCTCTGTCCCCGTCTCTCTTTCCTCCTCTTTCTTTCCCTCGCTCTCTCTGCCCCCCTCTTTCTGTCCCCCTCTCTCTTCGCCCCCATCTCCCTGTCCCCCTCTCTCAATATCCCCCCCTCTCTGTCCCCACTCTCTCTCTGTCCCCCTGTCTCTGTCCCCCCCCGCTCTGTCACCCTTCACTCAGTCCCCAATCTCTCTGTCACCCTCTCACTCTCTCCCTCCCTCTCCCTCTGTTCCCATCTCTCTGTCCACCCTCTCTCTGTACCCCTTTCTCTCTCCCCTCTCTCCCTTCCCCCTCTCACAACCCCCTCCCTCTCCCCATTACTCAACCCTCTCTCTCCCCCCACTCTCTTGTCCCCACTCTCTTGTCCCCCCTCTCTCTGTCTCTCTCTGACTCCCTCTCTCACTCTGACCGCCCCCTCTCTGTCCCCTTCACTCTGTCCCCCCTCTCTCTGTACTCTCTTTCTTTGCCCCTCCCCCTCTCTGTCCCCCTCTCTCTCTCCGTCTCCCCTCTCCCTCTTTCTCCCCTTTCTCTGGCACCCCCTCTCTCTGTCCCCAATCTCTCTCTGTCCCCACTCTCTTTCTGTCACCACTCTCTCTTCCCCCTCTGCCCCCTCTCTCTGACCCCCTTTCCCTCTGTTCCCTCCTCTCTCTGTCCCCCTTTCTCTTCCCCCCAGTCACCCCAGTCTCTGTCCCCCTCTCACTGTCCCCCTCTCTCTGTTCCCACTCTCTCTGTACCCCCCACCTCTCTCTGTCTCTCCCGCTCTCTGTCCCCCTCTCTCGGTCCCCTCTCTCTCTGCCCCTCCTTCTCTCTGTCCCTCCGCTCTCAGTCCGCCTCCTCTGTCCCCTTCTCTATTTCCCCCTCTCTCTGTCCCACCTCTCTCCGTTCCCCTATCCCCCCTCTACTGCGCCCCCCTCTCTCTGTCTCCCCTCTCTTACTGTCCCCACTCTCTCTGCTCCCCTCTCTGTCTCCCCTTCTCCCTGTACCCCCCTCTGTTCCCCCTCACTCTGTCCCCCTCTCTCTGTACCACCTCTCGCTGTCCTCCCTCTCTCTCTGTCCTCCTTTCTCTCTATCCCCCTCTCTCTATCCTCCCTTCTTTCTGTCCCCCTATGTCAGCCCCCCTCTCTGCCCCCCCCTTCTCGGTCCCAACCCTCTCTCTGTCCCCCCCTCTCTGTCCCACTCTCAGCCCCCCTCTCTATCTCTGTCCTCCCCCCTCTCTGTATCTCCCACTCTCTGTCCCCCTCTCTCGGTCCCCCTCTCTCTCTGTCCCCTTCTCTCTGTCCCCCTTCTCTCTGTCCCCCCGCTCTCAGTCCGCCACCCCTCTCTCCCCGTTTCTCTTTACCCCTCTCTCTGCCCCCCTCTATCTGCCCCCCTCTCTCTGTCCCCCGGTTTCTCTGTTCCCTTCACTCTCTATCCCCCTTCTCCCTGTCCCCACTCTCTCTGTTCCCCCCTCTCTTTGCCCCCATCTCTGTCCCTCCCAGCTCCGTCCCTCCCCTCTCCGCCCCTGTCTTCTCTGTCCCCCCTCTCTCTGACCTCCCTCTCTGTTCCCCACCCCCGTCCCGCCTTCTCGTTCCCAGCCCTCTCTATGTACCCCCATCTTTCTGTCTCCCCACTCTCTCTGTCCCCCCCTCTCTATCCCTCTCTCACTCTGTCCCTCATTCGGTCCCCACGCCCCCCCGTCCCCCACTCTCTCCATTCCCCACTCTCTGTCCCCCTCTCTCTGTCCCCTACTCTCGGTTCCCCTCTCTCTGTCCCCCTCTCTCTCCCGTTCTCTTTGTCCCCCTTTTCTCTCTGTCCCCCTCTCTTTGTCCCGGTCTCTCTGCCCCCCCTCTCTCTGTCCCCTCTCTCTGTCCTCATCTCTCTTTCCCCCTCTCTCTGTGTCCCCCATTCACTCCTTCCTCTCTTTGTCACCTCCCTCTCTGTCCCCCCGTCCGCCCCCCCGTCCCCACTCTCTCTATCCCCCACTCTCTGACCCTCACTCTCTCCGTCCCCCAGTCTCTGTCCCCCTCTCTCTGTCCCCCACTCTCAGCCCCCCCCCTCTCTGTTCCCCAGCTCTTTGTCCCAATCTCTCTGTTCCCCCTCTCTCTCTGTCCAACTCTCTCTGTCCCCCACTCTTTGACCCCTCTCTCATTATGTCCTCCCCTATTTCTCTCTCTCTTCCTCACCTTAGCTCTACCTTGCCTCTCTCTCGCTCTCCCTGTCTCTCCCTGCTCCTTCACTCTCTCTTCACTTCTCTCACTCTCGATCCCCCTACCTCAGTCTCTCTTTCTCCCCACCTCCCTCTGTTTCTCTCTGACTAAATCTCTTTCCCTCCTGCCCCCCCTCCCTCTCTGATGCAATCTGTCTCCCTGACGCGTCTCTCTCCCTCTGATCCAGAGATTGGGGAGGGGGTTAGTCCACTCATGACAGGAAATGGGGAGTCCAGCCTGCAGTGGTGGGACAGAGGGAGTTAAACCCAGCTACTGAGCTCAGGGCGCGGTGCCCTCCCCTTCCCTGAGGACCAGGACTTGGGACTGAGTCTGTCTCTCTCCAGCTCAGCTTCTCCAACACAAAGACACACAACAACCTCGGTCACTCTGCTGCTCGGCACGCTTTAATCAACATTTTTATTGGTTACAAATGGAAGTGATGGATACAGTCAGTGGGATGGTGCCTTTTCTCACTGGCCCCTGAGTTGTGAGAAACATTGAAATGTTTCCCTGTAACCCCCTGTGCGATAAGGATGGACAAACCAGCGCTACCCTCAGTCTGTTACCATAGCGACAGGCTGCTCCATCACTGCAACACTGAACTGAAATGAGAAAATCCCGGATGGATTGATTAATGAGGGAATTTGATGGATGGATGGATTTGGGTGAAGGGATATTTCAGCACATTCTTTAGCTGCTGCCTGAACTTAGTCTGGGTCACGGCATAAATCACGGTGTTTGTGCAGCAACTGAGGAGCTGCAGCATGAAGCCCAATTCCTGCACAAAGCGATGGAGATACATAGACTGATACCCAAACTCATACATCCGTCTCCATATAGAAAACAGCATTAACGTTGACCATAACAGGATGAAATTGGCCGAGATCACAAACAGTAAAATGATGGATTTTCTTCGGTTTCTCATTTCTGTGTCAGACTGAGCGTCCCCATTGGTGTGAGCGCGGAGTCTCCTGCGGGCTCTGCTGGTCACTAAAATGTGTCTGACGGTGAGAACATTGAGCAGCAGAATCAGGAGAAATGGGACACACGGGGTTAGAATGTGGTGGAGGAACTCGATTGTGACCCAGACAATGGAGAATCGAACAGCGTCTGTTACATCACAAAACCAGGGGGTGTTCACCAGCCGATACCGAGCCGAGAGCATAAAATACCAGGAAATGTTCTTTAAACAGCTCAGCACAGTCACTGCTCCCAGAACCACAGCCGCCGTTTTCTCACTGCAATATTTACTTTTCAGCTTCTGGCAACAAATGGTCACAAACCGATCAAAGGTGAAAGTGACGGTGAACGAGACAGAGCAGTCAGTGGCTGCATAAAGCAGGACGGCGTGGATATTACACACGGGGACGGAGTCCCTCAGGAAATAAAACTGTTCCTTATAAACAATGGGAATGTGTCTCAGGATCAGGTCGAGGATAATGACCAGGAGATCCGCCGCTGCCATGGCCCCCAGGTAACGTCTGACACATGGAGACAATCCACAATCTTTATAAAGCAGGACGTAGATGGTCACTACGTTAACTGTGAGGAAGGAAAACAAACCCATTATCCATCAGCCTGGAGGCAAAGGGACCCGTTTGATCAGGGACCCAGTGAGATTTTCAAATGTGTCCCAGTATTCAGGGATTTATTAAAATAATTGGAGCTGGAAAAACAAATGGGAAGGTCGGAATTACTGACAAAAATGTGACAGAAACCACAAGAAACCCTCCCTCCCCAAACACACAGAGACACATCCATAAGGACAGATGGTTTCTCGAACATTCCCACACACTCGATCACTCGAGAGCAGACACAGGTCACTCCTTCCCAGTTCCTAATACGGAGGGTGGGAGTGTTGCTGTCCTGAAGGATTCTCTCCCAGTTTCCTGAAGACAAACGGAGTTTGGGAATTCCTGTATTTTGGTCTAAATTGTGGTCGATCCTGTGTCGTGGAGAAATGTAAACGCAGGGAAAACGTATTCCCCCCTTTAACTGCCTGAGGGACCTTCGGAACAGTGTCTCCTTCTCCCTGGAACGGGATCTCTTCCCTCGGGATCTTATCGTTTGTTCAATTCACTGACGTCCGGCCGTTCACAAACAATGTCAGGGACAGAACGTTCCGGGAAATGGCAGTTATAGAATGTCAGGGACAGAACGTTCCGGGGAATGGCAGTTATAGAATGTCAGGGACAGAACGTTCCGGGAAATGGCAGTTATAGAATGTCGGGGACAGAACGTTCGGGGAATGGAAGTTATAGAATGTCAGGGACAGGAAATTCCAGGAATGTCAGTTATAGAATGTCAGGGGCAGAACGTTCTGAGGAATTCCTTGACCTGTCCATGACCTTTCCCCCTTATCCACCCCACCAACATGATGTACTGAGCAAAGGCCACATATCCATCCAGCGTGGGGAGCTACACTGACCACATCATTGCATTATCAATAAACCACAGATAGTCTGACCAACACAGCAGGATGTGCAGTGATCGCACGGGAATTAATCTGTAAACCAGGAGCAGTTACCCTCCCAGTATGTAGAGCTCTGTGCACCAACCCACTGCATTCCTCAGTAACACTGTGTTATATCCCTGCCCAGTGTGAGGAAACTTGCAGCCAGAGAGAGATGGTGGCAGTTTAAATATCACGACATGGGAGGGGTTTGGGGTATGGACAGGGAGGTGATGACTGAGAGACAGTGTCATGGAAGGCTGTGTTCCCAGGTTTCAGAATGCTGAAATGGAGACACTTCGATAGCATCCTGTAACATGAGCCTGTCTTCCCAGGAAAGATGGGAAAAAGGGATTTTGGTGTGAGGCCAGATGAGCACTTGTTCTGCATCTTTGTAACTGCAATTAGTTTCTACAGAGTCTATGACTCATTGGGCAGATCCTAACAATAATTTATCTTTGTTTGATTTTCCTTCAGTGTGCCGGAGGGATTGTCCACACGAGGCTGAGCTAGTTTCCTGGTCCTATCTTATCGGACTCACCTCATTAACTACCCAGCCCACCCCATGGTATCTCTCTCATTCAATATCCGCCTGATTCTCCCACCGATCATGGCTGGAGATCCTCACCATCACCCGCGTGCTCCTGGATATTTGGTGATCCCTGACACTGGGGCCATTTTTAAAAGCCCAATGGGCACATGGTTGAGTTTTCTCAGTCAGGAGCTGCCCTGCATAGTTTACCCCGAGCATGGCAGATAAGCGGCAATTATACCATAGTTTGTTGACGCTGCATGGTGTGCATAGTGGATGGGCTAGTACAGTGTGGGACCATTGCCTTCCCAGAGGGGGCCTTTCCACCAGACCCACCGAGCATGGTCTGTGCTCACCACCAGACTCGGTGCAGTATCTGCTGTCTGAAGAAATGTCCATCAAAACAGGACAAGCATCAATAACCTTCCCCGTTCTGTTAGGATAAGGGTCACTGTATTCTCTCTCCTCCCTCACACTCACTGTATATCTGTTATAGGACCTATCGCCGAACAAGGCTCATGGTCCACCACTCTCACTGCTGCATGCAGCACCTTTCCCCCACATCCCCATCTCTCTCTCTCTCTCTCTCTCTCTCTCTCTCTCTGTGTCACCCCTTCCATTACACTAATAACACTGCATGAATACAATACTGTGGACTGACTCTCCCCATCCCTCACCTACACCAGCACTAACAACAGGGCCACACACTCCCACCCTCCCTCCCTTCCCCCCTTTCTCCCATATCCGTTCCCTCAATCCCCTCCCCCCACCCCCCTCCCCCCCCCCTCCCCGCCATGTGGGGAGGACCCTGGTAGGAGCCGGAGAGGACGAGGACACCTCGTGTGGAGATTCTGAAACATCCACGTCACACCAACCGAGTAAGGAGCAATGTTCAGTGAAGGGCAATTCTCACTTTAAACCCACTGGCAGCTCTGTTTCCCCCCGGCACAACTTAGAAGCCGTGGCCCTGATGCCATCTCCCTTTTGTGTCGAGCTGGTACAAATTGAATCCCCACGGTCTCGGTGGGCAGGAGGGTGGGCTCACAACACATCGTCACCACCACCTCCCAGGAAGGGAGCACGGAGACTCCCTCCTACACCTCCTCCTGTAAACAGCTCAGATACTGAAACTAATCTGTGATAGTTACTGCTCTCCCCACTTGTCCTGATATCTTCAACAATCTGTGCTCATATACACCCAGAGCCCTCTGCTCATGCAGCCCCTTTATAATGGTACAGCCTGTTTCAAGCTGCCTTTCAATGTCCTTCCTACCACAGTACATCACCTCACACTGCTCTGCACTGATCCCCATCTGCCCGAAAACTACTCCAACGTATCACTGTCCTGTTACAGTTCCACACTGACCTCCATAGACTTCAGAGTTCTTCCAGGTTCGGTGCCACCTACAAACATTGAGATTGTCATAGCGTCACAGTCCCCATGAAACAACTGAAATCCTGCCCCACACTCGCGAGTGTGAGCAAGTTAAATACTGATATATTCCCACGGATGGAATCGAATAATGACGTGCTATCAATGGAGCAGCAAAAATCCTGACACACACCAGACGGAGCGAAGGAAATATTGACAAACCACAGAGCAAGAGAAATCCGGTTAGGTCCCACTTATCAATATTCATCAGGGTATAATGTAATGAAGTTGAAAGTGTGCACTGTACCTTTAAGAGAGAGGGTGAATGCTGTTCTGAACTGAGAGCTAACAAGCACCTATGGTATGAGAGGATAGCAGACCCAGAAACAGTATATTGCTATAGAGCTGGAGTCCGGTAATAAGCAGTTAAGAGAAAGGGGGTCCCAGAGTTGTGAATAGTTCATGTAAAATGTTCACTTTCAGAGTGAAAAAATAAATTGATGATTTTATTTAAACAGTGGAATTTGGGAGTTCTCTGTCCCTCATAATTTAACAGTTTACGAGGCGAATTGAGCATTTTTTAATGTTTAGTTTAAGTTTCCAGATGAGCTTCACGCAGTGCCCTAACCATTCCCGTGTGTGTATCTGTGTGTCTCTGTGTGGGGCAGGTCTGGCTGTCTCTGTGGTGCTTAAAGTGATGCAATGCCACCCTCTGCTGGCCTCCACACGCCACTGCACAGGCATTGGCAGAGGGTGAAAACCAACAGGGATACATTCAGAGAGGGAGAGGGAGTGAGCAGCTGCTCACAGCACCATCCAAACTGATGTCTTATCCATGTACTGATCTAAATGTCCTTTAAACATTGTAACTGTCCCTGCTTTCACCACTTCCTCTGGAAGTTCATTCCACACACAAGCCAGATTCTGTCTAAAATAATTACCTCTCATGACTTTTGTAAATCTTTTTCCTCGCATCTTAAAATATCCCTCAGTTTTGAATCCCCAACTCTAGGGAAATAATATCAGCCCTTCAGCTTATCTGTCCCCCTCACGATTTTGTAAACCACTGTAAAGTTACCCCTTAATCTCATCCTCTCCAGTGAAAAAAGTCCCAGCATACCCAGCCTCTCCTTATAGCTCACTCCTTCCAGTCCCAGCAACCTCCAGGTTAATCTCTTTTGAACTCTCTCCAGCTTAATAATATCAAGGTCAGTAATATCAAAGTGAATAGTCAAGGTGTTTCCTAAGGGTACAGGGACACCAAAACTAGCGGACATCAGCTTAAGGTGAGAGGGGAAACATTTAAAAGTGACCTAAGGGGCAGCGTTTTCACCCAGAGGGTGGTGTGCCTATGGAATGAGCGGGCAGGATGACCAGGCTGGACAAAGTATTCTAGAAGAGACCTCACCAATGTCCTGTACAACCACAATATGACATCCCAATTCCGATACTCAAAGGTCTGTCCTATGAAGACATGTGTGTTAAACACCTTTATAACCACACTATCTACATGAGATGCAAATTTTAAAGGATTAAACCTGAGGGCCTAGATTTCTGTATTACAGCACTGCCAAAGGCTCTACTTTTAATTGTATAGGTCCTGCTCTTATTTGATTTACCAAATCCAATTCCTCGCATTAATCCAAACTAAACTCCATCTGCCACCCCTCAGCCCAGTGAGTGATATTACTGCCACCTCCCCCTCCCCCTTCAATTTTAAAATGCCCATCCCTCTCCAGGAGGCCTGCACACTCAGGCCTTGTTTTTCACAAAGACCCTGAGCTTTGTTTGCCTTCTGTGGTTAGAGGAAGGAGGGACAGATTGCTGACACAGTCAGTGGGGAGGAGAGGCTGGACAGTAATCATCGGCCAGGAAAAGGGCAGTCACACGCTGGAGGTGGCTAAGAGTGATCAGTGTTTTGTGATCAGAAATTAAGCTGTTCTTCCGTCTCTGGTGTTCAGTAATAAATATCTATTTGAGACCCTTCATTGTGCAGAGTGTGTCTGCAGACTTTCTTTTCCCAATATTGCAGACTACAGATAACAGCGATTAAAGATGGTCATAGTTCATTTCGATGGCACAGCACGTGCACTCAATATCATACAGTTGAGACAATTATCTTGCATTTGTTTAACAATACAAAGTGTTTTTTTGTAATTCAGTAATGGTAACCTGATTATAATAAATCCACACCAAGCTGAAAGCTGACACTTAAAATATGACCCAAAATCTGGGTATGGTAGTGTCGTGGGTAATGTCCCTGTCTCTGAGCCAGAGGTCTGGATTTGATTCCAATTCCTGAACTTTTGTGGTAGTGTTACTAGCTCTGGCCTAGAAGTTCTGGATTCAAGTCATGCCTGTTGCAGAGGTATGTCCCAGCATGTCAGGACAGTCTGATGAACAAACACACAGGAGAATACTGTTACAGCTTTATGGGTATTGCTGAGTGATGCTCGTGTCCCTACCTCCGGGCACAAAGGTCTAGGTGTAAAGCCCACAGAAGTGTTTCAGGATACATCTGAACAAACTGATTAAAATGGATTTAGAATTGTGACTTGATGGAGAAGGAAGAGGTGTCAGCATGGCACCTCAGAATTTAGGCCCAGGATGACTGAAAGTACAGCCATTCGTGTTGATTGGAGTCACATTTCGCAGCAGTAAAGGTTTATAAAATCAGAATGGTCATAGGTAGGGTGAATAGTCAGGGGTTTTTCCCCAAATTAGGGGCGTCCAAACCTAGAGGGCATTGGTGGAAAGTGAGAGGGGAAAGGTTTTGATGAGGCCTAAAGAGCACCTTTTCACGCAGAGGGTGGTGTGTGTATGGAATGAGCTGCCAGAGGAAGTGGTGGAGACTGGTACAACTACAGCATGTAAAAGGCATCTGGGTGCTGACAGACCTGCCGAGCTTTTGCAGCAATTTCTGTATTTAAAAATACATGCATTTCAACACAGACATTCTGAATACATTAAATATTTTATTTTTTTAATGACGCAGGGCCATGTAAACATATTTCAAATCGGCCGAGACCATTTTTCTGCTAAGGATATGGCTCTGTGTATGACAGCAGCAATGATGCACCTACATGGAACAGGGAATGTGATGGAGACACAGTTTGGACAATGTACAAGGAGACCTCACATGGTCCAGTTTGGGAATCCAACATTACTGCATGATTCAACTCAGTGAGGGAGACAATGTAATCTGCCTGAGAAGGAATGGTCTATTGCACTCTCTCTCCTTCATTGTTCTTCATCACAGCAATGTGTGCGAGCTAAAAAAAAAAACCCTCTACAGTCATCGTTGCCGTTCTTATTTTTATGGAATCCCTGCAGTGTTGAAACAGGCCCTTCGACCCAACAAGTCCATACCAACCTTCCCAACCCATTCCCCTAACTAATGCACCTAACCTAGAATTCCCTGAACACTACGGAGAATTTAGCATGACCAATCCACCGAACCTACACAGTTTGTGGCAGGAAACTGGATCACCCATTAGAAGCTCACACAGGAAAGTGGAGAATGTGCAAACTCCACACAGACAATCACCCAAGGCTGGAATCGACCCCAAGTCCCTGGTGTTGTGAGGCAGCAGTGCAAACCACCGTGCTTCCCTTTGGGTGCTCCCTGACCAGAATTCATTGGAATCTACTCACTGCCTCAAGCAAAGGGAATTCAGCCAAATCCAACTCTCCCAGGATGAAATCCCATTGCTAGCAGCTTGTGTGAGTACAATATCTTCAGAAGCAGAATAACGGTTTGGACAATCTCAATTTTTACTTTTGTCATGAGTTCCATTAATAAAGTTCTTTCAAATTAAAATTGCAAAAATTTTGTTAATCTGTGTGTGTGTGTGTGTGTGCATTTGTTTGTGTGCGCGCGTGTGTGTGTGTGTTTGTTTGTCTGTAAGTGTGTGTGTGTGTTTAGAAAGGGAAGTATTAGACCATAAGACCATAAGACATAGGAGTGGAAGTAAGGCCATTCGGCCCATCGAGTCCACTCTGCCATTTAATCATGGCTGATGGGCATTTCAACTCCACTTACCCACATTCTCCCCGTAGCCCTTAATGCCTTGTGACATCAAGAATTTATCAATCTCTGCCTTGAAGACATTGAGCATCCGGCCTCCACTGCACTCCGTGGCAACGAATTCCACAGGCCCCACCACTCTCTGGCTGAAGAAATGTCTCCGCATTTCTGTTCTGAATTGACCCCCTCTAATTCTAAGGCTGTGCCCACGGGGCCTAGTCTCCTCACCTAACGGAAACAGTTTCTTAGCGTCAATCCTTTCCAAACCATTGATTATGTATTTGCAATACCCAAACAGTTTGCCATTCATCTTTCCACCATAGTTTGAGTAACATTGCTCTGGATCATAAACGTGTTGTTTTAGCAGATTAAAGAAATGAGCCTGACTTGTTGCTAAAACTGACCCTGACCCAGTCAGAGACTGATATCATCGGCCATATCACCAACCTGGTGACATTTAACATTTGTTGTGAGCAATGGGGGAGTGGGACTAGAAAAGGAAACAGTGACCCAAAAAGCTGGGGAACGATAGACTGCTGAGCCTGATGTCAGTGGTGGGAAAGTTGTTGGAGGGGATTCTGAGGTATAGCATTTACATACATTTGGGAAGGCAAATTGATTACTTGGGGTAATTGATTGGAGTAGACAATGTGGCTTTCTGCATGGGAAATCGTGTCGTATTAATTTGATTGAGTTTTTTGAAGAGGTGACAAAGAAGATTGATGAAGCCAGTTTGGTGGACATTGTCTATATGGACTTCAGCAATGTGTTCATTTAAACAACAAAGAGCAAAGAAAATTTACAGCCCAGGAACAGGCCCTTCGCCCTCCAAGGCTGAGCCGATCCAAATGTACTGTCTAAATCTGTTGGTCAATTCCTAAGCATCTGTCTTCCTCTGCTCCCCACCAACTCATGCATCTGTCCAGACGCATTTTAAGTGAATCGACCGTGCCTGCCTCTACCACCTATGCTGGCAATATGTTCCAAACGCCCACCACCCTCTGTGTGAAGTACTTACTGCGTGTATCCCCCTTAAACTTTCTACCCCTCATCTTGAAAGCACGACCTCTCGTTACTGAATCCTTGACTCTGGGAACAAGCCCCTCTCTATCCACCCTGCCTATACCCTTCATGATTTTGGAAACCTCAATAAGGTCCCCCCCCCTCAATCTCCTTTTTTCCAGTGAAAATAAACCTAACCTACTCAACCTCTCTTCATAGCGAGTAATTCATTCCGATTGGTAGACAGATTAGTAACTTTCTGTCACATGGGACACAGAGGAAGCTCGTCACAATTGGTTTGAAGGAAGAGGGATATTTTTCAGCCTGGAGGCTTGTGAGCAGCAGTGTGCTGTAAGAATCAGGACTGAGTTCACTGCATTTCATCATGTATGTAAAGGATTTAGATGTGAATATCAGGGCCATAGTTAGTAAATTTACAGATGACATCAGAAAGGTGATGTAGCAGATTATCTCAGAGTACAACAAGACCACAATTAGATGGGACAAAGGGACAAGGGGGTGACAGATGAAGTTTAATTTAGATAAATACGAGGTTTTGTATTTTGGGAAGGCAAACCAGGGCAGGAATAGTACACTTAATGGTAAGGTCCTGGAGAGTGTTCAGAAACAAAGGGACATAGGGCTGCAGATACATATTTCCTTGAAAGTGGAGTCGCAGGTAGACAGTGTGGTGCAGAACACATTTGGCACATTTGCCTTAATCAGTCAGAGCATTGAATATAGGAGTTGTGGTGGCATGTAGTATCTGTACAGGATGTTGGTGAGGCCACTTTAAGAATACTGCGTAC
Organism: Chiloscyllium punctatum; assembly: GCF_047496795.1. Lineage (NCBI taxonomy): Eukaryota > Metazoa > Chordata > Chondrichthyes > Orectolobiformes > Hemiscylliidae > Chiloscyllium > Chiloscyllium punctatum. The sequence goes on along the minus strand of NC_092785.1, from coordinate 55,775,788 downwards.
AACTCGGTTTTCTGCAGAAATGACTTACACGGGAGTCTCAGGACTGGGAGTTTGAGCTGTTGGGAGAGGTTGATTAGGTTGAGGTGTTTCCCCCTGGAGTGTCAGAGGCTGAGGGGTGACATTATAGAGGTTTATAAAACCATCAGGGGCATGGATATTCTGAACAGCCACGTTCTGCTCCCCAGGGTAGGGGAATCCAGAACAAGAGGGCATAGGTTGGAGGGGAGAGGGCGAATGATTTAGAAGGGACCTGAAGATAACATAGAACATAGAACATAGAACAATACAGCACAGAACAGGCCCTTCGGCCCACGATGTTGTGCCGAACTTCTATCCTAGATTAAGCACCCATCCATGTACCTATCCAAATGCCGCTTAAAGGTCGCCAATGAATCTGACTCTACCACTCCCTCGGGCAGCGCATTCCATGCCCCCACCACTGTCTGGGTAAAGAACCCACCCCTGACATCTCCCCTATACCTTCCACCCTTCACCTTAAATTTATGTCCCCTTGTAACACTCTGTTGTACCCGGGGAAAAAGTTTCTGACTTTTTCTAAATGTTTCACACAGAGAGTGGTGTGTGTACATAAAGTGCTGTCAGAGGAAGGGCTAAAGGCGGTTACAATCGCACATTTAAAAAGTGTCTGAAAGAGGAGGGATATTGGCCAAATGCTGGCAAATGGGACTGGATCAGATTTCATGTCTGATCGAAGTGAAAAGATCGGACGAATGGGTCTGTTTCCGTTCTGCATGACTCTCTGATTCGATAAGAAGGATGATAAAAAATTCTGTAAGGTCCTTTCAAGTGGGAATTCTCTTCAGTGGAAGTTTATCGTGCCTTTATGTTCACATTGATTGAAAGCTGCTTTAGTTAAATATTTGACAGAGAAGTGAGTCATGCATAATGGGACACAGACAGGAACGTGGGGCTGAGACCACAACCTGATCAGCCACAATCTTACTGCCAGGTGGAGAAGGCTCAAAGTATCTAATGACACACTCCTGCTCCTCAGTCCCATGTTCCTGTGTTCCATTCAGCCCCTCAAACCTGCTAGTCAGGAGCAGTTGGAGGCCACCTACTCCTATAACCTGGTGCACAGAAACACAGGAGACCATTCGGCCCTTCAAGCCTGTCCCACACGCTTTGAAGTGATTTGTGAAATGTAATTGGAAAACCCAGGCACGGGTATGAAAGAGGTCCCTCATCTCTTTTTACAGAGCTTCCCCTCTCTGCAACTTGTGCTTCATTTGTTGGTCATGTTTAGACCCAAGTTCACTGAGAATACAGCCCACATACCTCTCCCAGAGATGGGTCACAAAATCATCTGGTCTCCCTGACTGCAATATGCAATACCAGAACATCCATGAAAATAACACCCACTAACTTCCCAATAACAGAATGTGAGAACATCAGAAACAGGGACAGGTCGTTCACTCCCCAAACCTGCCTTGTCCTTCACTAAGATTGTGGCTGATCTGCTCTTGGTCTGAAATCCTCTTTCATACCCAATTCTTCATAGCCCTCAACTCTCTGACAGGTCAATATCCATCTGCCTCCTCTTCAAATACTTTCAGTCATCTCGCTCCCCGAACACTCTTGAGAACAGAAATCCTGACATTCAATCCCACCTGTTTGAAGAAAACACGTGCTGCTCCTATATCATGGCTTATTGATATGAACAAAAGAGGTTGAGACAAGGGTTCAGATAAAATGGACTGGCCCAGACATCAAGGCAGTGGTTGAGTTCTGTTGACATCAAGGAGCTTAACAAAACTGGACTGTAATGGGAATCAGAGTAAACTCTCCAGTGTTTGGAGTCAAACATGGCACAAAGGAAGATGTTCATCATCTCAGTCTTGGGTCACCTCTGTGCGAGATCCTCAGGGTAGCTTCCTCTTCACAAACATGTTCAGCTGCTTCATCAATGTCTCCCCGCCCCCACCCTCCCCACCATAAGATCAGAAGTGGGGATGGTCACTGAAGATTCCACAAGGTTCAGAACATTTTGTACCCCCGTCAGCTCCTGAACTGGTCTGTGTCCATGTGCAGCAAGGCCCAGACTTCATTGAGAGTTGTGCTGTTAACGTGTCAGTAACATTCATGTAACAGCACTGCCTGACACTGCCTATTGCCACAGTAAAGCAAGAGTTCATTCAGCACCTCCCGCTGGTTTCACAGGAATATGAGGAAACTATTCAGCCCATTGACACTATTGGAAATGAACAGGGACAGCCCATTCAGTGCCTCCGGACTATTACTCAGGAAGGGAAGGAGTCTAGTGTGATGGAGCTCACCAGAGCCCCTTGAAAATATTTGAAGGCGGTAGCCTAGACTATAATGTTTTCTTATTTTAAAGGGAATGTAAAGGGTCTGTTCCAGATGCAATGTGACAGAATCAAGAGAAAATTCAGAGACAGTAGCAGCCAGGAAACATTCCCTGAAGCTTCCAACTCTGTGGAGACCCCTATAGTTTTTGATGTTACTGAGAAACCAAAACCCAGTGATCCTAATCTGTGAGAGCTGGTCACACCCATTCAGGCTGCATTAAAATAAACCTAAGCATCCCTCGCTGTTTACCCAAGTGGTCTTAACTAACCAGCTTGGTAACGATCGTTCAATCTCTCTCTTAAAAGTAACCAGGACAAAATAACCTCTTAAAGCTACAGCATCATCACACTTGTCAGCACATCTAGCTGTTAAACAGGAACCAGGGGTAACCAGTCAGGCCGTTGGCTCTGTCCAATCAGACGAGGAAGAAGCCAGTCAGTCCCTTGAGTCACTTATACAGGAACAGCAGGAGGCCATTCCCACCTCAATGCACTTACACGGGCGCAGAATGAGGTAATTGATGCTGATTCCTGATCAATGTCTTATTCCCGAAACGTCGATTCTCCTGCTTCTCGGATGCTGCCTGACCTGCTGTGCTTTTCCAACAATCGACGCTCTACTCTGATCCTGGATTAGTGGTGCTGGAAGAGCACAGCAGTTCAGGCAGCATCCGAGGTGCAGTAAAATCGATGTTTTTGGCAAAAGCCCTTCGAGGAGCAAAACTTCTTCAAAGCAAGTAAAAAATCACACAACACCAGGTTTAGTCCAACAGGTTTAATTGGAAGCACACTAGCTTTCGGAGCGATGCTCCTTCATCAGGTGTTTAGAGCATCGCTCCAAAAGCGAGTGTGATTCCAATTAATCCTGTTGGACTATAACCTGGTGTTGTGTGATTTTTAACTTGGTGCACCCCAGTCCAACACCGGCATCGCGGAATCATTCTTTAAGGCAGGCATCCTTTCAAGAGGATTCGCAGTAGGGTTAAAATCAACGAGGTAAAAACAATGACTGCAGATGCTGGAAACTCTGATCACCAGCATCGGCAGTCTTAAGGGTCTCCAGATTGATGCACTAACATGATGAACAAGTGGAGCAGAGGCTGCACAGACAGACTGCTCCACGTTGTTCCTCTTGGCTCCGTTGTTTATGTTACACATGTGGGACTTTAACGTGGTTTTTTAGTGGTGAGCAGGGAAGCCATATGTCTTGTGTGAAGTCTCAAGAAGGCACCTTCCATCTCCAAGAAGACAGCCTGGTGTTCTCTATGTAAGGCGGAAGCTGGTGGGAATGGCTACCTGTTTCCGATGGAAGGTATTGTGGCTGCTGTTGGGGATTGTGAATAACCTGATGTTCAGTACAGGGTTCACACGCCGACTGCACAATAACGTGGGGAGAGTTAATTTAGGCATATAAACTATTAGGAAAGTCACGTTAGACTGATGGATGGACTCTCTAATATCAAATAATGCTGATCTTGTTCATGTTGACCTTGTCGCGTGCACGTCCTGCTCAGTGTAACCTGTATGTCTTACTCTGTCCAAGTCTATTTCCACCCTATAATCTGTCTGGCCATGCTTACTATGACCTATTTCCACTGCTCATGAATAAAGTGTTTCCCTGTACTGAGGTACACGTGACAATATATCAAACCAATCAATCCTGGGTAAAGTATGGAATTTGTCTCCCTGTCAATGTCTGTTTTGGAAATAATTGATCGCTGCCACTCCTCGTGTTTCAGCGTCACCATTTCTTCATCTCTCACAGCTCGACAGATTAAACACTCAGCTTATTCACTCTATCCTCATGTTACCATCACCCGTGTCTGTGGTAAGGAGATCATTCCTTACAAAGGAGATCAAATCTGTAGAGAGTGCCCCAAATGCTCTCTCAGCAAGGCTCTACAACAGCAGGAAGATGGCTTTACTTATGTACTCGAATCATCTTACAATGAAGGACAGCATACCTTTGACTGTACCCATTACTTACACAGGGTTTGATTCGGACCGGTCAGCATAGACTTGTGAGTGGGAGATCATGCTTGCCAAATTTCTTAGAGTTCTTTGATGAAGTGACCAGGAAGATTGACGACGAAAGAGCAGTAGACGTAGTCTCTATGGATTTCAGTAAGGCCTTTGATAAGGTTCCATACGGCAGGCTGCTCAGGAAGGTTACATCGCGTGGAATGCTGTGGGAACTGGCCAATTGGAAACACAGTTGGGTTGTTGATAGGAAACAGAGCGTTTAGTGGAAGGATGCTTGTTAGACTGGAGGCTGGGTCCATTGCTGTTTGTTATCTATGATTATCTATGATTATCTGTGACTGCAGACACATAGACATGGGATAAAACTTTTCAATGATCTCTGAATCAGCCAAGCAAGACACTCTATTGTATCAAATTGCTCTGAGGTCTTAAAGGATAAACCTGGACAGATCACCCAGCCCCAGCTCAGTATGGGAAAAAGGGAACGGGAAACACAGTCCTGTTGACACTGCAGAGAACTCCTTCCTAACATCTGAGAGCTAATGACAACAATAGACAATAGACAATAGGTGCAGGAGTAGGCCATTCTGCCCTTTGAGCCTGCACCACCATTCAATATGATCATGGCTGATCATTCCTAATCAATATCCTCTTCCTGCCTTATCTCCATAACCCTTGATTCCACTATCTTTGAGTGCTCTATCCAACTATTTCTGGGGTAGAGCATTCCACACAGTCACCACTCTCTGGGTGAAGAAGTTTCTCCTCATCTCTGTCCAAAATGGTCTACCCCGTATTTTTAAGCTGTGTCCTCTGGTTCAGCACTCACCCATCAGTGGAAACATGTTTCCTGCCTCCAGAGTGTCCAATCCTTTAATAATCTTATATGTCTCAATCAGACCCCTCTCGGTCTTCTAAACTCAAGGGTATACAAGTCCAGTCGCTCCAGTCTTTCAGTGTAAGGTAATCCCACCATTCCAGGAATTGACCTCGTGAACCTACGCTGCACACCCTCAATAGCCAGAATGTCTTTCCTCAAATTTGGAGACCAGAACTGCACACAGTACTCCAGGTGTGGTCTCACCAGGGCCCTGTACAGCTGGAGAAGCACCTCTTTGCTTCTATACCCAATCCCTCTTGTTATGGAGGCCACCATGCTATTAGCCTTCTTCACTACCTGCTGTACCTGCATGCTTGCCTTCATTGACTGGTGTACAAGAACACCCAGATCTCTCTGTAGTGCCCCTTTACCTAAATTGATTCCATTGAGGAAGTAATCTGCCTTCCTGCTCTTGCCACCAAAGTGGATAACCATACACTTATCCACATTATACTGCATCTGCCATGCATCTGCCCACTCACCTAACTTGTCCAGGTCACCCTGTAATCTCCTAACATCCTCATCGCATTCCACCCTGCCACCCAGCTTTGAATCATCAACAAATTAGCTAATATTATTGCTGATACCATCTTCTATATCATTAACATATATTGTAAAAAGCTGCAGTCCCAGCATGGATCCCTACGGTACCCTACTAGTCACTGCCTGCCATTCTGAAATGGAGCCGTTTATCACTACCCTTTGTTTCCTATCAGCCAACCAATTTTCAATACCAAGCTAGTACTTTGCCCCCAATACCATGCGCCCTAATTTTGCTCACTAACCTCCTGTGTGGGATGAGATCAAAAGCTTTCTGAAAGACCAGGTACACTACATCTACTGGATCTCCCTCATCCATCTTCAGAGTTACATCCTCAAAAAAGTCCAGAAGATTACTCAAGCATGATTTCCACTTCATAAATCCATGCTGACTCTGTCCTATCCTGTTACTACTATCCGGATGTGTCATAATTTCATCCTTTATAATGGACTCCAGCATGTTTCCCACCACTGAGGTCAGACTAACTGATCTATAATTTCCTGCTTTCTCTCTCCCACCTTTCTTAAAAAGTGGTATAACATCAGCCACACTCCAATCCACAGGAACTGATCCCGAATCTATCGAACTCTGGAAAATAATCACCAATGCATCCACAATTTCCCGAGCCACCTCCTTCAGTATCCTGGGATGTAGACCATCAGGCCCCAGAGACTTATCAGCCTTCAGACCTAATAGTCTCTCCAACACCAATTCCTGGCAAATATAAATTCTCTTACGTTCAGGTCCTTCAGCCACTGTTACCTCAGGGAGATTGCTTGTGTCTTCCCCAGTGAACACAGATCTGAAGTAACAATTCAATTCTTCTGCCGTTTCTTTGCTCCCCATAATATATGCCCCAGTTTCTGTCTTCAAGGCCCCAATTTTAGTCCTAACCATTTTTTGGCCTTGCACATACCTAAAAAAGCCATTACTATCCTCCTTTATATTATTGGCCAGTTTACCTTCGTACCTCATTTTTCCTCTGCGTATTTCCTTCTTATAATCCTCTGTTGCTCTTTAAAAGCTTCCCAGTCCTCCGTTTTCCCACTTATCTGTGCTATGTTATACTTTTTCTCTTTTAACTTTATATGTTTCTTAACTTCCCTCGCCAGTCACGGCCACCCATGCCTCCTCCTGGGATCTTTCTTCCTTTTTAGAATGAACTGATCCTGCAACTTCTGCATTATACGCAGAAATATCCGCCATTGTTCCTCCACGGTCATCCCTGCTAAGGTATTGCACTATTGAACATTGGCCAGCTCCTCCCTCATAGCTCCATAGTTCCCTTTATTCAACAGAAATACTGTCACTTCCAACTATACCCTCTCCCTCTCAGACATTTGCAGAGCTTTCCCACAGACTGCACAGAAACATCAGGAATGGAGTAGGCCATACCGCACATTGAGCCTTCCTCATTGTTGTTCATGTTCAAACATCTCCTCAATGCACTTATCCCACAGAATGAATATATACGTTAATGTGATTAACCTTGGGAAGCTATAAAATAGGAAGTGCAGTAGTCCCTTTGGTCCATCGAGTTTGCTACCCAATTCAATTTAATGATGGCTTGCCCTTTATTTCCACACCGTTCTCCTTCTCTCCCACCATTCCTTTACTGTCTCTAAATCCTTATTTATATTCAGTGGCTTGGCTTCCAGGTTCGAATGCATTCCCCAGGTTCACCAGTCGCTGAGTGCAGACATTTATTGTCATCTCATTGCAGAATGGCCTGTCTGTACCTAATACTGTGACCCCTTGTTTTAGACACCACAGCCTGGGGAATTAGCATCCCTGCTTCCAATCCGTCTCACCCTGTCAGATCTTTATATATCTCACTGAGATCTCCTCCCATTTTCCTAAACCCCATAGAATACAGGCCCAGTTGCCCCAAACTCTGCTCCCACAACAAACCTGTCATCCTAGAGATCGGTCTGGTCATCCTTCCCTGCTCTCCCTCAATGTCAGGTTTGTCTTTTATGAGGTACAGAGACCAAACCTGCACACATTACTGGACAGTGTTTGAGATGGGGAGTCACCAAGGCCCTGTATAACTGCAGTAAGACACGTTTACTTCTGGACTCAAATCCCCCTGAAATGAAGGTCAGCACTTCATTGATCTTCCTAACTGCTTTCTGCTCCTGCAATATTGCTTTCAGTGACTGGTGTACAGGGAGATCCAGATCCTTTGCAAAGTTACAGCTCCCCACTTAGTGGGTCTATGCACACTGGTCAGTGTGTCAGTGCCATTCCCAGTATTGCCTTCTGGGTTCAGACCTCACTACGCTGCAGAGACCTCAGAGGACTGTGCAGAAGGAAACAACAAAAAGGAGCAAGCGCCCCTTTGTAGATCGACATGTTTCAAACAATCTCTTTTCAAAGGATAGGCTTCTAGTCTATTGTTTCCAGCAAAGGGCACACCGTCACCTCTACCCACATTGTTCTCCATCTGCCACGTAGTTGCCCATTCAGTCCACTTGTCTTAGTCACCTTGAAGCTTTTTTACAACCTCCTCACTCACTCACAATCCACCATCCTTTAGTTCTGTCAGCAGGTTGGGATATACTGAATTTGATTCCCACAACCAAATGTTTAATGGGTATTGTGAACAGGTGGGGCCTGTGCACCGATCTCTATGATATCCCAGCAACCTTCCTCTGTTATTTTATTTAAAAATAATATTTATTTCGTGAATCTGGGTGTGACTGGCTGGGCCAGCATTTATTGCCTGTCCCTGGTTGCCCTTGAGAAGGTGGTGGTGAGCTGCCTTGTTGAACCACTGCAGACCACTGTGGATTCAGTGACAGTAACACCATTGAATGTCAAGCAGCAGTGGTTAGATTGTATTTTATTGGTGATGTTCACGGTCTGGCATTTGTGTGGCGTGAATATTACTTGCCACTTGTCAGCCTGGATACTGTCCAAATCTTGTCGCATTTGGACATGGACTGCTTCAGTATCTGAGGAGCAACAAACATTGCTGAACATTGTACAATCATTAGCGAACGTCCCCACTTCTGACCTTATAATAGAGGGAAGGCCATTGATGAAGCAGCCCTGAAGATGTATGGGCCTAGGCCACTGCCCGAGGGACTCCTACAGACTTGTCCTGGAGCTGAGTTGACTGGCCTTTATCAACCATGACCATCTTCCTCCGTGTCAGGTATGATTCTAACCAGCGGGGAGTTTGCCCCTGATGCCCATTGATTCCAGTGTTGCTAAGACCCCTTGATGCCACACTTGTTCGAAGGCAGCCTTGTTTTAAAGGGCTGTCACTCTCACCCCACCTGGAATTCAGTTCTTTTGTCCATGTTTGAATCAAGGTAATGAGATCAGGAGCTGAGTGGCCCTGGTGGAGCCCAAACTGGGCGTCATTGACCCCGTTATTGCTGAGTAGATGCTGCTTGAAAGCACTGACACCTTCCACCACTTTACTGATGATCGAGAGTAGACTAATGGGGTGGTAATTGGCCGGATTGGATTTGTTCTGCTTTTTATGCATAGGAGATACTTGGGGTAATTTTCGACGTAATCGGGGAAATGTCATTGTTGTAATGGTTTTGGAACAGCTTATCTAGGGCAGTGACAAGGTCTGGAGAACAACTTTTCAGTCCTATTGCCAGAATGTTGTCAGGGTATTGTACCCTCTGGGGTATCCAGTGTCTCCAACTGAATCTGGATATTGCGTGGAGTGAATCAAATTGGTTGATGACTGGTAACTGAATTGCTGAGGATGACTAAAGGAGGCTGAGATGGATCATCCAATCAGCACTTCTGACTGAAGATTGTTGCGAATGCGTGAACGCTATCTTTTGCACTGAAGTGCTGGTCTCTTCCATCATTAAGGATGGGGATACTTGTGGAATGTCTTCCTCCAATGACTTGTTTAATTGTCCATAGCTATTCTCAACTAGAAGTGGAAGGACTGCAGAGTTTAGATCTGAACCGTTGCTTGTGGGATCACTTCGCTCTCTCTATCACTTACTGCTTATGCTGTTTGGTACACAGGTAGTCATGGTAGTCACCTCATTGTCAGGTATGCCTGGTGCTGCTCCTGCCATCCTGCACATTCCATTGAACCAAGGTTGATTCTCTGGTTTGATGGTAATTGTTGTGATGGGGATATGCCAGGCCATGAGGTTGTGCTGGAGCACAATTCTGCTGCGATTGATGACCCACAATACCTTATGGGAACCCAGATTTGAGCTGCTAGATCTGTTCGAAGTCTGTCTTGTTTAGCACGTGGATAGTACCAGTCAAACTGATGGAGGTTATCCTCAATGTGAAGGTGTGACTTTGTCTCCACAATGACTATGCGGTGGTTACTCTTACCCGATACTGTCATGGACAGGAACTTCTGCAACTGGCAGATTAGTAAGGCTGTGGTCAAATATGGCTTTTCCCTCTTGTGGGTTCCTTCACCACCTGCCGCAGACCGAGTCGAGAAATTATATCCTTTAGAACCTGACTAGCTCAATCAGTAATGCTGCAGCTGTGCTACTCTTCTTGTGAAATCCCCCACCCAGAGTACATTTTGTGCCTTTGCCACCCTCAGCGCTTCCTCCAAATGTTGGTCAGCTTGGAGGAGTACTGACTCATCAGTTGAGAGAGGATGGTACATGGTAATCAGCAGGAGGTTTCCTTTCCCATGTATAAACTAATGCCATGAGACTTCATGGGATACAGAGTCACTGTTGAGGACTCCCAGGACAATTCCCTTCCAACTGTATTCACACTGTGCCACCACTTCTGCTTTGTCTGTCCTGCTGGTGAGAGAGGAGATATCCGGGGAAGGTGATGGGGTGTCTGGACATGGCCATACTCACAGAATCATACCTTAAATACAATGTCAGGCTGTTGTTTCACAAGTCTTTTTATTTCTATTCACTGTTTCCTGCCAGCTGTCCCATTCTAGAAACATGACCATATATTTGCCCCAATCCACTAAGATTTGAATTTGCAAACTAGGCTGGGAGCTTTACCAAAATCTTTCTGAAAATCCACGTGTTTTGCATCCATTGCTTCTCTTTCGTTTGTCTCCCAGTCTGTTTCTCATACATAATACCCATTTCATAAATCTATGTTAGTGTTGTCTACGACCATTACTTTCAGCCCCAATAATTTCTCCCAAACCATTTGCTTATTATGTTCTGTGTTCCATGTACTATTTCGTTTTCCATACCGGACTTGGTTTTCCTGGTATTGTCAGAAAGTTCTGTGAAGACAGAACTGAAGCAGTGGATTCATAGTTTTGCCATTTCCCTGTTTCCCATTCTCCATTCTCTGGTTTCAAACTAGAAGGAACCCGCACTGTGTTTTTTTATACTTCACAATTTGACAAGCTAAAACAGTTCACTCTTATAACCTTTGTGAACATTATCTTCAGAAACCTATCAATTCCAGTCTTAAGCTGCTCAGCTCCACATCATACACGCACAGGAGCATAGTCTCTGTGCCAACAGAAATACAGCACGATCTATATTAGTCCCACTTTCCAACACCAGGCACATAGCCTGGAATATTATGACACTTCCAAGTGCTCGTCCAAGTACTTTTAACGGTTGAGAGATTAGCCGTGATAACTCCCTTCTCAGGTAGTACATTCCAGACGTCAACACACTCTGGGTGAAAAAAGTAATCTTTAAATCCTTGCTGAACTTCAAACTCTTCACATTAAAAGTGTGCTCCCTTGTTCTTGACTCTCTGACTAAAAGGAACAGCTACTGTCTATCCACCCTGTCCATGCCCCTCGTTACCTTATCCTTCTGAATCACATCTCCCTCAGCCTTCACTGCTCCAAAGTAAACAACCTGAGCTTATCCAGCCTCTCTCCATAGCTGATATGCTCCATCCCAGGGAACATCCTGGTGAATCACCTCTGCAACACCCTCCAGTACAATCACATCCTTCCTTATAATGAGGCTCCCAGAACGACATACAGTACTCCATCATGGACTAAACCAAGCCCTGTATAACACTTATAATCTATTCCCTGATTAATACATGCTCCACCCAAGGCTCAATTCTTAACTAGTCCATTACCCTGTTCAGTCACATTCAGGGATGTGTGGAGAAACACCCTCTGAGCTCCCTAGTGTGCTGCCAATCATTGTGTACACCCCATGTCTGGTTCCTCCTTCCAAAGTACATCACCTCATATTTATCAGGATCACATTCCATCTGCCATTGATCTGCCCATCTGATCATTCCACTTGTATTTTCCTGTAAAATCAGACCTTCTTCCTCACTGCCAAACACCCGGCCAATCCTTGTGTCAAACACAAACTTACTTATCACAACTCCCACCCCTCCACCCACTCCCCCTCCAGATTCACATCTATACCATTTATGAATGCTACAAACAATAAGGGACACAGCACTGCTCCCTGTGGTACACCAGGGGACACTGGTCTCCAGTCACACAAACAGCCTTCTCCCGTCACCCTCTGCCTCCTGACACTAAGACATTTTTCGCTGTAACTTTTCAAGTTATCCTTGATACTCTGAGATTTTACATTTTTTTTCCAGTTTCCCATGCGGAACTTTGTCAAAGGCATTGCATCAAAACTAAATAAGCGACCTCCTCAAACTAATTCAATCAAATTCATTAGTGTGACTTCACTCTGATAAAGTCATGATGATTATCCCTGATCAAACCTTGCCATTCTGATTGGAGTTCAATTTTCTCCTTCTCTATTTTCTCCAGTAGTTTCCCGAACAGTGATTTAATACTCGCTCGTCTATAGTTTCCTGGTCTATCTCTACCACTCTTACTGTGAAGTGCAATCATAATAGCTGTTCTCCAGTCCTCTGGCACCTCCCCTATTGTCAGATTCTAATTAAAATTTCCAATCAGCGTCTTTCCTCCTTTGACTCCAACATTATCCAGACCTGCAGATTGGTCCAATTTTATACCAGAAAAAGCCTCAAACCGCCGCTCGTATTTTACATCAAACTCTTTTCAGATGGATTTCCAGTCCATCTTCTCGAATTCTGTACCTGCATCCTCCTTCTCCCAAGTAAAACAGCTGTGATGTTTACATATAACAATCTATCAATGTACTCCGGGTTGACACACAGATTGCCCCTTTGGTTTCTAACGGACACTAACTGTTTTCTGATTATTCTGTTCTACTTGTCCTTGTAGAATATCATGGGATTCTCCCTCATCTCTCCTGCTTGCACTTCTTCATGTCCCTCGGTTGTTCTCTCCCCTCTGTGTTTCTAAGTTTCAGTAAAATCACCTCTCATCTTTTGAAACTCGAGATCACAGGCTGAGTTTCCACATCAGACAATCTTGCCATTTTAGGGATTAATCTGGAGAATACCTTTTGCAATTCGTCTGTCGTATATTCTATCTTAGATTGGGACTCCAAACGGTACACAATACTCTCAGTTTAGTCTCAGTAACACTCTGTGCAGCTGGCGCATGGCATCTTCTATATTTCAATTACATTCACATGAATGTAAACCTAATTTTTCGTTTCCTATTTGCTTGTGTTTAGATTACATTGCGTTACAGTGTGGAAACAGGCCCTTCGGCACAACAAGTCCACACTGACCCACCGAAGCGCAACCCACCCATACCCCTACATTTACCCCATACCTAACACTACGGGCAATTTAGCATGGCCAATTCACCTGACCTGCTCATCTTTGGACTGTGGGAGGAAACCGGAACACCCAGAGGAAACCCACGCAGACACGGGGAGAATGTGCAAACTCCACACAGTCAGTCACCTGAGGCGGGAGTTGAACCAGTGTCTCTGGCGCTGTGAGGTAGCAGTGCTAACCACTGTGCCGCCCAATTCTTCCCAATTCCTTTCACTTTAACTTTTCTTATGATGTTAGTTGGAGAGTTCTTAAAAAAGATCCTCTTGAATATCCAACGATACGTTATCCATTAGCTCCTCATTGCCTACGTCCACAAGAATCATCTTCAAACCATTCCAAAAAATGTTTGCCACTTATGGTTTTCGTTTCATCGATGCATTATCATCCTCCCCAGTTTTCCCATTACCTTCAATATATCCAGTAACACGTTCTTTATAATCGAGGCCAACAGACCCCCGACCGCGGATGACAAGTTACTGGTCTGTATTTCACCACTCTCCATCTTCATCCTTTCTTAAACTGTTGGATAATATTTATCAGCTTTGCCTTATCCAGATTGGCTAAATATCTTTCGGGAATGTATTGGAAAACAACGTAATAATCTGCGATGCAATCAATATGCCTATTGCTGCTTCCTCTGAAATTCTTGTATCAAGTACATCTGATCTGTCAGATTTATAAATACTCAATCCAGCATTCTTTTAAAACATGACCTCAACACTTATAAGAATAATCTTAGACTTTACTTACACAAGCCCCATGGTCACTTGGTATTTCTGGGAGAATTTCTGGATATTCTGCCTTGAAGATAGGCACAAAGAAACTGTTTCTTTTCCCTGCGATTTCTCTGTTGTCTTCAATAAATTATTCCGCACACCCACTGTTCCATATTTGACCTTGTTTTTACTTTTGTTTCATACACTGATGTACTTTTTTTTAGCAGTCTTTATGTTTTTCTTTTGTTTGTATGTGTTTTCGCTTTTTGATTTTCTTTTCTTGGTCATCCGTTGCTGGGTCCTATATTTCTCCGAATCCACTGGCTTACTACGGTACTTGGCATTTTTCTAAGCTAATTCCTGTGATCTAATAGATACTTGAAGGTTTGGCCGAAAGGGTCAGGTCGGAGAGGCGGGTGGACCAGATTGATCAGAAGGAAGATGAACACATAGGAACATTCAAAAGGGGGGAGGATGCTGAGTTGGAAGATTTGACTGGGATAAGGTGGAGTTAGGGTAAATGGGGAAACGGGTGAAACCTACATTAATCCCATGTGGTTGGAGGGTCCCAAGGTAGAAGAGGAACCTTTCTTCATCCATGCTTCGGGTGGTTAGGGTTTGGCGATGGAGGAGGCCTAGGACTCTCACGTCCTTGGCAGAGTGGAAAGGGGAGTTAAAGTGTTCAGCCACAAAGCGGTGGAGTTGGTCAATGTGGCTATCCCAGATATGTTCTCTGAAATGATCCACCTGCCTTACCAATGTAGAGAAGACCACACTGGCTTTAATGTATGTAGTAGATGAGGCGTTCTGTCTCCCTTCATCACCTTTCACTTTCAACCCCACCTTCATCTACCTATCGCATACCTAGCTACCTCCCTCCTGCCACACCACCTTCTCATTTATCTCTCAGCCCCCTTCATCATAAGCCTCATTCCTGATGAAGGGCTTATGCCCAAAACGTCAATTCTCCTGCTCCTAGTACGCTGCCTGACTGTGTTTTTCCAGCACCACACTCTTCGACTCTGATCTACCAGCACCACACTCTTCGACTCTGATCGCCTGCATCTGCAGTGCCCAATTTCTCCTCACACCTTCAGGGCTTGCATGATTCAGATTTATGACAGTTACTTCAAATAAAACAAAAACTACCGTGTACTCAAACAGCATAAAAGAAAACCAATGCATTGTGGTCACTGTTCCCAAAAGGTCCTTTACAGCAAAGTTTTCAATTAGTTCTTTTGATCATTCAACACCAATTCCTAAATAACCTTATCTCTAGCTCAGTGCTCGACAAAATGTTAATGCCAGATATCTAACACATGCTCATGAAATCCATTTTTCCCAGCATTAGCATTCAGTTGGGTTAACACAGTTTAGATATAATGTAAACAGGACATTATTACTGCAGTACCCGCAAATGTGTATATCTCATTTCCCGTTTTTAAACATGTCCAGCATTTGTATAGCAGCTTTCACTTTGATATATGACTCCCATCAATGTTTCCTTCTCCTTGCTGTTTTTGCACTCCACCTTACTAGATTCTGGACAATCTGAGCGATGTGGGATTTGGGGAGATTAATGGTAGAGATCATCTCGCCACATCATTTATGATCTTCTTAAGCATCATTGTGACATTTTCTCCAGATCTCCCGTTATGCTGATGGAGTAGAGAAGGACAATAATCGTTCATAACTGCTCTGTATTTCCCCCAGAGAGCTGAGACTGCTCTAACCTGGGTGGGAACCTTACAGCAGGGTGGTAAAGCATTGCTGCTGCTGTACAGGATCTTAGTGAGATCACATCTGGAGTAGTGTGTACAGATTTAGTCTCTTCAATGAAGAAAGGATGTTGTTATATTGGAAGCAGCTCAGAGATGGTTCCCTCAGCTGATTCCTGCAATGAAGGTGCTAGCTTATAACTAAAGGATGATCAGGTTGATCCAATAGCCATTGGAGTTTACAAAAATAAAGGATGATCTTATTTCAACATAGATGACAGGAAGGAGTCAACAACTGAAGAGAATTACACAGATAGTGGGGGAATCCATTCCGTTCTCCAGCCTGTAACACAGGAACAACAGGAGGATATTCAGGCCTTCGAGCCTGTTACACCAGAATAGGACAACACTGTTCAGCCCCTCGAGCATGATATGTATTCGAGGCCAATCAGCCCCTCGAATCTATAACACTGGACCCAGAGTCGGCCATGCTGCACCAGTATCCTGTTACACAGCAACAGGATCAGTCCATTCAGCCTCCTTAAGTCTGTAACATAGGAACTGGAAGTGGTCACACAGTGACTGGAGATTGTTACACTGGGATAACAGGAGGCCATTCAGACCAACCGAGTCTGTTGCAAGGGAAATGTGTTAGGATAAAAACTATCTGAGACTTTTTTCATGAGAAAGGAGGAGGTAATTCAGACACGTGTCTGTTGTGTGGGAACAAGACAAGACCAATCGCTGCTTTCGTCCCATCTCTGGGATACATGAGGAGACCGTTCAGTATCTCCACCGATTATGGAGAAATATGAGAAGACCCATCAGCCCCTCAAAATGTTACACAGTAACGGGAAGATTCCATAATCCCCCACCTCTCTAATGCATCAACAGGAGGTGGTCATTCTGGCCTTGGAGATGACAACATGCGAATGCCAGAAAGACTTCATCCCATCGATTTTGTACACCAGCAGGATGATGAGTCCAGTCAGCCACACATACCGCTTATACAGCAATTGGAGCACATCTCTTAAAACCCTTTTGCCCATCAAACAGGAATTCAAAGAAAACGTCAAGTTTTTAGAAAGGGAAGAACTTATAATAACTGAATACATCAGGGAGTAAAATGTAACAATAAAGTCTTGTAATTTAAGGCAAATTATTAGAATCCATTGTTGATGACATTTGCAAACGTAAACCACAATCCATCGGACTCAACATGGTTTTACAAAAGATAAACTATGATTGAAGTGTTTGTTGAGTTATTTAAAGATGTGACAAACAAGGTGGATAGTGGGAATCCTGGAGATGGAACATATCTGGTCTTCGTGAAGGCATCGGATATGTCCCTTCTCCAAAGAGTGAGTGGTAAGATCAGACAGCATCAGTTTAGGAGTAATTTATTGGCTTGGATGGAGGCTTGGTTAACCAAATAAATGCACTCAAATGAATTAAATGTATCATTTTATATTGGAAAATGCAATTTGTTGGGTGCCATAGATTTCAGTTCTCATGCCTCAACCATTTGGGATCGATATTATTACTCGGTTGACAGGATACAAAATACTATAGCTACATTTTCAGATGACACTAACATTGGTGGGAAATTACTTCGGAATGATGATGCAAGAGATTTAAAAACTATATGTATAGATTGGGTTAATGGGCAAACATTTGGCAATGAAAACTAAAGTGGATAAATATGGGGTTATTCAAGTTGACCAGCCTAATAAAAAGGCAAATTTTATCGAAATGGAGAGAAACTTCAAAGTGCTTAAGTGCAGAGGGATCTGGGTGCCTGCTTGCATATCACAGAAAACTTGCTTGCGGGTACTTCAAATACTGAGAAATGCAAGCATGACTTCATCGTTTATTTGTAAAAGGATAGAGTAGAAAGGTAGGGAGTGTTGCTGTAGCTATGCAAGGCATTAGTGAGGCTGTAACTGGAGTACAGTTTGGGTGTCCTGCAGAATGAGGTATTTCCATTGGAGGCAATTCAGAAGAGCTTCATTAGAATGATTCCATATTTGAAGTGTTTGTCTTATGAAGCGAAATTGAGCAGTTTAGGCCTATACTCTCGATTTTATAAGAACGATAGGAGAGCTCATTGAGGTCTGTAAGATGTGAAATATAATTGAAAGTGTAGATGTGGAGTGGATATTATTTTCATCAGCCACAATCTCCAACAAGAGACGAGAGTTTGACGATGGAGAGATAGCAGGGATGTGGAACAGAGGCCGCGATGACATCAGTCATGATTGTATTCCATGGCGGAGCAGATTCGAGAGGTTGGATTCCTGACTGATTCTCCTCGTTCATATTCAGCTTTTCCACTGTGTTACACAGTAATGGGAGAGGACTGTGTATCAAACAGGAAGCAGGCACTCCAGGTACATCAGTCTTAATCAGTTTGACAGAATGTCACCAGTGGAGTCACACAGTGACCAGTGCTGGGTCCTCAAATATTTACAATCTATATCAATGATCAGGAGGATGGAACAGATATAGCGATACTGAGTTTGGTCATGTTGCTGTGATAAGCAAGAGATTAAATTATCAAGAGAGGTAAAGGAAATGGATAATAATTTCGCAGGTGCAATATAACATGATAGAAGCTGTCATTTCATTTACAGGAATAATGGAAGGCAGTATCTTACTGAAATGGAGAGGGATTACAGGGATTAATGATACTGTGTACTGGGGGGTTCACTCAGACCTGTTCAAACATGGGAGGTTTTGCTCCATCCCTGATCGTCTGCTCCCAGACACTCCAAGTGACCCCATTGCTCTCCGTACACTTGGAATGTTTTGAAGTGTTTGGTTGGTGATGGGGATGCTGTTTTCAAACATGTATTAAGGGGACAGCCTTTATCCAAGATACATTCATTCATTTCTACATGGAGACCCGAAGACGATGGGAATGCTGTCTGCTTGTGAATGAAGGAACTGTGGCTGCTGTCAGGACAGAGGTATTCACCAACATAGTGTACTGTGCATGGACACACGGTAACATTAACAGAGAGAGAGCTCCTTCAGTTCCTCTACCTCTCCCCATTGACATGGGTACTCTGCAGATGCCATGTACACCATCGGGAATCCCATTATACTGGATACACCCAGCAGCTCCCTGATGAGGGTGAAACAATGTATTTACCTCATCCACCATATATATCCTCTGTCACCGAATGGTTACATTGATGGCAACATACTGGGCTATGACTGCTATGTCACCCAGTCCTGTTTGGAAAGTTCCAGAACATAGAAGCTGAATGAAACTGTGACCCGAACAGCCACTGGCAGCACCGTCCTTTCCCCGGGGGGGAAGCTGCAGGACGCGTTAAAGGAGGTGACACTGCTCTGTGACCAGCTCCTTGTTTAATCAGTGTCCCCTCACACTCTGCTCCTGAGTTAAGTGGAGCTTGGGAAGCTGTTCCTGGAAAATCCGGGTGGTTCCAAAAGATCCCTTTCCACACATACACTAACTCTGTGTTTTCAGAGTTTCCCCACTCTGTAACCTTTACTCCATTTGTTGCTCATGTTACTGACCCAGATGCTGTAACTACAGTCCCCAGGCTCCATCCAAAGATGGGTCAGCAAATCCTCATGTCTCCCTGAATGTCTCAGGCAGCTCACAGCACAACCTCCAGCAAACCATCCCCAACCTCTCCACTAAATTTTCAATAAGAGTCAGTCAGAAACTCCTCATCTATAAGTGTTGTAGACCAGACCAGATCCCTGCAAAATATTTTAAGAAGGTCGCTTAGACCTTTCCTTATTTTAAAAATAGATGTGAAGTTTGCGTTCCAGATATGTTGTGACTGGTCAAACTACTCGACATTAAGCAAAATATAATCTATTGAAATGCTTTAGTTAAAATACACTTAAAGAAAAGAACATTTTGAAATAGCTTATATGTTTGAACACTTACACAAACAATAGATACCGTCCCTTCTTGGTATACACCGCTTGGCACAAAGATATATTCAAATACAGATCCTTACATGCAGTTTTCCGATCGAAGAGATATCAACATCAACAGAGATCTCAGAGAGAAAAGCAGCTGGGGATCATGTATTGAAACTTCCAACCCTTTCCGGGATCCCCAACAGCTTCTGAAAGCTGCAGCTAAAAACAAACCAAGAAAACCTGGTCTGGGAGAGCTGGCCGCTGCCCTTCCATTGTTACCAATGTTTTAATAAAACCTAAAGGCTTTCTCAATTATTTACTTAAACTGTTTTCAGACAGCAGTTCTGCACCTCTGTCTTTATAACCTCTCTTCAAAAAAAAAATCCCAAGATAAAATAACCTTTTTATAGTGATAGTATACTCACAACTCCACCTTTAATAAAATGATCCATCAATATACAAAAAGGGATTCATTTTAGACCTCCTAATCTTCCTCTATGAGTAGAGTGGCAGGAATGGCGGGATTACCTTACACTGAAAAACTGAAGTGACTGGGCATGTATACCCTTGAGTTTAGAAGACTAAGAGGGGATTTGATTGAGACAAATACGATTATGAAAGGATTGGACACTCTGGCAGAAGGAAACATGTTTCTGCTGATAGGTGAGTGCCGAATCAGAGGACACAGCTTAAAAATACAGGGTAGACCATTTTGGATAGAGATGAGGAGAAACTTCTTCACCCAGAGAGTGGTGGCTGTGTGGAATGCTCTGCCCCAGCGGGCAGTGGAGGCCCAGTCTCTGGATTCATTTAAGAAAGAGTTGGATAGAGCTCACAAAGATAGTGGAATCAAGGGTTATGGAAATAAGGCAGGAAGAGGATATTGATTAGGAATGATCAGCCATGATCATATTGAATGGTGGTGCAGGCTCAAAGGGCAGAATGGCCTACTCCTGCACCTATTGTCTATAGTCTATTGACTGCAATGCATATATATTACATTGACTCTGAGCATACAAATGTTCACGAGATTCGATTTCAGTCATTTTACTCCTGCCACAGAATGCCTTTGTCTTTCTTCACTCAAGTTTCCACAATGTGTCAAAACTTAGATTTTCTAACCCCGTCACATGTATAATCTCATATTGAATGGCGGAAATAATAAGCTCAGTCGACACAGACTGGTATTTTTCTCCCAAAACATCTCCAAAAACTTTAAGGGGTCACGATCAGTGAAAACGATTTGTCTCAGATACGTTATTTGCAATGTAAATGCTGAAATGTTGTAACACCAACACCAAGCTCAAGGCCTCCTTCCCCATTGGGGAATCAATCTGTTGGTGTTTCCACTGGACACTCCAACCACACGTTACATAATGGAGCACTTCTCATCTCTCCCATAGTCCTTCTGAATGACATAGCTCCTCATGTCTCAGCATAAAAGAATTACCTCCTTCTTTGCCTCTTAATGCTTTAACCTCTTTACCTGCTACTCCTGGCCTATGCCAGTAAACCTTACTCTCACAGGGATTAGATTAGATTAGATTAGATTACTTACAGTGTGGAAACAGGCCCTTCGGCCCAACAAGTCCACACCGCCCCGCCGAAGCGTAACCCACCCATACCCCTACATCTACATTTACCCCTTACCTAACACTATGGGCAATTTAGCATGGCCAATTCACCTGTCCTGCACATCTTTGTGACTGTGGGAGGAAACCGGAGTACCCGGAGGAAACCCACGCAGACACGGGGAGAACATGCAAACTCCACACAGTCAGTCGCCTGAGGCGGGAATTGAACCCGGGTCTCAGGCGCTGTGAGGCAGCAGTGCTAACCACTGTGCCACCGTGCCGCCCACTAATGTTCTAAGAAAATCTCATACGTTCTTCTCAATCTCTCACAGAAACCAAACTTTGCTTTCTGAACTCAATCATCATCATCAGCCATTTTAGCTTCTAACCTTCCCATTGTTACTCTCTGCTCTTCCACATGAGTTCTCATGACTGCAGGAAGTAAATTGTTGAACTTCTCGAAAATAAGAATCTCTCTAAGGGTCATAGGTTTGCTCTGTTTTAATACCCTTCCCCAACTTCCAAAATTTATTTGATCCTTTCAAACACAACGTGCGTTTAACCAGGCATGCTATTTTAGATTCCTGAAACACTGTCTGTCAGTTTCTTGCACAAGCTCATATGCACTTCAAATGGCTTTCTTTACCTCCTCATACTCAGCAGATACCTCCTCTGATAGGGATGCAAATGCCTATCCGCTTTGTTTGAATCAACTATATCCACATGTTCTCTGGCAACTGCATTTGTTTAGCCATTTTCTGAAATGATATTTAAAAGGCTCCCTCCATCATTCTAATCAAATTTCGATAATACCTGGATGTATTTAAACAGATCCCCATCAGACCTTTGGCTATATAGGGTTGCTCATCCTCACTATCCTCCTTATCCAGCCGACTGTCTGCCTTCATCTCCACCTTCTATGTCAACTTTCCTCTCGAATTACTAACTTTTGAAGTTGAAACTCTCTGCTTTTCTTCTCTCTTTTTCTCTCTTTCGTCTTCATTTCCTTTTCTTTTATTTCTACTTTTCATCATAATTCAAACTGTTTCAATTCCTTTTCATGTTCAAGGAGCCTCATTTGAAATTGGATTCTAGCCATTTCCAAAGACTCTGATGGCGTTTCCACCAAATGTAATTGCCGAGCTCTAGCTGTAATTATCTCTCATTTTCGCA
Source organism: Chiloscyllium punctatum (assembly GCF_047496795.1). NCBI lineage: Eukaryota > Metazoa > Chordata > Chondrichthyes > Orectolobiformes > Hemiscylliidae > Chiloscyllium > Chiloscyllium punctatum. The sequence continues at coordinate 55,753,356 of NC_092785.1, read as the reverse complement.
CAGACAAACACAACCCCAACTCCAGCTTGTCTGCCAATTCCTACAGCTTCCCTTCATTACCTTTTGTAAAACCCCTAACTTTACTTCTTCCACACCCAGAGAACTCTTAGTGACGAAAATTGTCTTTATACTCAACACACTGTTTAAACCATCCGAATTCAACATCCGGAACCAAAGACACTAACAACTGCCATACGGGACCTTTGAACCCATTAGCCTCCCAGTGCATACTCCCCAGTGTTTGCATGAGCTTATTCTGGATTCTCTAGTTTCCTCCCACAATCCAAAAGTGTGTATGTCAGGTGAATTGGCCATGCTAAATTGTTCATAGTTTTCAGGGATGTGTGGGTTAGGTGCCTTGGTCGGGGTAAATGTGTAATAATAGGGTAGAGGAATGAGTCTGGGTAGGTTACTCCTCGGAGGGTCGGTGTGGAACGTCGGGTCGAATGGCCTGTTTGCACACTGTAGGGATTGTAATTCTAAACCCACTTTGGTGTTATCGATTTAGAACGAGACAAGAGTCCTCAGTTTGCAATAGACCAACCAGACTGCCTCAAACTAGTTTAAGGAGGTAGTTTGGATGCGAACCTTTTCTTATTTTAAAGGAAGATGTGAAGTGGGTGTTCCAGATGTGATGGTAATCGTCAAACCACTCACCATTAAGCAAAACACAATGTATTTAAACACTCTAATCAAAATCCATACACAATGAAGAGGAATTTAGACTAACTTAACTATTGGAAACCTTAACAGAATAATGGATACAGTACCTTCTACAAATGAACTGTTCCAATATACTACAATCACCTAAACACACCCCTTCGCAAAAAGGAACATTCAAACATGCATTCTTGCATACAGTTCTCCAATCCAGGAGGAAAGAGCATCAAATGAGCTTCCAGAGAGAATAGCAGCGAGGGATAATTTACGAAAACTTACACCCGTTCTGGGACCCCAAGCACCTGGTGATTATTATTGCTACAATGAAAAGAAACCTAGAAAGCCTGGTCTATGCCAGCTGGCCATTGTTGCTACTATTTATTAAAAACCCTAAAATCCCCGGAAATTATTTACTTGAGCCGTTTTCAGTAGGAAGTTTGGCCTTTAAGACCTCTTACTAAAAATAAGGAGAAAATAACCTTTTATTTAAAAAAGTGACAGCATTGTCAGGCAATTTAGATGCCTGGTCCTTTACTCATTTCTCTTCCTCGTGTTACTGATTGCAAGATCACCTGAGAGGGACAGCCACAGTACACACCAAGTTACAAGGATGTGTCTCATAACTTCTGAAACACACCTGTCCATGAACCATCACATGGGACACACCGGGAAGTGAAGAACAGCCTGACACACGCCATTTCATTATTTCTGAGCTACACAATGCCAGCACTCGATACACCAGGGAGACAAAACCCAAGGCCAGGGAAAGATACAGAGGGACAGAGAGATTCACATTAAAGACAGAAACAGGCAGTTAATTAACTGAAAAGATGTTGTGGAAATATGGGGAAAAAGACAGGGCAGTGGGACTAACTGCAGAAGTGAGATCTTCGTGAGTACAATGACAAGAATGAGAACATTGAATACAGGCATTATCAGATCAGCTGGAATGGTTTGTTACATCAAATTCTGAATCTGCTTCACAGAACACCACAAACAACATAAACTGGGACAAGATGACAGCCCAGCGTGGAGAGCTGTGCACACCATGCTAGTGTGTTGCTCAGTGAACTGCACTATCTGGCGAGTATTGCAAACTTTACTAACATATGCTAACTATACTCCCATCAGATTACTGCCTATAATGGGAAGGTTTGTTCTCTCTGTGTGGTCATCAGAGACTGAGAGAGTGTGCGTGATAGGCGTGGTTGAATGCGACACTCATTGTTTGAGAAGGAACGCACATGGAGAAAACAATTATAATGATTTGGATGAGGGAACCGGGGGCATTCTAGCGAAGTTTGCCGATGATACGAAGTTAGGTGGACAGGCAGGTAGTACTGAGGAAGTGGGGAGGCTACAGAAGGATCTAGACAGGTTGGGAGAGTGGTCCAGGAAATGGCTGATGGAATTTAACGTGAGCAAGTGCGAGGTCTTGCACTTTGGCAAAAAGAATAAAAGCATGGACTACTTTCTAAATGGTGAGAAAATTAATAAAGCCAAAGCACAAAGGGATCTGGGAGTGCTAGTCGAGGATTCTCTAAAGGTAAACATGCAGGTTGAGTCCGTGATTAAGAAAGCGAATGCAATGTTGCCTCTTATCTCAAGAGGGTTGGAATATAAAAGCAGAGATGTACTACTAAGACTTTATAAAGCTCTGGTTAGGCCCCATTTGGAGTACTGTGTCCAGTTTTGGTCCCCACATCTCAGGAAGGGCATACTGGCACTGGAACGTGTCCAGCGGAGATTCACACGGATGATCCTTGGAATGATAGGTCTAGCATATGAGGAACGGCTGAGGATACTGGGATTGTATTCGTTGGAGTTTAGAAGATTAAGGGGAGATCTAATAGAGACGTACAAAATAATACATGGCTTGGAAAAGGTGGATGCTAGGAAATTGTTTCTGTTAGGCGAGGAGACTAGGACCCGTGGACACAGCCTTAGAATTAGTGGGGGTCATTTCAGAACAGAAATGCGGAGACATTTCTTCAGCCAGAGAGTGGTGGGCCTGTGGAATTCATTGCCATGGAGTGCAGTGGAAGCCGGGACGCTAAATGTCTTCAAGGCCGAGATTGATAGGTTCTTGTTGTCTAGAGGAATTAAGGTCTACGGGGAGAATGCTGGTAAGTGGAGCTGAAATGCGCATCAGCCATGATTGAATGGCGGAGTGGACTCGATGGGCCGAATGGCCTTACTTCCACTCCTATGTCTTAATTTTAAATAAGAACAACTGGCAGGCTTTTTGTTTATCAACAGAGAGAACGAGGGACGTTTCATGGACAAGTGAGGTAAAGTGTTTGAGAATGTTAAAACAAAGGCATTGCCAGACACAATAGCAATATACATCCGCATGCACATGAATGACAGATGGATGGGAGTTTGGTGTGAGTTCGAATCAGATTGGCTTCGGCAGGTTTGAAGCTGGGACCGTCAGCAGCAGATTATTGGCTTCATTAAGCCTGTACTTCATAGCTCAAGGTTCAAACAGCAGATGGAATAAACCAGTGAGATATATTCTGGAGTGGTGAGTATTTCAAGTTAGAAATGTCAGGGAATGGTGTCAAGAATCAGCTCATTGTCAAAGGGGTCTCCCACAGTTGTGACTTGTCTGCTTCAGCTGCAGATATTGGCCAGGGATGGGATGGAAACAGTGGAAGGAAGTGGAGTTTGTAACCAGAGCAGTAAACAGTGACCTCCATGCTCTTAACAGCAAAGTCAATGATACAATGCATTATGATTCTCCCCTGAAACTGAATAGTTCAACATAGAGATCCGTGAGTAACACTGCCGGAGCAGAGAGCGAGACAGTAATTGAACACCTTCATTGATGCAGTTAGCAGTGGTCTGTAGAGTGAATATCTAGATTGAGAGATTGGATTGGATTGGATTGGAACAATAATAGTGGCAGGAAGTGTAGACGATATGAAATAACAATAATACAGTCATTACTGGTTTATAGAAAACAAAATCTGGATAGTTACACTCACCAGGAACACCAACGATAGCCAGGAAGGGATAATAAAAATATTGAATAATGAGAAGAGCGTAACAGATCCGCAATGATAATGACATCCAATCAAATGCAGAAAGATACCAAACATAATCGGCTAAGTTCCTGTCTATTGTTGGAATATTCCAGTCTAATGTTCTCAGATTCTGATCGACTGTTGAAACATTCCAGTCCCATGTTCTCAGATTCTGATCTCTCCTCCCCTTCTCTCTGGATCTGCTGATCCCTGTCAGTGCTGTCGGTGATGCTCCTCTCATGTTATGGGATGACACATTGAACGGAGCCCATTTATCATTAAAAGATGGAAACCCTCCACTGGGATAATTAGAATCCATGGAGATTGGCATTAATCGCAGTCACTGAACAAATAGGCTCAGTTAACCAGTTCAATAAATCACTTTTCATCTTCTGGTTTTGGATGGAATGGATGAGGGTTGCTGAGGGATGGACCATAAATCTTTCAATATTTTATATCTTTTTTTCCTTGTATATGAGAGTATTAAAAGAACACTGCAGGGGTCTATCTATGTTCCATTCTGTTTATGAAAGGAGGCAGTTATAAAATAACAGATCGGCTGCATAAAAAAGGGGAGGGTGGGCAAGTTTCGAGAAACCTGAACACAAAGTACGGTGCTTATTGACCAGGTGCGGCCACTCCTGGTTTTAATGTCCTGTTATCAAATCCTTTCATAACCTTCAGATAGAGCATTGAGACTGCTGCTCAGGAACAGGCCGAAGAAATTCTCTCCCAATGGGCCTCTTACAGAGGGAGAAGAGAAGACCATTCAGCCCATATTAGCCTGTTGCTACTTGAAAAGGGGGAAAGCTGAACATTGGCACATTTTGTCAACAGAATCATTCAGAACAAAGAGATGTGTTGCTGCAGCTGCGTAAAGTGTAACTGAGAGGGCACCTGCAGTACATTGTGTTGTCTGTGTTTCTGTATCTGAGAAAGGATGGACCTCCATCAGATATAGTTTAACGGCTGCTAGTAATCCACGGATTACTGTGTCTCAGATCTGTTACACAAGGACAGGAGGAGGCCGTGCAGCCCCTCAAGTGTGTTTAGAGGAACTGGAGGAGGCCATTAAGCCTCTTGAGTCTATTACAGAGGGACAGGAGGAGCCTAGTCAGACTTTCGAGCCCATTATAGAGGGGCAGGAAGTGTCGATTTAACTTTCATGTTACGCATAAATATTTGTTTTAAATTAGTTGTGGAATAGGAAATATCTGATGTCAACATTAAAGTTCTAACTTTGAACAAGGCCAATTTTGAAAATGTTAGGCGAGCCCTGTGAAAGGTTGATTGGGGTACCCTATTCACAGGTAAAGGGATGGTAGGTAAATGCAAAGCCATCAAACCGTGGTTTCAGAGAGTGAGATGGGAAAGGCTGGTGGGTGCAGGGAGTGCTGGATGGTTAGATATATTGATGCTCTGGTCAAGGTAAGGAAGGAGGCATATGTCCGGTAAACAGAGCTGAGATTAAGTGAATCCTGAGAGGAGTATAAGGGCAATAAGTGTATAGTCAACGGGGAATTCGGGCCAGAAAAATGTGGACATGAGATGGCTTTAGAAATAGGGTTAACGAGGCATTTGAAGAAATTCTAGAAATCCTTTCATGGTAAAAGATTAACTAGGGAGAGAACAGGGCCCCTTAAAGATCAGTAAGTCTACCTATGTGTGGAACCCCCCGAGATTGGAGGGATATGAAACAAAAATTTCTCCTCAGTATTTAATGAGGAGGAGGTTACAAGAGCGAGAGAATGAATAAATATACAGTGATACATTGAAAGGTGTCTATATTACAAGGAGGGGTTTGACATTTTAAAACACATAAAGGTGAACTAATCCCTGGGACCAGATCTGTTGTATCCCAAATGTTTGTGAGAAGCTCGGAAAGAAATTGGTCAGCATTTTGCTGATACATTTGTATCATTGATTTCCACAGGTGAGGTGTCAAAAGACTGGAGGGCAGCAAACACAGTGTCATTATTTAAAAAGTAAGGAAAACAAAACAGGTAACTATAGATTAGTGAGCCTGACGTCAATGGTGACTAAATTGATGGAGGGGACTTTGTTGGAAAGGATGTAAATGCATTTGAAAAGACAAGGACTAAGAGGGCTTTGTACATTGGAGATCACGTCTTACTGACTCGGTGTAATCTTTTGAGGAAGTGATGAAGATGATTGATGAAGACAAGCCAGTAGATGTTGTCTTTATGGAATTCAATAAGATTACCAAAATGTTCTACATGATAGACTGGTTAGCAAGGTTAGACTGCCTGGAATCCAGGGAGAGCTCGCCTGTTAGATCCAAAATTTTCTTGAATATTGGAAACAGGGCGTGATAGTGGACATTTGTTCATTAAACTTGGAGACCTGTGACCAGTAGTGTGCCACAAAGATCAATAGTGGGTCCACTGCATTTTGTCACTTATACAAATCATTTACATTTGAGTATATGAAGTATGGTCAGTATATTTGTAGATAATTCCAAATTTGGTGCGGGAGACGACAGTGAAGAATGATCTCTCAGACTATAATGGGACCTTTTTAGGTGAACCGAGGAGTGGCAGATAAGTATATTTTAGTTACAAGTGAGGTGTTGCATTTTGGCAGACAAATCAAGGTAAGACTTACAGGTAGTGCCCTATCGAAATCTGCCAGTGAAGGAGAACTCCATTGAAATTATCGAATCCCTACAGTGAGGAAACAGGCTTTTCAGCCCATTGAGGCCACACCGAAACTCTAAACAGTATCCCACTGGACAAACACCTGCCCTACCCCTCTGAGCCTGCATTTCCCATGGCTAATCCACCTACCCTACACATCCCTGGGTACGGTGCGCAATTTAGCTTGGCCAATCTACCCTTATCTGTATATCTTTTTACAGTTGGAGTAAAACATAGCACCCGCAGGAAACTCAATCAGACACGGGGAGAATGTACAAACTCCACACAGTGAGTCATTCAAGGATGGAACTAAATCCAGGTCACTGCCCTGTGAGGCAGCAAAGCTAGACTAGTGGTGCAGGTTCTCCGTTCCTTGAAAGTACTGTCACAGGTAGACAGCGCAGTGAAGAAGGCACTTGGTGATCTTCTCTGTATTGGTGCGTGCTTTGAGTCGAAGCATTTGCATGACATGTTAAATCTGTACAGGACATTGGTTTGGCCACTTTTGTAATATTGCCTTTAATTCTGGTCTCTCTACTGTCGGAAATATGTTGTCAAACTTGAAAGGGTGCAGAAGAGATTTAAAAGAATGTTGCAGGTGTTGGAGGGTTAGAGTTACAGGGAGAGTTTGAATAGGCTGGGGCTATTTTCAAGTGTTGAGGCTGGGGGGGTGGGATTCTTAAAGGGGTTTATAAAATCATGAGGGGTATAGATAAGGTAAACAGTCAATGTCTTCCCAGGATAGACGAGTCCAAAATTAGAAGACAAAAGTTTAAGGTGAGAGGAGAATGATTTAAAAAGGGACATGAGGGACAACATTTTCACACAGAGACTGCTGTCTGTATGGATTGAACAGACAAAAGAGGTGGTGGAGGCAGGTACAGTTACACCATTTAAAAGGCATTTGGATGGATACATGCATGGGAAGGGTTTAAGAGGGAGATGGGCCAATGGCTAGCAAGGGGGACGAGATTAATTTAGGTTATTTGGCGGTATGGATGTCCAGACCGAACGATCTTTTTCCGTGCTGGACATCTCTGAGAGTCTATTGACTCTTCAGTGTATAACACGGGAACAGGAGGAGGCTATTCAGCATCTGAATTCTGCCAGTCGGCTTGTTTGCTCAATTACTGAGAGTCAAATACAAAAATACATCATTCAGAATTTGATGATGTTTTACAGAAACGGGGAAACGCCTTTAGTCAAGATAAAAGCTGTAAAGAATGTGAAGAGGCCATTCAGTCCCTCACCTCCATTCCACAGGAGCAGCAGGTGAGCACAGAGCGATTGGAGCCTGTTACTCTGGAGCAGGAGGAGGACATCTACTTTCACAAACTTGGGATCAGGAGGGAGTCATTCAACTGCTTGAAACTGGGACACATGAACAGGAGGGAGTCACTCAACTGCTCAAAACTGGGGCACAGGGAAATCTGGAGGATAGTGAGGCTCAAGGATCCTATTACGCAGGGACAGGAGGAGGTGACTCACTCCCCAATAGTATGGGACACTGGGAGAGAAGGGGAGTTTGCTTGGAACAAACAGAAATATATGAATATGTTGCATCAGTGGTCCATTCAATTCTACCCCACCATTCACTAAGACCACGGCTGATCTGATGGTGATTCCCTCATTCCATTTTACAGAGATTCCCCTCTCTGCAGCCTCTGCTCCATTGTTGGTCATGTTGCCGATACAGATACTGTAACAACAGTTACCATGACTCATCAAGAGGGTCGGGTCTAACTGGATGAGTCAGGATTTGAAGAGTTCAATCACAATAATTAAAACAAAAATAAAGGCATAGCCAGATATTTAGTTCTCTCACATTCGCAATCTAACTCACATATTCAGGATGGAGCACTGTGTAGATCCGGCTCGTGTCTGCTGAATGCAACCCAGCTCTGTGCAGAGTGAAACTCTGTGCAGCCCACACCAATGCTGGATCTATAATCCTGGGCTAAATGTCCAGCGTGGGGGGGCTGTGCAGTCCGCACTGGGTCATTCATATATAAACCCAGACTGTTGCATTGTTCGGTAACACTGTGTTAGATCGCAGCTCAGTGTGGGGAAACTTGCAACCAATGTTGGAACTGACAGGATGTGCAGCTCCCATCCATTTACAGCTCCATATCTCCACTGTGCCTTGACAAGGGATGCTGAAATGTGAAAGTCACTGCGAGGAAGAGATGTAAATTGAAACAATTTAAATACCAATAGTTCTGATTAAGGCACGTATCACTCTAGTATTTAAAGATGAAATAACTGAGGTAATATCCAATGAGATTTTGTAAATTATGCAAACAATAAGAGGGGTTGGTAACGTTATAGTGGTTGCACTATAAGCCTTCAAATAATCAATGGGAATTAGAGGAACAAATATGCAGGAAGACTGGCGAGACTTGCAGGAGCAATAGGGTTGTCATAATAGGTGATTTTAATTATCCTAACATAGACTGGGACTTCCAGAGGGTTAAGAACTTAGGTGGAACATAATTTGTTAAGTGTGTTCAGGAAAGCTTCCACAATCAGCATGTACAGGGTCCTACTCGGGAAGGGAAAAACTCGACCTACTCTTGGGAAACAGGGCAGGATAGGTGACGGAGGTAAAGTGGGGGAGCATTTTGGGAAAAGTGACCAGAGATGTATTAATGTTAAAATAGGTATGGTAGGGAAAAGAATTGGCCCACAGATTCAAGTTCTAAATTAGGGCAAGGCGAATTTTGTTGAAATTAGACAGGGGATTTCAGGGCTTGATTGGAGTAGTGTGTTTCCAGATAAAAGGATCCAGGGCAAGTGGGAGGGCTTCAAAAGTGAGATAGCTCGATTTCAAGGTCTGCATGTTCCTGTGAGGGTGAAGGGAAAGTGAGGCTGGAAGAGAGAACCCTGGATGACAAGAGATATTGAGGCTCTGACCAGAAAGAAAGGAGGCGTCACTTACGTACACGCAGCTGGGACCAAGGGAATCTCTGGAGGTACACAGGGGATACAGGAGTTTACTAAAGAAGGAAATCAGCAGGGCTAAAATGGGGTATGAGATAGCCTTGGTTGAGCAGATTAAGATGAATCCAAATTCAGTATAGTAAATAAAAAGAACAACTAGAGAGAGATAGGACGCCTTACAATCCAAAATGGACATGCATGTGTAAAACCTCAAGAAATGGGTGAGGTCCTCAATTTCCCCTATGTGTTTATCATGAAGAAAGACATGAAGACCTGTGACATTTGGGAGGTTAGTTGTGATATCTTGGTACAGTCAATATCACATTAGAGGTGCTGATGGACATATTAGAATGCAAAAAGTCTGATAAATCTCTTGGTCCTGACTAGATTTATCAAAGAGCACTGCACAAGGCGAGAGATGGTAGTTCAGGGGCAAGGTCTCGGAAGACTGGGCAGTAGCAAATGTAGTGCCCTTATTCAGAAGGGCTGCAAAGAAAAGCCTGGAAATATAGACCAGTAAGCTTCACATCTGTTTCTTGAAACCACTTGAGAAGGTTCGGAGATATAAGATATGGATGTATTTGGGAAGACAGAGTTTGACTTGGAGCAGTCGGCATAGCTTTGTGCGTGGCAGATCATGCCTGACAAATTTTGATAGAGATTTGTGAGGAAGTGACCTGGAAGGTTGACGAGGAAAGATGGTGGACAAAATCGACATGGATTTCAGTAAGGCCTTTGATAAGGTTCCACATGGTAGGCCGCTCTAGAAGGTTAGATCGCATGGACTCCAATGTAAACTGGCAAATTGGCGACACAATTGGCTTAACGTTCTGAAACAAATGGAAGTATGCTTGTCAGACTGGAGGCCTGTAACTAGTGGAGTGCCTTAGTGGTCGGTCCTGGGCCCATTGCTGTTTGTTATCTATACCAATGATTTGGACCAGAGTGCACAATGCAACATTAATAGGTTTGCAGATTACACTAAATTAGGAGACATCACTTACAGTGAGGAACGTTATCAGAAATTGCAGCAGTACCTTGATCAGCTGGGGAAGTGGGCTGAGAAATAGCAAATGGAGTTTAATTTAGATAAGTGTGACGTCTTGCATTTTGGAAAGTCAAATCCAGGTAGGAGTTTAATGACGAATGATAGTGCCTTAAGGAGTGTAGTGGAACAAAAGGTCGTTGGAGATCAGGTGCACGGCTGACTGAAATTTGAGTCACAGATACACAGGACAGTGAAGAAGGTTATTGGCACATTGGCCTTCATCAAAGCATTGAGTATAGAAGTTGGGACGTTATGCTGCAATTGTACAGGATGTTGGTAAGGCTGCAGTTGGAGTATTGGGTTCATCTTGCTCTAGAAAGGATATTATTGAACTAGAAAGTATGCAGAACAAATTTCCAAAGATGTTTCCTGGGCTTAAAAGCTCTAATTTATAGGCAGAGGTTGGACAGGTTAGAACTTATTTCTTTACAGCTTAGGAAACCGAGGGGGTTCTTATAGAAGTGTAGCTCTTATAAAATCATGAGAGGCGTGCATGGGGTGAATACTTCAAACTTTTTTCTCAAGTGGGTGAATTGATGACTAGACGACACCCATTAATGTTTGGAAATGATACAAAATATAAAAAGGAAACTGAGGGGCAACTTTTTTACATAGAGTGTGGTACTCATATGGACTGAGCTGTCAGTGGAAGTGATTGAGGTGGGTACAATAACAACATTGAAAAGGCAATTGGACAAATACACAGAAAGGAAAGGATTAGAGGGATACAGAACAAGGGCAGTGACAAGGGGTGAGTCTGGATGTACATTTTGGTTGCCATGGACCAGCTAGGCCAAATGACCAGTCATACTGGCAGTCTCGTGCAATATGACTGTAAATGAGTGTGTTTTGGGGTGGAGATAGGATGCGGGGGGGGGGGGGGGGGGAGACTGAGATAAAATATCATGGAAGGATATGTTCACAGGTTTCAGAATGAAGACATTTCGATAGTATCATGCAACACTGGTCAGTATTTCGAAGAATTATGAGTGAAAGGGATATTGCTGTGAGTTCAGGCGATGGAGAGTTTTGGATGAGCATTTGTTCTGCAGCTTTGTAACTGCGAATGAGGACAGCAGAGTCTTCGCCTCACTGGGCTGAATCTAACAAAAACCTGTCTCAGTGACATTTTCATTAAGTGTGACAGGGATTGTCTGCACAAGGCCGAGCTAGTTTCCTGGTGCTATCTTACCAAACTCATCTCATTAACTACCCACCCCACTCCATAGTGTCCCTCTCATACAATGCCAGCCCGATTCTGCCACCCATCATGACTGGAGGTACTCACAATCGACTGGATGCCCCTGGATATTCTGTGATCACTGACACTGGTGCCATCTTTAAAAGGCCGATGGGCACACGGTTGTGCTTTCTCAGTTTGGAGCTTCCCTGCACATTTTCCCCAAGCATGGCAGCGAAGGGGAAATTACACCACGGTTTGTCGACAGCAACATTGAGGTCCTGGTGGATGGGCAAGTACAAAAGAGGACCATTCTCTTCCCAGAGGGGGCCACACCACCAGACCCACCGAGCATGGTCTGCTCGCACCACCCAGCTCAGTGCAGTATCTGGGGTCTGAAGAAATGCCCCGCAATACAGGACAAGCATCAATAACCTTCACCACTCTGTCAGGATAAGGGTCACCGTATTCTCTGCTCCCTCACACTCACTGTATATCTGTTATAGCACCGACCCCCGAACAAGGCTCATGCTCCACCACTCTCACTACTACATGCAGCAACTTCCCTCTCTTTCTCTCTTGCCTTTCTAATGCCCCCAACATAGTTATAGAATATTCTGGGGAATGCTAATTATGGAATGTTCCAGGTATTGTTCCAACTTATTCCCAGTTTCAGGAAAACGGCTGTGCCCCAGTGTGTAACACGTAAGAGGATGGAATAGAGATGTACGTTTTTCAAATCACACACAATTAAAATCCATCATGAGGCCATTCAGTATTTCAAATATGCTCCAACATTCAATACGTTTAGGGGTGATCTGATGGTTTTCTCAGCTCCATGTTACAGGAACTTCCAGTCATTCAACCCCCAGGTTCCTGTTACTGAGCAGACGATTCTCAGACACTTCATACCTCGGGTTTCTTCCACCATGTGTTCAGAAGGCTTTTCCCATGGGGACGGACTATCCTAACAATATATTTCATCTGATTTATAAATTCATGCAACAGTCAGCATGCTTTCCACAGACCAATCAAAAACATGCACTTATTTTATGGTTATCGGTATTCAACCACAATTAGTCATTCTGGTTATTTCATTTGTCTCACCTTATTGTATTCATCCAAAGACAGCTTCCAAACACTTGTCTCATAATAAAATACAATTTCGAGCAGAGAACGTTTTTGTATCAAATACACCTTTTTCCTTGTCATTAAATTTTCTCTTGCCCTTTTTCTGCGGCTGATTCTGTGTATAGCAGTTACACAGTCTCCCACTCAGTTGGTTGGATGGTTGGTTTGTGATGCAGAGGGAGGCCTCCAGCGGAGTTTCAATTCCCCACAATTCCCCAGAGCCTACCATGAAGGGGATCCTCTCTCAACCTCACCCTATTACCCGTGTGGTGACCTTCAACGTAAACCACCACGAGTGGGTCTCTAATGAGAGTTATTTGGGACTCTAATCTATCCATATTAGCATTTCAATTTTTAGCAAATTTTTTTATTGAAAAAGATATTTTTATTATTATATTAAACCAATAACAAAACAACTCAAATAACTGAACAAAATTACACCCATGTGCATGTATATACAAAATAAGTAAAGTCTCTAAACGGACAGAAGAAAAACAAAAATAAACAATAAATAATAAATAAATAATAACAAAGTGATAGCTCTCGTTCTTCGAGAGCATCAACTGATACACATTCATACGTTCATAATCCCTAATATCTGATTCATTAGACAATATCGTCATGGCTATATAAAAGACCTTTTTAGAGTGGTAAGTAAGCCTGCATCGCGGTAATCCAGAAAGAGTTGCCATATCTTATATAAATCTCTGCTTTTCGGTGCACCATACTAATGAGAACGTCCAAAGGGATATTCTCCATGACGAGCTTACAACGACCCAATAGACACTGGGGTTTTTCAGACATCCAAAACAACAGAGTATTTTTCCTAGCACAGTAAGCATGGGGGAGATACTAAAGGAGAATTGTGCATCAGTATTTACTGTGAAAAATGATATGGAAGATATAAATTGTAGTGAAATAGATGGTGACACCTTTCAAAATGTCGATATTACAGACGAGGAAGTGCTGGATGTCTTGAAGCGGATAAGGTGGATAAATCCCCAGGACCTGATCAGGTGACCCCAGAATTCTGTGGGAAGCTAAAGAAGTGATTGCTGGACGTCTTGCTGAGTTATTTGTAATATGGATCGTCACAGGTGAGGCGCCGGAAGACTGGAGGTTCGCTAACGCTTTTTTATTGTATAAGAAGGGTGTTAAGTACAACCCAGGGAACCATAGACCAGTGAGCCTGACGTTGGTGATGGGCAAATTGTTGAAGCGAATCGTGAGGGCCAGGATGTGCTGGCATTTGGAAAGGCAAGGACTGATTAGGGATAGTCAACGTGGCTTTGTGCATGAGAAATCATGTCTCACAAACTTGATTAGTTTCATGAGGAAGTTACAAAGAGGATTGAGGAGGGCAGAGGGGTAGATGTGCTCTATATGGACTTCAGTAAGGGTTTTGATGAGGTTCCCCATGGGAGACTGAATGGCATGGTTAGATCTCATGGAATACGTGGAGAACTAGCCATTTGGATACAGGACTGGCTCAAAGGTAGAAAACATAGGGTGGTGGTGAAGGGTTGTTTTTCAGACTGGAGGCCTGTGACAAGTTCAGTGCCACAAGGATCGGTGCAGGATTCACTACATTTTGTCATTGACATAAATGATTTGGATGCAAGCATAAGAGGTACAATTAGTAAGTTTGCAGATGACACCAAAATTGGAGGTGTAGTGGAGAGCGGAGAGGGTCACCTCAGATTGATCAAATGGCCAATGGGCTGAGAAGTGGCAGATGAAGTTTGATTCAGATAAATGCGAAGTGCTGCATTTTGGGGAAGAAAATCTTAGCAGGATTTTACACTTAATGGTAAGATCGCAGGGAGTGTTGCTGAACAAAGAGACCTTGGAGTGCAGGTTCAAAGCTCCTTGAAAGGGGAGTTGCAGGTAGATAGGATAGTGATGAAGGCTTTTCCTTTATTTGTCAGAGTATAGAGTACAGGAGTTTGTAAGATCATGTTGCGGCTGTACAGGACACTAGTTCAGCCAGTGTGGAATAGTGCGTGCAATTCTGGTCTCCTTCCTATCGGAAAGATGTTGTGAAACTTGAAAGGGTTCAAAAAAGATTTCAAGGATGTTGCCAGCGTTGGAGCATTTGAGCTACAGGGAGAGGCTGTACAGACTGGGACTGTTTTTCCTGGAGCGTCGGAGGCTGAGTGCTGACATTATAGAGTTTTAGAAAGTTATGAGGGGCATGGATAGGGTAAATAGGTAAAGTCTTTTCCCAGGGGTCGGGGAATCAGAACGAGAGGGTATAAGTTTAGGGTGAGAGGGGAAAGATATAATAGAGAACTACAGGTCAACTATTTCATACAGAGAATGGTACATGTATGGAATGAACTGCCAGGTGATGTCAGGGAGGCTGATAAAAGTGCAACATTTAAGAGGCATTTGGATGGGTAAATGAATAAGAAGGGTTTGGAGGGATATGGGCCGGGTGCTGGCAGGTGGGTTTAGATTGGTTTGGGATATCTGGCCGGCATGGTCGGGTTGGACCAAAGGGTCTGTTTCCATGCTGTACATCTCTATGACTCTATGACTTATATTAATCTCTGTGTTTTTGTTGCACCATGCTGGTGTGAAAGTCCAAAGGGATATTCTACATGATGAGTTTACAAAGTCCCAACAGATCCGGGGTGTTTTCAGACATACAACACAACATAATATTTTCCCTCGCCCAGAAAGTAAGGATATATTTTTTTCCTAAGTGCATCTGTGTAAGATACTCTGGGCAGGCCCAGGAAAAGAGAAACCAGGTTCACCTCCAATTCGGTCTCCATGACCCACTCTAGCAACAACTAACGCAGAGCTCCAATATATACGAAGCCTGCAGCAGGACCACATGCAATGAGTAAGAGTGTCTGTAGTCATTCTGTATTTAGGAAACGATGAAGATAATCCCACTTTGAATTTTGAGGGAAAATCTGGGGTCAGATAGACCATGTGAAAAATTTTCAACTGCATGGAATGGGTACTATTTCAGATCAAAATCCTTCGAGCATTTTCACAAATATCCTCCCATGTCTCCGAAGAGATCTACACCCCCAACTCTCTCGCACAGACGTCACGAAGCTGCACAGTCTTGTCTGAGTGGACACTATCCAACTAATGATAAAAGGTACTAACAGAGAGCGTATTCTTAGCAGTAAGAACCCACTTCTCTGTGTCGGACCTATAAGTGTCTGTTCAAAGTAATTTTTTAATCAAGTCTCTAATTTGGAAAAAAACAGAAGGAGTCTCTCCTAGGTAGCCCATACCTACGAATTATTTGACCAAATGATATAATTGTTTCTCCCTCAAGTAACACGTGGTGGCTCAGTGGTTTGCACTGCTGACTCACAACACCAGAGTCATGGGTTTGGTTCCAGTCTTGGGTGAGTGGCTGTGCGGAGTTAGGAAATTCTCAACTGTGTCTGCATAGGTTTCCTCCCACAGTCACGCAGATGTGCAAGTTAGATGAATTGGTCATTGCTAAATCGCTCATAGTGTTCCAGGATCTGTAAGTTGGGGCATTAACCAGGGTAAATATAGCATGGTAGGGGAATGGGTGTGGGTGGGTTACTCTTCAGAGGGTTGAAGTGGAGTTGCTGGGCCCAAGGACTTGATTCCACACTGCAGGGCTTATACTAATTCTAAATCACCCAAGCAAGGTATCCCCCTCGCTGCCCACAGTTTACACCTGGAATCCATTATCCCTGGTTGACAACCTGGTATACCAATTATAGGGGTTAAGAAACATGGTTTGGGCTGTATTGCCCTCAATCTGACGGATTGTCCTTCATGCTTTAACAGTATTGATCATCATTAGTTTCTGACAATACTCCATAAACGTTGTGAATTTATCTCAGAACGGCAGACTAAAAGGGTTCACTTTGTCTGAGAGGGCTCAATGTCTAGCCATATTGACGCCAAGAGCACAGCGGCCAAGCATTCAAATACGTTGAAAAAAAACTTAATTTATTGCTATTAATCAGGGAGATCAACTCCCCACAATCTTTGGGGCAGTTGCAATTTTGCTAGCTTGATAAAGAATCGCTTATGGTGCCAAATAAAAGAGCTAAACCAGCCATTTTTTAAAAAAAAAACTTTGATTAGATTACTTACAGTGTGGAAACAGGCCCTTTGGCCCAACAAGTCCACACTGACCCGCCGAAGCACAACCCACCCACACCCATTCCCTTACATTTACCCCTTCACCTAACACTATGGGCAATTTAGCATGGCCGATTGACCTAACCTGCACATTTTTCTACTGTGGGAGGAAACCGGAGCACCCAGAGAAAACCCACACAGACACGGGGAGCATGTGCAAACTCCACGCAGTCAGTCGCCTGAGGTGGGAAGTGAACCGGGTCACGGGCAGTATGAGGCAGCAGTGCTAACCACTGTACCACAGTGCAGCCCACATGCCTCATCTGTCTGGGAAACATCAAAAAAGCATTCACACGGGGTGTAGGAAATGAACGACATTCATTTTAATAACAGCTATCCGACCTAGCCAGGATTTTGGAAATGCCTCCCATCTTTGAAGGTCTTGTTTAATTTTGTCCAACAAATGCACATAGTTCACGTTAAATAAATGATCAAAGACAGATGTAATGAATATACTGCAATAGGGAAACCACCCCATTGACCTTTTAAAAGGAAACCAGGATTTAGCCTCAGTATCAGGTATTTCCCTAAGACCTCCCACAGGCATGGCCTCCAACTTTGTGAAATTAATTTATCGCCCGGAAAGGCAACAAGCGAATTAATGCATTGCATCACACGACCTACCGAAATTGCGGGATTTGACAAAAAACATAACACCCTCATCTGCATACAATGTAATCTTTCGTGACTTCTATCCCACCTCTGGGGCAGATATGTTGCTATCCTACGGATGGCCTCCGCCAGTGGCTCAATCCCCAACGTAAACAACAATGGTGAAAGGTGTAAATCTTGTCGGCTGCCTGGAGAAATATTAATATTACTGGTTGGCCACACCATTAGAGAGAACTGCAGACAGAGGATCACGGTAAATGACCCTCACCCACTTGATAAAAACTTTGCGTAGACCAAACCAAACCATTCTAATGTACAGAAGAGATCCGGCCACTGAACCCAATCAAATGCCTTCCCTCATCTAAAGAGATCAATAATCCCTGGGCAGATTGATGTTGACACTCTTGGATCATATTGAGTAACCACTTAACATTGTAGGAAAATCTGCCACCCTTTATAAAGCCTGTTTGGTCCTCTTTGGTAATGGAAGGCAGCAAAGTTTCCAGCCTTAATGCACGGGTTTCAGACGGGATTTTGAGACCAACATTTAAAAGTGAGATTGGCGTGTAAGAAGCACAATCCTCCGGGGTCTTCATTTCTTCAGCATCAGAGAGAGATGAGCCTCTCGATGGAGGGAGGGGTTCATGACTGTATGAGTGACAGAACATATTAAACATCAGCCCTGACAATAGATTTATAAATTATTTATAAAATTCACTCAGAAATCCGTCAGGAACGTGTACCTTTACATTCTGAACTTGCTTCACATCCTCCCGTGCTGACAATGGTGCATTAAGGCACAACACCTATTCAGGGGTTACTTCCGGAAGACCCAGGTTCTTGAAAAATGACTCCATCTTAATCCATCTATCCCCAAATTATTTCAGGCTGAAATAATTTGGTGAAAAGTCTCGGACAGGAGGCATTAATCTTTTTGGAATTGTAGGTAAGGATCCGAGTACCTTTCCTATTTGAGGTAATGGCTGAAGAGGGGCGTTCGTTTTCCTGGCAAGATAGACTAAATATCTGCCTGGCTTATCACCATGTTCAAACAGCCTTTGTTTAGCAAAAGTAAGTACCTTCCTGGCTGTCTGTGTGAGCGTGGAATTCACTGTGGACTGAAGCATTGTGAGGGTATATCACAGTATGCCCTCTTGGCTGGCCTCAGCTCTGCCTCAAACCAGCGTTCCTGCTCCCCCTTCTGCGACATCCTAAGGATTAATTAATCCCTCGGCAGAAGCCTTAGCAATTTCCCATCGAATGGATGGCTTACTGGTTAAATCTGAATTAATGGCTAAGAAAGATCTGAATTCATTGCAGTGGGTGGCACGGTGGCACAGTGGTTAGCACTGCTGCCTCACAGGGCCAGAGACTCCAGTTCAATTCCTGCCTTAGGTGACAGTTTGTGTGGAGTTTACACATTACCCCTGTGTCTGCGTGGGTTTTCTCCGGGTGCTCCGGTTTCCTCCCACAGTCCAAACATGTGCAGGTTAGGTGAATTGGCCATGCTAAATTGCCTGTAGTGTTAGGTGAAGTGGTAAATGTCAGCGAATGGGTCTGTGTGGGTTGCTCTTCGGCGGGTCGGTGTGGACTTGTTGGGCCGAAGGGCCTGTTTCTACACTGTAAATAATCTAATCTAAATACTCAATTAACCAACTAGTCTTAATACGAAAGAGATTGATTCGCTAGTGTCTCGAAGCTGTTATATTGCCCTTAATCTTAATCAATAAGTATACTGCTTCATGGTCAGAAATGGTAATATTCCTAATTGTGCAGGATGCCACCGAATCTAAGATTGTTGCAGGAATGGGGAAGATATCAACCCTCGTGTGGCATTTATGCCGGTTAAAGAAGAAAATAAAATCCTTACTTGTGATGGGGATCTGCCTCCAGATATCCACCAGCTCTCTTTCTGCACACAAATCCATTAATTGTTTACATTATAACGGGGGTATTGGGGCACCTTAGGACATTCTGTCCACCGTGGGGTCCATAAGACAGTTGAAATCTTCTACAATAATGTGCACAATGCAAGATAACTGAATTTGGAAAATGCATCTACCAGGATTTTAAGAGGGTGCGCCGGGGGTGGGGGTGGGGGGTGGGGGTGGGTGGGGAGGGGGTGCAATAAACATTCAAAATACTGTATTATTTACCATAGTTCAAGGCTTTGGGGATTATGAGCCTCCCGTGAGTATCAAATACAATCTAGTAGGTTAAATGGAAGATTCTTTTTATCCATTATGGCTTCTCCCCAACTCGTAATATTAAAAGAGGAGAAATAAACCCGATCAAACGCGACCTGCTGGAAAGTCAAATGTTCTTTGTCATCAAGGTGCATCTCCTGCAATAGGAGAACATCCATCCTCTCTTTGTAAGACTAGAAAGTAAATTTTTCCTCTTTTCTGGCTAATGGCTCCCCTTAATGCTCCAGGTAGACCATTTAAGCACATCATTTACCCAGAATACACTGTAGCAACATTTGAACTCGAGAGACGAAGAACTCGAATTACTGATCATTAATAAACAAAGTCTCATAGAGCTTAAAAACTACACAAACTAAAACTACTAAAACTGCCAAATTTCAAATCTTTCCAAAAATAAGCATTTTAAGTAAATGGCTGTGATGGAGTGGGTTAGGGAACCCCTTTGCCCGTGCTGTGATGCAGAGCCCAACAAAGCAGACCTTCCAGATCAACACCATCGTGGATTTCCCCTTATCATTTTATCGATATTATCATTTCATTTTGCATTATATTCCTGGATGTGCTGGAGCAGTGTGATTTTTTACCACTGTCAGCATTTCCCCAACACTGCACATTCCTGCCATTCCTCGATAATCCTTGACTCCGTTATTCCTAATGAACCTTCTGTCTGCGCCTCAAAAATATTCAATATTCCTGCCTCCAATGCTCTGCAGGGAAGTGAGTTCCAAATACTATCACCACTGAGAAAACTATAATTAACTTCATCTGTGTATGAGATTATTTTTGTCTCCTTACCTGAGAAATGATATAATTAAATTCGAAGCAGTTCATAGATATTTCACTTCATGTATTCCAGGGATGAGGATCTTATATTATGAAGGCTTTAACAGGTTACTCTTGGAATGAGGGGTGATGTTATTGAAACATACAAAACCTAGATGAGAGTGATCAGATAGATACCCACTGGGTGTTTGTATTTTAAAACTTCTTGTTTTTATAGAATCTCTACATTGTGGAAGCAGGACATTCCGTCCATCAAGTCCACATTGACTCTCGTAACAGTATCCCCCCACCCCCCGGACCTGTCCCCCTACTCTATCCATGTAACCCTGCATTTCCCATGGCTAACCTATCTAACCAACACATCCCTGGGCGCTATAGGCAATTTAGCATAGCCAATCCGCTCTAAGCTGGATACCTTTGGACAGTGGGAGGAAACTGGAACACTGGGAGGAAACCCACACAGACATGGGGAGAATGTTAAAAATCCACATCGAGGGTTGCCCGAGGTTGGAATTGAACGCAGCTCCTTGGTGAGGGGAGGTAGCAGTGCTAAACACAGATCCACCATGCACATTCGTTAGTTATATTAGTTCCTTGTGGCTGACTAAAGAAATCTTCCTGACTTGTTCCTGTCACTGAACCCGACTCAGTCTGAGAACCTTATCAAGGCCATATCACCAACCTGGTTACATTTAAAATTATGTGTCAGCAGTGGAGGAATGGGACGAGAAAAGGAAACAGTGATACCCTCCAACCTCCATCAGAGCAGGAATTAGGAGAAATACACAAAGTAGGATTTCAGTCAAGTGGGAATTCTCTTACCCAGAAGTTTGGGATGGCTGGATCTTTAAATTATATCTAAGTTGGCTTTGTCTGGTTCTCCATGGACAGGTGAGTCAGGGATAATGGTGCATGGAAAGAAAAGTGCAGCTGGGACCACAATGAGATGAGCCATGTCCTTATTTACTGGTGGAGTAGTATCAAAGGGCTGAATGGCCCACTTGTGTCCCTCAGCCCTATGTTCTGATGTTCCATTCAGCCCTCGGACATGTTAAACAGGGGCCGATCGAGGCCACTCCGATGGTTAGGTGTAGTTTTGGAAATGTACTTGGAAAATCCAGGCTGGATCAGAAACTGGCCACCACCTCCACCCCCCAGTCCCTGTTTCCAGGCTTCCCCTCTCTGTAACTTCTGCTACAGATGTGGGTCATTTTGCAGACCCAGATACGCTGGGAATACAGCTACATACCCTACCTAGGGTTAAAACAACAAATCCTCTGCTCTCCATGAATGCAACATTGTACAACACGATTTCCAGCAAAATAACCCGTTCCTTTCCAAAAGCATAACATGTGAAATTAATAAATAGGAACAGGAGTAGGTCAATCGGCCCCTCAAGCTAACCCTGTCATTTCATAAGAACATGGCTGATCTACTCCAGGGCTCAACTCCACTCTCTTGCCGACTCCACTCTCTTGCCGACTCCTTGTATCCCTCCACACCTCTCTGAGTTAGGAAATTCCAGACATTCACTAGCTTCGGAGACAAGACATTACTCTGCATCTCAGATTGAAATCGATGTTCCATATTCGGTATCTATATCATCGAGTTCGACACTTTGCTCAAGAATGGAAACAACTTCTCAACATCTACCTACTCCAACCCCTCTGTGTCTTGTAGGTTCCAGCAGTATCACTATTCATTCATTTAAACTCCAATGAATAATCGCCTCACCATCTTAGAGATTCTCAATAACACAACCCTTCCTTCCCAGGAAACCGCCTAATGTACCAAACGAGTTACTTGCTGCATCATCGAGCTGACTTTATGTTTCATACCCAGGAAGACTCCAATGTCTTTACTGTTCCTTTTCTGGAAGTCCTCTCCATTAAATAACAGCCTGCCTTTTGATTCTCAGTGTTATCCTCAAACTTGGATGTATATTGCACTCAGCTCCCTCCTTCAGGCTGTCAGTATAGATTGTAAATAACTGATGCCATCAGACTGATATTTGTGGTACTCCAGCAGATAACCCTTTACTATAAAGATCCATTATCCCTGACTCTCCTATTTCTGTGTTAAACAATCATCATCCCATTTTTCTACTGTATCCGACGTCCTGGAGCTTCTGTTTTGTGTAAGAACTTTTGTTTTGTGATACCTTGTGGAAAATCTCTGGAAAGCCTGGTGTCCACCAGATCCCCTTTATCAAGTCCGTTGTTACATTTTCGGGCATCTCCAGAAATACTTTGCATGATTTTACACCGCAAAATATCATTTCCCTTTCACAAAACCACCCTGACTCTGCGTGAAGCTTTTCTAAATGTCCATGCTGGCCATGTTTTCCAAACTATATTAGTCCCATCTGTTTTCATTAGGTCCATGTGCCTCTAAATGTTTCCCATTCATATGTTTGCCTAAATGTGTTTTGAATGTTGTAGCTGTCCTTGCATCTCCCACTCTTCCTCTGGAAGCTCATTCCATACCCCCACCATCCTCTGTGTAAAAACGCTGCCCTTTAGTCCCTTTTAAATCTACCCTCTTACACCATAAACCTATTCCCTCTATGTTTGGATTCCTCTATCCTGTGGAAAAGACCTTGGCTATTCACCCTATCCATACCTCTCATGATTTTATAAGCAGCTATAATGCCATTCCTCAACATCCTACACTCCATCTGATACTAACTTCAAGAACAAGTGTTTAAAGATAAGCACTGCAAAGTTGAAGCAATATTAAAAATGACAGGTAACCATCACTCAGCCCAAATGTCATACTGTGATTTGTTTTTCTCCATGTTTCAATACTAAGGCAGCATGAAACGCTTACTAGTGCCAATAAGAAGGCAAGCACCTGAATTCCTTTGTCTAAAAGGGGTAATGATCACGACAGTGAAAACGAATCTGTGGCCAGATCTATATATTACCACATGGTCAACATTCTCCCTCCTGGCCTCCGTATGACTTTGTGTGGTTGTGTCTTCTTTATCTTGCATTCAATAGAGAATTCACACCTTAAATTAGACCCGTTATACAGAATCTTTTCTTTCACCACTGCTAAAAGCGCGTTTTTCGTTTGCCACACCCTCTTTTCTCTGTCACCCATGCTCCACCTCTGGCAAGGGAATAAAAGACAATTTTGCAATTGTATTCTGTTTTGAAGAATTGTCACATTGGACTGGAACTCTGTTTCTCTCTCTCTGCAGATGTTGAGAGACCTGTTGAGTTTCTCCAGAAATGAATAGGCACAGAACGATTTTTCAATTAAACAAATAATTATGGATACTGGAAATAAAAATAAAAAACCTTTGTAGAAGGTTCACTGGACCTGAAAGGTTAACTCTGTATTCACTCCAGAAAATTCTGCAACATCTTTCGCAATTTCTTCAGCAATTTCTGGTTTTGAACAATTTCCAACGACATATTGTCAAAGATGCCCAAACATCCTGTCCAACATGAAGCGTTGTACACTGGGAACTGAACAGTAACGCATGGTGACAAGTTCCTTGACTCTGAAACTGCATAAGGCTGGCATCACTGATATTGCAGAGCTCTGAATCATGGTCAGGGAGAAAAACAGAAGGAAACACATTCACTTCAAATACAGAAGATGTCATTACTGAAAGGAAAAGATTCAGATTAGTACCTGAAATGAATATTGTTTATGTAACAAATTGGAGGCGTGACACCAAGGAAAGACTTCCAGCAGAATAAGAAAATGAAAATGGAAGTATTTCTGCATCAGAAACCAGAGTAGGTCACTGAATACAGGGCTGAGGGGTGAATGGGTCTCGGTTTGAACTGGGCGTGGGGGGGGGGGTGGCATTCAGTAGAATTGAATTGTAGATGTTGCAGCTAAAACTCGGTTATCATCTGATGCTGTAGATTTCAATGACAATCTGTAGCTGTCCCCCAGGGTAGTCCACCCGTCTACCACTTCCATCAAGCCGATCCATGGGTCAGTGAAGAGTGTGGGTGAACATGGTCGGGTCGGAATCACGTGCACCTAAACCTGATGACAATCCATTAAAGCTACCACATTTGACTGGTTACACTACGAACAGCAGGACTAACATCTGATAGAGAGAGAGATGATCGCAAGACTAACGAATCAGATCTAAGCTCTGTCGTCCTGTCAAATCCATGCATAAAAGTCGATGGACCATTAAACTACTTACTGAAGGAGAGAACTCCACAAATATCCCCATCCTAAATAATGGAACAGCCCTGTGCATCCATGTAGAAGATGCAGTATCTGCACCATCCTCAGCCAGAAGTTTCAGTCGATTACCCACCTCACCCTCAATATGATGCCCTCAGAATCACAGATGCCCGTCTTCAACCAATTCAATTCACTGCACGTGACATGAAGCAACAGCTGGACACTGTAGATATGACAAAGGCATTTGGTCCTGACCCCATTCCTGCAATAGGACTGAGGACATTTGCTACAAAACAAGCCGTGTCCCTGAGGAAGCTGTTTCATTCCAGCTCCAACTCTGTCATCTCCCTGGCAATTACTCAACTATGTCCCATCCTCTAAGAAGGGAATAATTACAATCAGACCAATTGCCATGCCCTCAGCCCCATCACGATGGTCAAATTGGTTGGGGTTTTTTATGATAGAGCTGTCAATCAGCACAGAAATAATCGGTTCAGTGTGGTTTCTGATAGGCCCCCATGTGGAGATGGTGCAGTTGTGGAATTGTCATTGGATTGCTAATCCAGACCAGGATAATTTTCGGGCAACTGGTGCCAGTTAAAAACAATTAATAAAATATCGAGATCTAATACTTGGTGTCAGTAACAGTGATCGTGTATTCAAGGTCGATTATAGATGTCGATCTCCTTCCGCAATGTACTTTCAGGAAGTGAACCCCCAGTGCTTTCCTGTCTGGCCTAAAAGTTACTCCAGACACATAGACATGTGATACACTCTTCAATGGTCTCTGATTCGGCCAAGCAAGACACTCTATTGTATCAAACAGCTCCGAGGTCTTAAAGGATAAACCCGGACAGAACACCCGGCAGCAGCCTCGTTATCAGAAAAGGGAACTGGAAACACAATCCTGTCGACCCTGCAGAGACCTAATCCTAACAGCTGAGAGCTTGTGACAACATTTACAGAGCTTTCCCATACACTGCACAGAAGCATCGGGAAAGGAACATGTCATACAACTCATTGAGCTTTCCCTATTCTAATTAATGACCGAACATCTCCTCAACGCAGTTTTCCCCATACAATATACATAACCCTTAATATGTTTAAACATTGTGAAACATAAAATGAGAACTACTGTCGTCCATTCAGGCCATCAGTTGTGCGCCTCCATTCTATGTACAGGCAGTTCACCAATAACACGTGTTGATTAAATATATTTCGGCTGCAATGCAGTTCATGAACATTTTTCTATAAATTGAACTGGCGTTCACTGTGACGCAATTCCTTGGCGGGCACCAGCTGAACAGCATATCCAGCCTCAGAAACCCTCAGTCTGCAAAAGTTACAATCACCGTGTTCAGCTAAAACAGGAATGCAATCGACTCTGCAGGCCTTGACACTGAGCCTGAAACTGGGAATTGTAGATTATTTTGAAAGAACTTTATTTCAAACTGTGGGGAGAATCTTGGAGAGAACTGGAATTCGGCATCGGTATCACATGGTCGGTCAGCCCCCGCGCGCTTTCTGGTGAAGATTGTGGTAAAAGGTACACTGCACCAGTGAGTGATTGTAGTGTGAAAGCGTTACATTTACAGCACTGTTCCATTATAACATGTCATTTAAAGATTTATTTAGACTGTCCTATTTTGTGTTAGATCAAATTTAATTTTTGGTTTTTACTGATATTTTTGGGAGTTCGCCACTTACCCTCTTTTTTCCATAGACCCCACCATTAATATTGCATGATTTTGTACACCACAGTGTTGCACAGGAACACAGTTATTGCGTTATTGGAGAACAACCTGGAATGATAATTGATTTTCTATCTTCACACCATACTCCTGCTCTCTCCCTATCCCTTTAGTTTCCAGAAATCCTTATTTATATTCAGCTCCTTGATTTCCACAGCCTGATCTGGGAGAGAGTACCCCTGGTTCGCCAGTCTCCGAGTGCAGGCATTTATTCTCATCTCAACGCAAAGCGGCCTGTCTGTACCTAATATTGTGGCCCCTTGTTTTAGAGGGGAATTACCATCCCTGCTTCTAATCTGTCTCGCCCTGTCAGAGTGTTATATATTTCACTGAGATTTCCACTCATTTTCCTAAACCCCATTGAATACAGGTCCAGTTACCCCAAACTCTGCTCCCACAACAAGTCTGTCATCCCAGAGATCAGTCTGGTCATCCTTTGCTGCTCTCCCTCGATGTCAGGTTTGTCATCTGTTAGGAAAAGAGACCAAAACTGCACACAATGCTGCACAATGTTCGAGATGCGGTCTCACCAAGGCCCTGTACAGCTGCAGTGAGATACATTTACTCCTGTACTCATATGCCCCTGAAATGAAGGTGAATACAGCATTTATCTTCCTTCCTGCTTCCTGCTCCTGCAATATTGCTTTAAGTGATTGGTGTAGAGGGAGACCCAGATTCCTTTCAAAGTTTCAGTTCCCTACGTGCTGGGCCTGCATACAATGGTCAGCGTGCCAATGCCATTCCCAGTATTGACTTCTGGCTTCAGAACGCATTGCCATACATGGACTCGGAGGGCTACGCAGAAATAAACAAAAATGCAGCTTAAGTTCATTTCTAATGCAACATTTTTCAACCAATCCGTTTTCAAATGACAGGCTGCCAGTCCATTGTTCCCATCAAATTACACAACATCTCATCTCCCCAATTACTCTCCACCTGCCACGTATTTGCCCAGTCACTCCACTTGTCTCAATCACCTTGGAACTTTTTTCCATCCTCCTCATCCACTCACAGGCTGACATCGTTTAGTGCTGTCAGCAGACTTGGGAATATTGCATTTGCGCCCCTCACCCAAAGGTATGATGGGCATTGAGAATAGCTGGAGCCCAAAACACGATCCTTACAACATCCTCCAAGCCTTCCATATAAAAATAAAACATTTTTTTATTCCTACTCCCTGTTTCCTGCCAGCTCTCCCATTCTAAATCTATGACCATATATTAGCCCGATTCCCACAGGATTCGAATTTGCACAATAGGCTTGGGGCTTTATCAAAACTCTTTCTGAGATTCCACTCGTATGGCATTGGTACCTCCAACATAAATTTACGAAAAGCCACTTTCTCAAATATGATTCCCATTTCATAATTATCTGTTGACTTTCAATACTTTCTCTAAACTGTTTAGTCGCTCTTTTCATTCTATTCCCTTTTTCTCACAAGACTGAAGTTTCCTAGTATGACTAGGAATTTTTCTTTTTGATTTTGTTTTCTTCTGTGAAGGCATTACTGAAGTATTTGCTCCATCGTTCTGCTATTTCCCGGTCCTCAATTATCTGGCATCAGATGTAAGAAATCTGCAACTTTTTTCTCTTAATTTTGCCATTGACATGTTTCCAGAAAATATTACAAGTTCTCCCTTATCGACTTTGTTAAGATAATCTTCAGAAACCCATCAATTCCTACCTTAAGCTATTCAATGATAGACCTTCCACAGCCATACAATCACATAAGCACAGACTCTGTACTACCAGAAATACAGCACAGTCTACATTCGGCCCACTTTCCGACACAAGACCTTAGCCGTGAATCTTAAAACATTTGAAGTGCACAACCGTGTCGTTTCTAATGGTTTGAGGTTAGCATGACAACTCCACTCTCAAGAAGTGCATTCCAGACCCCAACACCCTCTGGTTGAAAAACAATTTTCAAATCTTTACTAAACCGCAAACCCTTCACTTTTAAAGTGTGGCCCTTTGAGTAACAGCAACAGTTGCTGTGTATCCACCCTGTCCATGTACCTCGTAATCCTATCCTTCTGAATCACAGACCTCGCAGCCTTCTCTCCTCCAAACTAAACAATCTGAGGTTATCCAGCCTCTCTCCATAGCTGATATGCTCCATCCCAGGGAATATCCTGGTGAATCTGCTTTGCACCGTCTCAACGACAATCACATCCTTCCTGTAATGTTGTTCCCAGACCTACATACAGTATTCCATCTTGCCCTCACCACAGTTCCTCATAGTTCGTATAATCTATGCCTCGATTATTAAAGGCTATGTTTACATTCCCCTAGCCTTTCCCAGATTGTGTATTAACCTGTACAATCACATTCAGCGATGTCTGGAGAAGCACCCTCTGAGCTGTCTCGTGTTCTGCCATTCATTGAGTACTCCCCTGTGTGGTTCCTTCTCCCTGGCAATGTGGGTAATTACTCAACTATGTCCCATCCCCTAACAAGGGAATAATTACAATCAGACCAATTACCACGCCCTCAGTCCCATCACGATAATCAAATTGGTTGGGGCTATTTTTGATAGAGCTGTCACACAGCACAGAAATAATCGGTTCAGTGTGATTTCCGATAGGCCCCCATGTGGAGATGGTGCTGTTGTGGCATTGTCATTGGATTGCTAATCCAGACCAGGATAATTCTCTGGCAACTGGTGCAATTTAAAAACAATTAATAAAATATCGAGATCTAATATCTGGTGTCAGTAATAGTAATCTTGTGTTCAATGTCGATTCTAGACGTCGATCTCCTTCCCTAGTGTACTTTCAGGAAGTGAATCCCCATTGCTTTCCTGTCTGGCCTAAAAGTGACTCCAGACACACAGACATGTGAAACACTCTTCAATGGTCTCTGAAACGGGCAAGCAAGGCACTCAATTGTATCAAACTGTTCCGAGGACTTAAAGAATAAACCTGGAGAGAACACCCGGCACCAGCCTCGTTATCAGAAAAGGGAATGGGAAACACAATGCTGTCGACCCTGCAGAGATCACATTCCTAACAGCTGAGAGCGTGTAACAATATTTACGGAGCTTTCCCACACACTGCACAGAAGAATCTGGAAAGGAATACATCATACAGCTCATTGAGCTTTCCCTATTCTATTTAATGGCCGAAAATCTACTCAACGCAGTTTTACTCATAGAATATACATATCCCTTAATATGTTTAAACATTGTGAAACATAAAATGAGAACTGCTGTAGTCCATTCAGCCCATCAGTTGTGCGCCTCCATTCTATGTACAGGCAGTTCACCAATAACGTGTGTTGATTAAATACAATTAGGCTGCAATGCAATTCATGAACCTTTTTCTAAAAAGTGAACTGGCGTTCACTGTGACGCGATTCCTTGGCGGGCACCAGCTGAACAGCAAATCCTGCCTCAGACACCCTCTGTCTACAAAAGGTACAATCAATGTGTTCAGCAAAAACAGGAATGCAATTGAATCTGCAGGCTTTGAAACTGAGCCTGAAACTGGGAATTGTAGTCTATATTTCGAAAGAACTTTATTTCAAACTGTGGGGAGGATCTTGGAGAGAACTGGAATTCAGCATCGGTATCACATGGTCAGTCAGCCCCCGCACGCTTTCCAATGAAGATTGTGGTGAAAGGTACGTTGTTCCAGTGAGTGACTGTAGTGTGAAAGCGTTACATTTACAGCACTGTTCCATTACAACATGTAATTTAAAGATTTATTTAGACTGTCCTATTCTGTGTTAGATCAAATTTAATTTTTGGTTTTTACTATATTTTTGGGGGTTCACAACTTACCTTCTTTTTTCCATAGACCCCATTATTAATATTGTACGATTTTGTACAACACAGGTTGCACAGAAACACAGTTATTGCCGTATTGGAGAACAACTTGGATTGATTTTCTATCTTCACACCATGCTCCTGCTCTCTCCCTATCCCTTTAGTTTCCAGAAATCCTTATTTATATTCAATCCCTTGACTTCCACAGCCTGATCTTGGAGAGAGTACCCCTGGTTCTCCAGTCTCCGAGTGCAGGTATTTATTCTCATCTCAATGCAAAGTGGCCTGTCTGTACCTAATATTGTGGCCTCTTGTTTTAGAGGGGAATTACCATCCCTGCTTCTAATCTGTCTCGCCCTGTCAGAGTGTTATATATTTCACTGAGATGTCCACTCATTTTCCTAAACCCCATTGAATACAGGTCCAGTTACCCCAAACTCTGCTCCCACAACAAGTCTGTCATCCCAGAGATCAGTCTGGTCATCCTTTGCTGCTCTCCCTCAACGTCAGGTTTGTCATCTGTTAGGAAAAGAGACCAAAACTGCACATAATGCTGCACAATGTTCGGGATGCGGTCTCACTAAGGCCCTGTAAAGGTGCCGTAAGATACATTTAGTCCTGTACTCAAATGCCCCCGAAATGAAGCTGAATGCAGCATTTTGCTTCCTTTCTGCTTTCTGCTCCTGCAATATTGCTTTAAGTGGTTGGTGTACAGGGAGATACAGATAACTTTCAAAGTTACAGTTCCCCACTTGCTGGGCCAACATAAAATGGTCAGCATGCCAATGCCATTCCCAGTATTGACTTCTGCCCTCACAACTCACTGCCCTACATGGACTCGGAGGGCTACGCAGAAATAAACAAAAATGCAGCTTAAGTTAATTTATAGTGCAACATTTTTCAACCGCTCCTTTTTCAAATGAGAGGCTGCCAGTCCATTGTTCCATTCAAAGTACACAACATCTCACCTCTCCCATTGCTCTCCATCTGCCACGTATTTGCCCAGTCACTCGAATTATCTCAGTCACCTTGGAGCTTTTTATATCCTCCTCATCCACTCACAGGCTGACATTGTTCAATGCTGTCAGCAGACTTGGGAGTGTTGCATTTGTGCCACTCACCCAAAGATATGATGTGTATTGGGAATAGCTGGAGCCCAAGACACGATTAGTACAGTATCCTCCAAGCCTTACATTTAAAAATAAAACATTTTTTTATTCCTACTCCCTGTTTCCTGCCAGCTCTCCCATTCTAAATCTATGACCATATATTCGCCCGAGTCCCATAGGATTCGAATTTGCACAATAGGCTTGGGGCTTTATCAAAAATCTTTCTGTTAATCCACTCGTATTGCATTGATACCTCCTACATAATTTTCTTAAAAGCCACTTTCTCAAATATGATTCCCATGTCATAAATCTCTGTTGACTCTGTCTATGCCCATTAATTTCAGTCCAATACTTTCTCTAAACTGTTTAGTCGCTATTTACATTCTATTCCCCTTTTCTCACAAGACTGAAATTCCCTAGTATTGCTTTCTTTTTTGTTTTGTTTTCTTCTGTGAAGGCATAACTAAAGTATTTGCTCCATAGTTCTGCTATTTCCCGGTCCTCAATTATCTGGTATCAGACTGTTAGAAATCTGCAACATTTTTATCTTAATTTTGCCATTGACGTATTTCCAGAAAATATTACAAGTTCTCGCTTATCAACTTTGTTAAGATAATCTTCAGAAACCCATCAATTCCTACCTTAAGCTACTCAATGATTGACCTTCCACAGCCATACAATCACATAAGCACAGACTCGGTACTACCAGAAATACAGCACAGTCTACATTCGGCCCACTTTCCGACACAAGACCTTAGCCGTGAATCTTAAAACATTTGACGTGCACAACAGTGTCGTTTCTAATGGTTTGAGGTTAGCATGACAACTCCACTCTCAAGAAGTGCATTCCAGACCCCAACACGCTCTGGTTGAAAAACAATTCTCAAATTTTCTCTAAACCGTAAATCCTTCACTTTTAAAGTGTGACCCTTTGAGTAACAGCAACAGCTGCTGTCTATCCATCCTGTCCATGTACCTCGTAATCCTATCCTTCTGAATCACAGACCTCGCAGTATTCTCTCCTCCAAACTAAACAACCTGAAGTTATCCAACCTCTCTCCATAGCTGATATGCTCCATCCAAGGGAACATCTCTGCACCGCCTGCACTACAATCACATCCTTCCTGTAATGTTGTTCCCAGACCTACACACATTTTTCCATCTTGCCCTCACCAAAGTTCTGCATAGTTCTTATAATCTATGCCTCGATTAATAAAGGCTATGTTTACATTCCCCCAGCCTTTCCCAGATTGTGTATAACCTGTGCAGTCACATTCAGCGGTGTCTGGAGAAGCACCCTCTGAGTTTTCTACTGTTCTGCCATTCATTGAGTACTCCCCTATCTGGTTCCTTCTTCCAAAGTGCATCATTTCATATTTGTCAGGGTTGCATTCCATCTGCCATTGATCCACCCATCTGACCATTCCATCAGTATCTACCTGTAACATAAGGCTTTCCTCCTCATGCCAACCACCCGGCCAATCTTTGTTACAAATATAAACTTATTTATTACACACCCCACCCCTCGTCCATATTCACAGCTGCATCATTTATGAATACCACAAATAATAAGGATAAAAATCTCTGAACATCAGTTACATCACGTGGTTGTGCACTTTGATGAAGCAGCAGTATTTCGAAAGCTAGTGCTGCTGAATAAACCTGTTAGACTATGGTCTGACATTATGCTATTTATAGATTTGTCCAACGCAGCCCAACACTAGCACCTCCGAATCACAAATAATAAGGGACCCAGCACTGATGTCCGTGGTACAGCATTGGACACTCGCCTCCACTCACACAAACAGCCTTCTACCACTCCCCTCTTTCTACTACTAATAAAGTTGATTTAGATGCAACTTGGCAAGTCACTAATGAGTCCTACGTGTTCATTGGTTATTCTGTTCCGCTTGACACACTTGTAGGTTATCTGGGGATTCTCTGTAATCTTGTCCATAAGACCATAAGACCATAAGACATAGGAGCGGAAGTAAGGCCATTTGGCCCATCGAGTCTACTCCGCCATTCAATCATGGCTGATGGCCATTTCAACTCCACTTACCCGCATTCTCCCCGTAGCCCTTAATTCCTTGTGACATCAAGAATTTATCAATCTCTGCCTTAGCGTCCCAGCCTCCACTGCACTCTGTGGCAATGAATTCCACAGGCCCACCACTCTCTGGCTGAAGAAATGTCTCCGTATTTCTATTCTGAATTTACCCCTTCTCATTCTAAGGGTGTGTCCACGGGTCCTAGTCTCCTCGTCTAACGGAAACAATTTCCTAGCATCCACCCTTTCCAAGCCATGTATTATCTTGTAAGTTTCTATTAGATCTCCCCTTAATCTTCTAGACTCCAATGAATACAATCCCAGGACCCTCAGCCGTTCCTCATATGTTAGACCTACCATTCCAGGGATCATCAGTGTGAATCTCTGCTGGACACGCTCCAGTGCTAGTATGTCCTTCCTGAGTGTAGGGACCAAAACTGGACACTGTACTCCAAATGGGGCCTAACCAGAGCTCTGTACAGTCTCAGTAGTACAACGGTGCTTTTATATTCCAACCCTCTTGAGATAATTGACAACATTGCATTCGCTTTTTTAATAACAGACTCAAACTGCATGTTTACATTTAGAGAATCCTCAACTAGCACTCCCAGATCCCTTTGTACTTTGGCTTTATGAATGTTCTCACCGTTTAGAAAGTAGTCCATGCTTGTATTCTTTTTTCTTTATTTCTTATGTCCTGCCTTGCCCTTGTTTTTGTCAGTCGCCTCCATGCACAGAATTTCCTTCTTATTGCAGTCTTCAATAGTTTTTCCCTTATCCTATCATTATTTGCCTTGAATATGGATTAGACAGCCTGATAAATTTCCTGTTAATTTCCAACTTACTGTATGTTTTGTGAGTTTTATAAGTTCACAGTGACCCACCGCTGATTCGTTGAAACTCTAGAGAACACAGGCCGAGTTTCCTCATCACGCAATCTGAGGGATTTATCTGGATAATGTCCATCACACTTCCTTTATGGTCAGTATATTCTTTCTTAGATGTGGTCACCAAAACTGTTCTCAATACTCCAGGTACAGTACTCACCAACACTCTGTGAAACTGCTTCAACATGTCTTTACATCTATGTTCTGACTCCCTTAAAGGAAGGCAAACAAACTTTAAGGTTCCACTTACATATATTCCTCCAAATACCATTCACATCATTGTATTTTCGAACTCACTGTGCGAGTTCTTATAGAAAGCCTTCTGATAATCTAAAATATGTCAATTCGTCTGGATCCCCATTATCTATTCTGTAAGAATCAAATTCAAACAATTCCAAAGTTTGTCAAGTATGATTTCCCTTTCAGAAATGCATACTGAGTCTCTCCAATGTTGCTAATAATGTCAAAATATCCAATATCACATCCTATATAATAGATTCCAACAGTTTCCCGACAAATGTCAAGTTAATTTGTCAGCAGTTCTCCACACTATTTCTTCTTCCCTTTGTAGATGCTTGGATCCCTACCATTCATACATAGTGCTTGGATCACGGTTACTAATGTACATTTATCTACACCAGCTTCCAGACACTGCAGAATGTACAGGAAAATAGAACGCAGTCATCGACAATTCAATCAATACTTCTATTCGTGATTTATTTCTGTAGATTTTGGTATGAAGTACATCTGGTTTGTCAAGCTTAGCAATGCTCAATCCAGCTGCATGTTCAATATTGCCTTGTTACTGATATGAATTGACTATGTCTTTACCTCCACAAGTCCTATACGATCACTTCGTATTTCTGGGTGATTTTCTGGATCTTACTCCATTAAGACAGATGTAAAGTAACTGGTCATTTGCTTTCCCATTTCCCTATTATTCACCATAATCTCGTCTCTCCCGATTGCAAATTTCCACATTCGACTAATTTTTTTCTTTTGAAATATAGATCGTAGATTTTTGCAGTCTTTGTGTTCCTGTTTGTTTGCATGCATGTTCGCTTTTTGATTTCCTCATCAGTTTCATGGCCCTCCTTTTCTGGATTGCAATTTTCTGAGAATTCTTAGGATTCCACAATGTCTGGAATTCTTTTGAAGTCACTTCCTGTGATTTATATATTCTTTAATTTGTTATGTTAGTCATCATTAAGTCACTGACTCACCCTTTGGTGTTTTCACCTGAAATAAGTAGACATATCTTTCAGACTATGCTGTATTTCTATAAATCTCCTGGTCCTGACCAGATATATTCAGGAAGACTACACGAGGACAGAGAAGTCATAGCGGGGGCCGTGGTTGGTACTTTTGTATCATCGGTCTCCAACGGGTGAGGTCCTGGAGGACTGGAGGGTGGCGAATGCTGTGTCTTTATTCAAGAAGAGCTACAAAGAAAAACCTGGGCCCTATAGACCAGTATACCTAACATCTCTAGGAGGTAGGTTTCTTGAGAAGATTCTGAGAGAGACGATATACATGCATTTGGAAAGGTAGGGTGTGATTATGAGCAGTCAGCACGTCTTTGTGCATGGGGGATCATGGCTTAAAATTTGTGAGAGTGCTTTGGTGAAATGACCAGTAACTTTGACAAGGGCATGGTGGTATACGTAGTGTGTATGGATTTCAGTAAGGCCTTCAGTAAGGTTCCACATTGTAGGCTACTCTGTAAGTTTAGATCATATGGAATTGAGGGTGAGCTGGCAAATCAGATCCAAAATTTGCTTGATGGTAGGAAACGTAGAGTAATAGTGGAAGCATGCT
The DNA here is from genome assembly GCF_047496795.1 of Chiloscyllium punctatum. Lineage (NCBI taxonomy): Eukaryota > Metazoa > Chordata > Chondrichthyes > Orectolobiformes > Hemiscylliidae > Chiloscyllium > Chiloscyllium punctatum. The sequence goes on along the minus strand of NC_092785.1, from coordinate 55,717,412 downwards.
TATCGGACTGAAGGCCTGTGATGAGTGGAATGCCTCAGGAGTCGGTTCTGGGACTATTACTGTTTGTTTCAAGAATGTATATTGTATATATATTTACAGATAAATGTCAGTTCTTGCATTTTAGAAAGTCAAATCAAGGTAGGAGTTTCATGGTGAATGACAGGGTCTTAAGTAGTGTATTGAGACAAAGGGACCTTTGAATTCAGGTTCACGGTTCTCTGAACGTGGAGTCACAGGGAGATAGGGCAGTGAAAAAAGCATTTGGCACACTGGCCTTCATCAGTCAAAGTAATGTGTATCGAAATTAGGGAGTTATGCTGCAGTTATACAGGATGCTGGTGAGGCAATACTGGTAGTGTTATGTTTATGTTGTTCACTTTGCTATAGGAAGGATGTTATTAAACTGGAAATAGTGCAGAAGAAATTTACAAGGATGTTGCCCGGACTCAATGGTCTGAGATATAGTGAGAGGTTGGGCAAGCTAGGAGTTTTTACTTTAGAGTGTATGAGACTGAGGGGGATCTGATAGAAGTGTATAAGATCATGGGAAGCATGGATAGAGTGAATGCACTCAATCTTTTTTTGCCACAGGATTGAGCAACCACGGACTAGAGGGCATCAATTTACGATCCGAGGGGAAAGAGTAAAAGGGAACCTGAGGGGCAATTTCTTTTACGCACATGGTGGTGTGCACATGGAATGAGATGCCAGCAGAAATGGTTGAGGGAGGTACGTTCACAAAATTTAAAATGCATTTGGACAAATACACGGATAGGAAAGAATAAGAAGGTTATGGGGCAAGGGCAGGGAAATGGGGTTAATGTGAATGGACATTTTGTTCGGAATGGACCAATTTGGGCTGAAGGGCCTTTCTCCATGCTGTCGGACTCAATGACTCTCACAATCATTGAATGTTATATTGTACTTCCCCAATTCATTGGAGCGTGTTGACCCTCCAGCCTCCGGGCTTCCATGATGCTTAACCAGAATGTTCAAATATTCGATATTGTATTCAGACGCGGTGTAAAAATGTAACATATTGATGTCACTATTCCTCCAAAGCTACTTCAGAGCAAGGTTATTAAGTAGTCCTCCTGACAATACAACACCAAATCTGAAATAACCTGCTCTCTAGTTTGGTTCACAACATACTGTTCACCCTACCTAATCCACACTTACGGAAGTTTATCTTCACAGTATTAGTAGTCACTGCAGTTTCGGTGCAACTGGAGACCATCCATTATCACTGCAGCAAACACGATTATTTGTTGCTCGTTCACAGGATGAGGGTGTCGCTGGAGAAGCAGCATTTATTGTCTATGCCAGAGGGCAGTTAAGAGTCAGTAGCGTTGTCTTGAGTCTGGAGTCACATGCAGGTTACACCAGGTAAGGACAGCAGTATCCTTCCCTCAAGGGTATCAGTGAACCAGATGAGTTTTCCCAACAATTGACAATGGATTCCTGGTCATCATAAACCCTTGATTCCAGATACATATTGAATTCAAATTCCACCATCTGCCTTGTCAGGATTTGAATTCATGTCCTCAGAATATCACCTGGGTCTCTGGGTTAAGACCTCAGTGATAATATCACTGTGTCATTGCTCCCCCTTGAATATACTTGCATACCTAATTTCCAGAGCATATGTTGTAAAGTATTTACGTGACAGATTTGGTTTTGATATATTATACATTAATGTTTGCTTCACCAAGATCCACCCAAACTGATTCTGTGAGAAGTGATGGAAAGGGTCTGAGGCGTTATTCCTGATAGACTTGGACAAGACGGTCAGGGAGACTCACCTCAACGCTGAGATGATCTGAAGAATTGGTCAGCAATACAGGACAAGTATCAATATTCTTTCACCCCACTTTGCCAAAATAAGTGTCACCATATTCTTCTGCTCCCTCACACTCACTGTATATGTGTTATAACACCTACCCCCGAACAAGGCTCACACTCTACCTCCAAATAAGGCTCAAGCACGACCACACTCACTGTTGAATTCAGCACCTTCCTTCCCCCACTTTTTTCTGTCACTGACGCAATAGCCACGCACACTCATACCACTGCATGGATACAACACTGTGGTCAGACTCCCTCCGGACATCTCACCCTTCACCCTTCCCCCTTCCCCTATACCAGCATTAACAGCAGGGACACCCACTCCCACCCTCACTCCGTCCCTCCTCTTCTCCCATTCCAGGAGAAACATCCTGGAATACGACATAAAATGCCAAGCCGGGTGTTAGAGTGCCCGATATCCGTTCCCTCACCCTCTACCTCGACATGTGGGGAGGATCCTGGAAAGAGCTAAGAGGACCAGTACACCTTGTGTGGAGATTCTGAAACATCGACGTCCCACCAACCAAGTAAGCAGCAATATTCAGTAAAGAGGAATTCTCAATTTAAACTTGCTGGCATTTCCAATCTCATCTCTCTCACTTTTCAGGCTTAGTTAAAAACATTAATGAAAGACTAAAAATATAAATAATGTTTATTCTCTTCAGTAAAAATGTTAAAAAGAAAAATATAAATGATATAAGTTCATTACAAAAAATCTAAAACATGACGTTCATTCAAAATTATGGGCAATCCTCGTAAATACTCGACATCATTTCTCTCACTAAATCTTCTTACCAGTGTTTGTATTCTAGCATCTGCTTCTTTAATTTCAAAGGAATATCGTGCCCTGCTATCAGATGCTCATCGTAAATGTCCCTTCCTCTCTGAACTTTTCGTAAACTCTCAATATATTTCCACATCAAGTTCGCATTGTCATCTCCTGTGGGCAGCTTTTGCATTATTGTTTGTTTTGTCCTCATTGTTTAAAGTTCTTTCATATAAATTCCACATTCCAACTGGAAAAAGCGGTGGACACCGACCATTTCCTCTGCTTAATCTTCTACCTCCATAGTTATCCTCGAACCAGTCCAGCAGTGGTTGCAATTCATCTGGAAGGGCATCAGTCAAATGTTCAATAGCTTCATGAATGTTTTCAATCGGAATAAATGAAAAACCAATTATCATTTTAGCTCTGAAAGAAAACACTGAGTCAGTGTTATACTTACTCAAGTGTCTTTTTAACATTTTTACTGAAGGCAATAAACATTATTTTTATTTTTATTGCTTTGATTAATGCTTTTATCTCAGTCTGAAAAGGAATAAATATGAGCTGCGCTGAAATAGTTCTGCGCCTAAATTGGTCTGCGGCAAAATGGGCTGCACCAAACAGACCGCACCAAACAGAATGAAGTATTCAGTCAATTACACAGAACAGGGGGACGTCATATAACCATCCCAGGCTGTTATGCAGAAGCAGGGACACCCTGGAGAGCTGTCAAAAAATGCAGAGTAGAGATCATTACTCATTTTGTGTTTGGAAAGCTGTAACGAGTGGAGTTCTTCAGGGATCTGTATGAGGTCATCAACAAATTACAATCTATTCTAATGAAACGGATGAAGGAGATGGAGCTCAGTTTGCTCATGCACCAGGATAATCATTCAATAAGGTGTAAAATGGAGACAGAGTGTCTGCAATGGGATACAGACAGGAGGAGGGCAGAGCATCTGCAATGGGATACAGACAGGGGACGGCAGAGCGTCTGCAATGGGATACAGACAGGGGACGGCAGAGCGTCTGCAATGGGATACAGACAGGGGACGGCAGAGCGTCTGCAATGGGATACAGACAGGGGGAGGGCTGCGCGTCTGCAATGGGACACAGACGAGGAAGGGCAGAGCGTCTGCAGTGGGATGCAGACAGGGGATGGAGGAGCGTCTGCAATGGGATACAGACAGGCGAGAGCTGCGCGTCTGCAGTCGGACACAGACAAGGAAGGGCAGAGCGTCTGCCGTGGGATGCAGACTGGGGGCGGCAGAGCATCTGCAATGGGATACAGACAGGGGGAGGGCAGAGAGTCTGCAATGGGATGCAGACGGGGGAGGGAAGACTGTCTGCAATGGGATACAGACAGAGGATAGCAGACCGAGGGCAGTACATCGAAAATGGGACACAGACAGGGAAGGGCAGAGCCTCTGCAATGCGATACAGACGGCTGAAGGCAGTACGTCTGTAATGGGATACAGACAGGGAAGGACAGATCGTCTGTTATGGGACACAGACTGGGGAGGGCACAGCAACAAGCAATGGCATGCAGACAGAGGATGGCTGTGAGCAAAGCTTCAGCAGAAAAAAAAACAGTGCAATATATATGTAATGGAAATTTTCTGTTTTGGGTAAGATGAAACAGCAGAAATGTATTTAAATGCAAGGAGAATGCAGAACTCAATGGTACAGAGGGATTTGTGTGTCTTAGTACATGAATCACATCAAATTAACCTGAAGATGTAGCAAGTGATTTGGAAGGTAAATGTCATGATCCTGTTTCGTGCAAGGGGTGTTGGGTATGATCTTAGCGATGTTTTCTGCATCCGTACAGGGCATTGCTGAGATTACATCTGTTGTATTATGTGTAGTTATACTGCCTAAACTGAAAAAAAACAAAATTGCTCTCGAAAGATGTTTCTCTTTATGCATTCTTGGGCTGAAGGCATTACGTTATGAAGAATTAACAGTTCGGCCTGAGAATGAGAGATGTTTTATTGACCATATAAGATCTTGAGAAGAGTGTAGTTGGTGAATACCGGATGGATATTTCTTCTTGTGTGGAAGAATAAAACTGGGGAAATACTTTCAGAATAAGTCAGTTCCAAAGGAAAAGTCATTGGACAGAAAAATTGAATTCTGAATTCTCTTCTTACATGCTCACGGACAGGCTGTAATTACTGCAATTACTGTATATGTTTTATAATATTCATTTTAACACAGATATTGTGAAGACATGAAACGCTTATTTTTACATTATACAAGCACATATTAATACATCTTCAAAACAAGTATGACCATTTATTGTGAATGAATTGATTCTGCAATAACGCACTGACCTGGAGTCGAGAATGTAATGGAGTCATATAGTTTGAACAATGTTCAAGAAGAGCTCACGGAGTTCAGTGTGGGACTGATAACGTTATTGATTTAACTTACAGATGGAAAATGTAGCCTATCTGTGGAGAAACATTCTATTGCTCCCTTTCTGTTTCTCTATCGCTCATCACAGCAATGTTTGGGAGTGAAAAAAGCCCAGTCGTCTTTCCCACTTATGGAGGATTCCTGATGAGGATTCATTGGAATCTCCCCATTGCCGAAGCAAAACAATTAAGCCAAATTCAACTGTTTCATGAAGAATTCCCATTATCAGAAGGCTGTGCAAGTAGAATAACTACAGAAGTAATTATCCGATTCGATAGTGAGGGGAACAGACAGGAGATTTGGTGGCAGCAAATGGGAATCCAGAATGGAGTATAGCGTCCCACATGCCTGGGTCCAGGATGTCTCAGAGCTGCTGCAGAATGTTCTCACCGGGGGTGGGGGTGGGGGTAAGCAGCCAGAAGTCATTGTGCACATTGGTACAAAGGAAAGAGTGACACAGGTAGAAGTCGTGATGACATCCTGCAGAGTAATTATAGAGAGCTAGGGAAAAGGAGAAAAGACAGTGGTAATATCCACTTTACTTCCAGTTCTCCGTGCTCATGAGGGTAAGAACAGGAAGATATGGCAGACAAAGGGGTGGCGAAAGAATTGGTGCAGAGGGCAGAGATTTGTGGATTACTGGGATCTTTTGTGGGGCAAGGTGACGTGTCCAGGAAGGACAGGTTGTACCTGAACTGGAAGGGGACCAGTATCCAAGCAGGCAGGTTTGCAACTGCTGCAAGGGAGGGTTTCAACTTGATTGGCTGGGGTTTGGGAGTGGTGGGATCCTCAACAGCAGGGAGGCAAGTGTGGGGCTGGAAGGAGATACAGTAATCAGAAACAGTAAAATAAAGAGACAGGTCAGGCTAGACAATGACGAGGAGCAAGGAATGCCTGTTGGATTAAATTGCAACTGTTTCAATGCAAGATGGCTGACAGGTAAGGCCGATGAACTCAGGGCGTGGATCGGTGCATGGGACTGGGATATTATAGCCATTACTGAAACATGGCTAAGGGAGGGACAACACTGACAGCTCAATGTACCAGGGTACAGGTGTTTTATACGGGACAGAGATGGTGGAAAGAGGCGACGGGGAGTTTCATTTTTGATTAAGGTGAGTAACACAGCAGTAAACAGAGATAAAATAACTGATGGATCATCCTGTGAGGATTTGTCTGGGGACCTAATAAATAAGAAGGGAATACTGATAGTATTTGAATTGTACTATAGGCCCCCAAATAGTAAATGAGGAATTAGGGGAACAAAAATATGCAGACAGACTGGGGAGACTTGCAGGGCCAATAGGATTGCATTAGTAGGAGATTTTAATTTTCCGAACATAGACTGGGAATGACAGAGAATTAAGGACTGAGATGGGGTGAATTTATTAAGTGTGTTCAGAATAGTTTCCTCAAGCAGTAAGTAGAGGGTGCAACTCGGGAAGGGACGAAACATGACCTACTCTAAGATCTAGGGCAGGACAGGTGACTGAGGTGATAGTCGGGGAGCACTCTGGGACCCGTGACGATACTTCTATTAATTTTTAAATAGTTACAGAGAATGACAAAACTGCTCCACATGTTCAAGTTCCAACTTGGGGCAAGGCGAATTTTGATGGAATTAGACAGGAGCTTGTAGGGGTTGGTTGGAGGTGTTTGTTTGCAGGCGAAGGGACCTCCTGCAAGTGGGAGGCCTTTAAAAGTAAAATGTCTACAGTTCAAGGTCGATATGTTCCTGTGAGGGTAATAGGCAAGGTTGGTAGGAAGAGGGAACCTCGGATGTCAGGAGATAATGAGGCTTTGACGAGCAAAAAAGAGGCGTGGCTCAGGTCCAAGCAGCTGGGATCGAGGGACTACCTGGAGGTGTACACGGGATACAGTAGTTTACTGAAGAAGGAAATCAGGTAGGCGAAAAGGGGGCACAAGATAGCTTTAGCTGAGAAGTTTAGGGTGAATGCAAAGAGGTTCATTAAGTATATTAAAGTAAAAGGAATAACTAAATGAGAATATGACCCCTCAAGATCCAAAGTGGACATGCATGTCTAGAACCGTAGGAGATTTGCGAGATTCTCAATGGATATTTCTCCTCTGCCTTTACCGTGGAGAAATACATGAAGACTTGGGAGGTTAACAAAGGTCGTAAGGTTATTTGGGGGTGAGTTAATATCACAGGAGAAGACGTGTTGGATACATTAGAATGTATGAAGGTGGATCAATCTCCTGGTCCTAAACAGATGCATCCAAGAACACTGCAAGAGTCTACAGAGGAAACTACGGGGACCCTGGTTGATATTTTTGCATCAGTGGTAGCTACAGTTTAGGTTCCAGAATATTGGAGAGTAGCAAATGTCGTACCATTATTCAAGAAAGGAAGCAAAGAAAAATCTGGGATCAATAGACCAGGAAGTCTAAATCTGTGGTACGTAGGTTACTTGAGAAGACTCTGAGGGATGAGATATACATGCATTTGGAAAAATAAGGGTTGATTAGAAATAGTCTTTTTCACAGATTCCCTACAGTTTGGAAACAGGCCATTTGGCCCAACAAGACCACACTGATCCTCCAAACTAACACACCCAGTCCCATTCTCCTACTCTATATTTACCCCTGACGAATGCACATAACACGATGGGTAACTTAGCATATGCAAATTCACCTGAATTATATATCTTTGGATTGTAGAAGGAAAGTGGAGCACGTAGAGGAAACCGGCACAAACACAGTGAGAATGTGTTAACTCCACACAGATAGTCACCCGAAGCTGGAACCAAACCCGGATCCATGGCACTATGAGGCAGCAGGACTAGCCACTGAATCACCATGCCACCCTTGCTTTTTTCAACACAGTTCAATGACACGGGGACAAAATTTATTCTGCCCTTCACCAATGATGCACGTTCCAATATCACATACCATGGATAATTTATTTTCCACTGAAAATGTCACCTTATTATTATTTATTATTTAGTTTGTTATTATTAATAATTATTATTAATACATGTTTTTAGACTGGAAATATTGCATGGCTTTGTGAGTGGGAGATCATGCCGCTCAAATTTGTTTGAGTTCATTGATGAAGTGACCAGGAATGTTGATGAGGGCAGGGCAGTCGACATAGTCTGTATGGTTTTCACGGAGGCCTTTGACCAGGTTACCATTGACAGGCTGGTCTGGAAGGTTAGAATCGCATGGAATCCAGAGGGAGCTGGCGAATTGGACACACAATTGGCTTCATGGTAGTAAGCAGAGGGTAATAGTGGAAGGATGCTCTCGGACTGGAGGCCTGTGACACATGAAGTGCCTCAGGGGTCGCTGCTGGGCCCATTGCTGTTTGTTATCTGTGTCAATGATATTCTTGCGAATGTACAAGGCATGATTAGGAAACTTGAAGATGACACTAAAATAGGTGGTATCGTGGACAGTGAGGACGTATATCAGAAATTGCACCAGGACCTTGTTCAAACTGGAGAAGTGGGCCGAGGAATATTTTGGCAGTGCTAGATCAAGGTAGGAGTTTCATGGTGATTGGTCGGACCTTAAGGACTGTAGTTGAGCAGAGGGACCATGGAGTTTAGGTCCACCGTTCTCTGAAAGTGGGGTCACAGTCAGACATGACATTGAAGAAGGCTTTTGCCACACGAGCAACCATCGGTCAGGACATGGAGGAGAGCAGTTTGGAAGTTATGTTGCAGTTATACAGGATGTTGGTGAGGCTGCACTTGTAGTGTTGTGTTCAGTTTTAGTCACATTGCGATCGGAAGGATGTTTTTAATTTGGAATGTGTGCAGACGGAATTCATAAAAATGTTGCCAGGACTCAACAGTATGAATTATAGGGAGAGGTTGGACAAGCGAGGACTTTTTTCTTTCGAGAATAGGAGACTGAGAGAGACCTTATAGAAGTTTACACAGTTAGGGTGAATGAATCCAGCCTTTTTTTCCTAGAGTTGGGGAATTGAGGAGGAGAGGGCATCAGTTTAGGGTGAGAGGGGAATGAATATAAGGGAAACTGATGGAAACTGTTTCACACAGAGAGTGGTACACAAAGGGAATGAGCTGCCAACGGAAGTGGTTGAAACATTTATATTAACGATATTTAAACGGCATTTGGGCAAGTACATGGACAGGAAAGGACGAGAATGCTATTGGCCAAGTGCTGGGAAATGAGGTTAGTGTGGTTGGATATTTGGGTCAGCATGGACAAGTTTGGGCCAAAGGGCCTCTCTGCCTCTCTCCCTGCTGTAGGACTTGATGACTCTGCAAATAGAACAGCATTTGAGTCAAACTGTCATTTTTCCTTTGGTCATGAGTTTGAATCATATTTGGACAATGTTCTTTCAAGTTAACTTTGCAGATATTTTGCTTTTCAGTTTGGTATCAACACTACGTGTGTGTAGCCGTGCGTGTGCATCTGTGTGTGTGTATGTGTGTGTGTGTGTGTGTGTGTGTGTGTGTGAGAGAGAGAGAGAGAGTGTGTGTCTGCATGTATTTCTCAGTATTTTTCAAAGAAAAATATCAATGTACATATTTGCAATATCCTCTCGTCATTCCTCTTTCCATCATAGTTTGAGCAACTTTGTTTTGGTCATAAACGTGTTGTTTTAGCAGATTAAAGAAATCTGCCTGATTTGTTCCTAACACTGACCCTGAAACACTCTGAGAACTATATCATTGGCCATATCACCAACATAGTAATATTTATTTTTTATATCAGTATCAACCAACGTTAGTGTCGAGGAGTTCGTTGGAGGAGAGTCTGAGGGATAGGATTTACATCTATTTAGAAAGACAAGGACTGATTAGGGATAGTCAATATGGATTTGTGTGATGGAAATCATGTCTAATTAATGTGATTGAGTATTATGAAGAGGTGACAAAGAAGATTGAAGAAGACACTGTGCTATAAATTGTTTACACAGACTTCAGCAAGGCATTAAATAAGGTTCCCCATCGTAGACAGATTACTAAAATTAGGTTATATATAATCTAGGAAAAACTGATCAATTGGATACAAAATTGGATTGAAGGTAATGGATTGTTTTCCAGACTGAAGACCTGTGGCCAGCGGCGTGCTGAAAGAATCAGTACTGAGCTCACTGCTTTTCATCACGGATATAAACAACTTTGAAGTGATTATCGGAGGCATGGTCAGTAAGTTTACAGATAACATCACCAAAGTGGTGCAGTGGACAGTAAAGAAGATGATCTCAGAATATAACGGGATCCTTGACCATCAATGAGCCATGAACTGGCAGATGGATTTTAATTTAGATATTTGTGAGGTTTTGCATTTTGGTAAGTTAAAGCAGGGTAGTGCCCTGGGGAATGTTGCTGAACAAATAGAACTACGGGTGAAGATTCATAGTTCCCTGTAAGTAGAGTTTAGGTCGGTAGAGTGGTGAAGAACGTAGTTGGCATGCTTGCCTTAATCGGTCAGAGCATTGAGTATAGGAGTAGGGGTAGGGTGTTGCGCTTGTACAGGATGTAGTTGAGGCCACTTTAAGAATACTGCGTACATGTCAGTTGAGTCTTCTAAAGGATGGATTTTGTTAAGCTTGAAAGGGTGCAGAAAAGATTTACAAGGATTTTCTGGAACCTGAGGGTTTGAGCTACAGGGAGATGATGAACAGGTTGCGGCTTTTTCCCCTGGCCTATCAGAGACTGAATGATGACATGACAGAGGTTTACCAAGTCCTGAGGGGTATGGATGGTCTGAATGGGCAAGATCTTTTTCCCAGTGTAGGTGCATCCAGAAGTGGACGGCATAGTGTGAAGGTGACAGGGCAAAGACTTAGAAGGGACCTGAGGGGAAACATTTTCATACAGAGGCTGGTGGGTGTACTGTCAGAGGAAGTGGTGAAAGTGGGTACAATTACACTTTTAAAATGTCTCTGGATAGGTACATAAATAGAAATGGTTAAGAGGGATGTGGGTCAAATGCTGACAAGTTGGACGAGATCTGATTAAGATGCCTGATTGGCCTGGACAATTTGGACAAAAGGATCTGTTTCCACGCAGTATGACTCTCTTATTCTCACAACAGGATGAGGGAAAATTCATAAAGGGCCATTCAAATGGGAATTCTCTTCCCCAAAAGTTTGTGGTGTCTCTCTGATTACAAGCATTCACAGCTGAGTTAGCTAAAGTTTTGACAGAGAAGTGTTTCATGGATAATGGGACACAGGCAGGAAAATGAGGCTGAGACCACAATCTGATCAGCCACAATCTTAATGCCTGGTGGAGAAGGCTCAAATTCTCTAATGACTCACTTCTGCTCCTCAGTCCCATGTTTCTGCATTCCATTCAACCCCTCAAACCTGCTATCAGGTAACTTGTGCTTCATTTGTTGATCATGTTGTACACCCAGATTCACTGTGAATACAGCCCCCAAATCTCACCCAGCGATGGCTCACAAAATCCGCTGGTCTCACTGATTGCAACATTTCATAAAAGACCTTCCAGGAAAATAACACCAACTAACTTTCCAAAAACAGAATGGGAGAACATCAGAGACAGAGGCAGGTCATTCACATCCGAAGCCTGTCTTGCCCTTCACTAAGATCAATCTGACCTGCTCCAAGTCTCAAATCTTCCTCAATGTCTAAGTCTTCTTGAGAACTTCCATAGAACACAGAACAAAGAACAGTACTGATTTGAAGATGCCGGTGTTGGAATGGAGTGTACACAGTTAAAAAACACACAACACCAGGTAATAGTCCAACAGATTTCTTTGGAAGCACCCTAGCCTCCTCAGTGTCGCCCCTTCATCAGGTGATAGTGGAGGGCTCAATCCTAACACAGAATTTATAGCACAAATTTGCAGAGTGATGGAACTGAAATTATGCATTGAAAATTTGATTGTTAAGCCTTTCATCTGTTAGAATACCATGATAGTGTCTCTTCTTTCATATGTAATCACAAAACCTTTTTTTTTAAAGTTGCATTCTCAGGTTAACTGTTAACAATGGTGATGCCGAGACAATATGGTGAAAGTGTTGCCTCCCTGTGTTCTCTCTCTATGCCATGATGTTTACATTGATTCTAATCTAAAAAGTGAGATAACGGTGTTTTACATGAATTCATGCAGTTTTTGAGCTCAGAGTTCTACATGAATGCATACAGTTCGGACCTTCATCATTCGACGTTGTGCCATTTATCCTACTCTAAGATCAGACTAATCTACATGCTTCCATTCACTTTGTTCCATGTGCCTATCCAAGAGTTTCTGAAGTTTCCCTCACGTATTTGACTCTACTATCACTGCTGGCAGTGCATTTGACTCACCCACCACTCTCTGTGTAAAGGATCTACCACTGATATCTCCCCTCAACCTTCCTCCAATTGTCTTAAAATTATGCCACCTGGTCATAGATATTTATGCCTTGGGAAAATGCTTCTGGCTATTCACTCTCTCTATGACTCTCATCATCTTGTACACCTCCAGTGAGAAAAGCCCTCGCTCCTCATTGTTTCCTGCCCTCCAGTTCAGGCAACATCCTGGTAAATCTCCTCCTGGTAAGTCGCACTTAATTAGAATTAATTATGACCTCTCCACTTTTTAGAGTCATTCATGGCACAAGGGAAGATGATTATCATTGGTGGGCATCAATAATCTCAGCCGTGGGATACATCTGCAGTAGATCCTCAGCGTGGCTTCCTCAGCCCAGGCATCTCCAGTTTGTCATCACATATTCCCTACAGTGTGGAAGGAGGCTATTCAGCGCACTGAGTCCAAACTGAGCTGTTTGGATTCCCTACAGTGTGGATACAGGCACTGCGGCCCAACCAGTCCACAACGACCCTCTGAAGAGTAACCCACCCAGACACATTTCCGTCTGACTAATGCACCTAACATAATGGAAAATTTAGTATGGCCAATTCACCTGGCCTGAACATCTTCTGACTATGGGAGGAAACCGGAGCACCCGGAGGAGACTTATGCAGACAAGTGGGGAACGCGGAAACTCCACACAGACAGTTGCCCACGGCCGGAATCGAACTTAGGATCCTGGCACTGTGAATCAGCAATGTAAGCTACTGAGCCACCGTGCCAGCAGAAAAGGGGGCATTCACTGAAATTTATAAACTTTCCAGGACAAGTTGTCCCTCTTCAACTCTTGAAACAGTCTGTGACCATGTGCTGCAAGACCTGGACAACATTCAAGATGGTACTGTTAAAGTCTGGGTAACATTTATGTAACAGCACAGTACATTTCCACAGAAAAACAAGGAGTTTATTCAGCACCTCAATCTGGTTTCAGAAGAATATGGGAAGCCATTCAAACCATCAAAACTACTGCGCAAGAAGAAGGATGGACCATTCAGTCCCTCCTGCCTGTTGCACAGGAAGACAAGGAGTCTGTTCTCTCCCACATGTGACGTAAATGGGATCAGAAAGAGCCATTTCATACCCGGAGTCACTTACAAAGGAACAGGAAGAGGTTATTCAGCTTGTCAAACCGCTAACACAGGAACAGGAAAGTGTCAGAGATGCTCCAACATCACAAACAAATGGAGCGGGGTCTGCACAGACAGACTGCTCCAAATTGATCCACATGGCTTAATTACTCATGGTACATATGTGTTACTTTAACATGGGTTTGTGGCAGTCGGAATGGAGCCAACATTTTTTAGCCATTCTCCAAGTTTTCTTCCATCTCCAAGAAGGCAGACCCATGGTCTCCGTGGAGGTCAGAAACCGGTGGGGAATAACAAACTGTTTCAGAATGAAGGTATTTTGGCTGCTGACAGGATTGTGTACAAAGTGACATTCAATTCAGTGTCACACAGTAACTGTGCATTAAAGTTTTCAGAGTTCATTCAGAGCCTGCACCTCTCTGTCAATCGACATGGCAGCTCTGCAGATGCACATAAACTGTCGTGAATCAAACATCCAATGAAAAGTATGACATTGTCACCCCATTCAGCTGTTTGGGACATCATGAGTTTCTGTCCATACCCATCAAGCTTCAACTTCTTATTCTCTCACAGCGCTAAAGATTAAACACATAGTTACTGCGCTCTCTCCTCATGGTAACATCATGCCAGTGTTTCGTCTGGTCAAACTCCAGTACACTCTCTCAGTTACAAAGGGATCATTTTTTATAAAGCAGACCAAACCTTTACACAATGCACCAAATACTCTCTCAACAAAACACAATCAGTGGGAAAGATATTCTAACTTTTATACTTCAATCATTTTGCATGAAGAGCCACATATCATTTACTTCCTGCCCCTGTATGAATTCTGTCAGTGACTTATGACCAAGGACATACAGGTCCTTTTCAACAAAAGCACTCGCCAACCTCTCTAACATTTAATAAATATAACTGTACATGATGATATTTGTTGTTCACACCTGAATCATTTTTATACCTTGTGAACAGCTATTGCCCAAACACTGATCCTGCTGGCACCCATCAATCCTTCAGTCCAGAGAAAAACAGTATTCTTCTCTATTCTCCATTACCCAATATTTAATCCATGTGGTATATATTCCACCCCTACCTACCCATGGACTCGAACATTCCCCACTCACCTGTATTCAAACATGTCAAACGTCTTCTAAAAATACAAATACTCCACTCCCATTGGTTCTCAACTGTCGATGTCACAACGGACAATCTCCATCAACAGGTTTATCAAAGATCATTTCCCTTTCCTGAATTTCGGCCGAATGTACCAGATTATATAATTATTCTCCAAGTTTCTAGTTATCACATTCCTTATAAAAGGTTTCAATATTTTTTTCCCTCAGCTGACATCAAGATATTTAGTTTTCTGTCTTCCCTCTCCATCCTGTTTTAAACAATGAAGTTTACAATAGTTGTTTTCCAGTCTGCAGCATCCTTTCCAGAATCTCACTAGCTTTGAAGAATAATCAGTAATTCTTTCACTAGCTCTGATCTCATCTCAATCACTCTGAGATGGAGCTCATCTGATGCAGCAACTTAAAAACTTCAATTCAATTAGATTTTCAATAACATACTCTTCATTAATTCTGATTTCCTGCAGTTTTCCTTTTTTACCAGTCACTCTTCTCCCCAATATTTCTGGAAATTAGTTTCTGTACCTTCCTCTGTGGAAATGGAAACAATGCATTCCTCTCAGCAGGGAGATGGCTGCAGTCAGCTCGTGAACATATTGGAGGACTGCACTTCAGAGATGGTGGAGATATTACCCACTGCTGCCTGCAATGTTCCAGTATCAATCCAGTTTAATTCATCGTGAGTGCCAGCACAGTCTTGTCCCTGGTATGAGACTACAGGTTATAATGAAGGAGGGGATACAGCTCAGTGACAACCTCAATTTTGAGACAAGCTGGTATTACACTTTACACCTGAATGGGTGCAGCTTAGACAAATGTTCCTGGAAATCCCAGAGAGTATAGTACAGTGCCCTGCTCCTCCCTGTTTGCACAGCTTCCCTTCTTTGTAGTCGTCGCTCCATTTGTTTGCAATGAACGCAGACACAGTGCAAATGCAGTATTCAGAGTGGGGTCCACAGACCCTCGGGGCTCCCTGAATGAACCCAGTAGCTGACATCACAATCCTGAGAACACCATCCACAGAACCTCCACTGACTTTCTAGATGACAGCAGCAAGTCAATTCCCCACACCCACAGTGCATTCACTCAGTGTTGAAAATGCCTCGGGCTCCTCAGTTTCGCTTCCTGGCTGAGAAAGCTCTTACATCTCCACACAGTCGCACAGTAACAGTTCCTCTCTCCAAAGAAGCAGTTGACAATGTAACATTATGTTTCTCTATATCTCAGCAATTACAAGTATTGCTGATGGAGTTGATCACCACACTCAGAGATGAGAGATAGAGGGAACATAACTCACGGTAAGCAGGGACATCCCATAATAAATGCGATATTCAGGAATATGTGAAAAGGGGAAATATTAGAATAACTTCCCGTTGTGTTTTCCTTCTAGTCCATCGTCAGCAATCCTTTTGTTTGCTTTACCTTTCTCTCTCTCTCTCTCCCACACACACACACACGCACTCTTTCTCTCTCTCTTTCTCTCTCTCTTGCTGGACATCATCCACTCAACACAAACCTCCCGCTCACCGTTCCAACCATCTCTGATATCATAATATTATTTCTCAGTTGCATTCAGTTTTGATAGGTTTACTCAACTCGAAACGGTATTTGTGTTTCTTCCGACAGATTGCCATACCTGCTGAGATTCTCCAACATTCTTTCAGACGGTGGTGAATTTTATTTCAGATCGCCAGCATCCACATTTCCTTGGTTATTTCACCTTTAATGATGTTGTTTCGCGGAATGCCAGCATCACTGGTAAGGGCAACATTTGTTGTTCATCACAACTGCCCTTGACCACGCGGCCATTTGTCAAGGCAATATGCAGGCAACCATATTGTTGTGGGTCTGAGGTGACACTAAGTTCAGACAGGGCAAACATGTTAGGTTTCTTTACCAAAGGTTATCAATAAAATAAGAAAAGAAATCCTGATGTTTTATGGTTACCATGTGTGAAATTAGGTTTCAGTCCAATTTTTGCCATTGGAATTTAAATTTAGTCATCGACTGTGGTAGGATTTCAGGCAATGCTGCTGGATTCATATCCTGTGTCACTGAATTACACCGTCAGTGACATTATTACTCTATTTAAGAGTCCCTGTTGTGAAGTAACTGTAGAGACAAGAACATGTTTGTGGTCAAACTCTTTGGAACTGGAAGAGAGGTCAGAAGAGAACTGGAGCCATAAAATCTGTTGTTAACGAAGGGGTAGGTGATGGCGAAGTCAGCAACAGAACTCAGGCAGAGCTGGAGATTGGGGATATTATGAAGGGGGTGTCAGCAGGTTTGATGACAGAGAGAATATGGAGACATAAAACAGTTCACGGTAAAAAGAAGAGTCAAGGTTCCGAACATTCTTATTCCTTCTCAGATGTTTATGTGTAAGTAGTTTGGAAATGCATGAGAAGGAAGTGGCGTTTGTGACGGAAAGTTTATGTATTTGTTAAATATAATCAACCAGAATAGCAATAACACTCAGCATCATTTATAGAATTGACAGAGATAGTCTTACCAGGAACACCAATAATAGCGAGGATGGGATAGTACCCAGCTTGAATAATGTACAGTACAAATCGTATCCACAAATGTAACTTCGGCGAATCCCGAGAAAGATAGTAAAGACCCCAGGATAAACTCCTGTTCATTGTTGGAACATTGCAGCCTAATGTTCTCAGATTTTGATCCATTGTTGGAACATTCTAATGTTTTCAGATTCTGATCTCTCTCTCTCTTTCTCTGTAGCTGCTAATCCCAATCTTGTTGAGGTTGACTCTACCCCGAATACTATGTCATAACAAGGTGAAGTAAGTCCCTCATTATGGAACGAGGGAAATCCTCCAGTGACCCAGTTAGGTCCAGGAAGACTGATATTAATCACAGTCACTGAACAAACAGCTCCAGTTAACCCATTTCACGGCAACTCTGATATATCACAATAATACTTGGTGTGGGTGGGATTTTGATATCACTGATTATTGGTCTAATGGCATATCTCCAGTTGTAAACTTAGAGGTGAGGGAGCGAGATGATTCTTTCCCATCACAAGCTCGATGATTCTGCTGTGTTTTGGTAGAGTCGGAATTGCTGGGCTCCCGAGGCCGTCTGTGTCTGATCATCAGGCCTGCTGCATCTTTTCATTTTATTTATTTATGTTTAACTTTGACTTTTGTCTGTCCAGCATTTAACGGCTCAGGTGGGTTTAAGCATTTTTGAGAGACACCTACAGAGCCATAGACGATGTAGATACAGTCCATTCCTTGTGTTCTTGCAGCCGCGGCCTGGTCCTGTGCAGTGATGGTCAAACTCTCACAGAACCAGGATTCTTCGTTTTACCTTTTTGCCAGTTATTGCTGGGTTCTCAGCAGGGTTGGAAGGCAGGAAATCCCTCCCGGGTGCTACACATTGACTCTGTGATTTCTCTTGGAACTGTCTTTTAATGTTCTTTCCTCCTGGATTGGGGAATTGCATGTCAGTTTCCTGCATATGTTTTTTGACATTTGTGTGCTATTGGATGATGCCATATTGGAGCAGTTACTGTATAGTAGTTAAATAAACTATTATTCTGCTAAGACTTCCAACAGAATTATGTTATTGCAAGTTCCTCTTCCTTTTGTTGTTGTCTTTTATCAACAGTTTTCGAATAAATTGTGATTTGCTTAATGACGAATATTTTGATCATGTAAATTCTATCTCAAACATAGCACCTCATATATACCAGGGGAATGGGCCGACCTGGAGGAGTGATAATCATGTCAGGAATTATATCAGATACTTAATCCATCTCTCAGATCCAGCCCGGACATGTATAAGCCCAGATGAGATACCTGCTCAGCATGAAGCATTGCGTAGACCAGGCTAGTGTACGACTTAGCAATCCGTCGAGGATCGAACATTATTTAGAGCTCACCAGTTCACCATTATCTATAAACTTGTACGAGATGATCTGTTCAACACAGGGTGCTGTGCAGAACATACAAAGGCATTGTTCTATACACACGGACTGGATATCTGTGCAGTATGGGGAGCTGTGCAGTGAATAGCAGTGAATTTATCTATTAATCTGGAGCAGTTACCTTCCCAGCATACACAGCAGTGTACACCAATCACAGCATTGCTGAGTAACACTGTGTTAGATCACTGCCCAGCGAGGGGAAACGTGCAGCTCATACTGGAAGTGACAGGATGTGCAGCTCCCTCCATTTCCAGCTCCATACCTCCATTGTGGCATGACACTGGAGTGCTGTGGGTGTGAAACTCACTGCCAGAGAGAGATGGCGGGGGAATCAGTTTAAATACCAACAAATGGGAGGAGCTTGGTTACAAGACAGGGGGAGATTGAGAGAGAATTTCAGAGAAGGATCTGATGGTAGGTTTAAAAATTGTGAAAGGAAAACATTTCGATAGCAGCTTGTAATATAGGCCACTGTTTACAGGAATGATGGGTGAGCAGGATTTGGTGTAAGTTAAGATGATGAAGTGTTTTGGATAAGCATTTGTCCTGCAGCTTTGTAATTGGGAGTAGGGTCAGAAGAGTCTTCGACTCATTGGGCAGAATCTGACAATAAATTGTCTTAGTACCATTTTCATTGAGTGTGACAGAAGGAATGTCTGCACGAGGCAGAGCTCGTTTCCTGGTGTTATCTTATCGAACTCACCTCATTAACTATCCACATCACGCCATGGTGTCCCTCTCATTCAATGCCAGCCCGATTCTCCCACACATCATGGATGGAGGTACACATCATCTCTCGGATGCCCCTGGATATGCAGTGATCCCTGGTACTGCTGCCATCATTAAAAGGCCAAGGGGCACACGGTTGAGCTTTCTCAGTTTGGAGCTGCCCTGCACAGTTTACCCCGAGCATGGAAGATTAGGGAAATTACACCACAGCTTGTCGACAGGGTCACAGAAGTCCTGGTGAATGGTCTAGTACAGAGGGGGACAATTCTCTTCCCAGAGGGAGCCACACCATCAGACTCACCGAGCATGGTTTGAGCGCACCACCTAGCTCAGTGCAGTATCTACGGTCCGAAGAAAAGTCCAGCCACACCGGCAAAGCACCTTCCCCGCTCTGTCAGGATAAGGGTCACCGTATTCTCTCTACTCTCTCACACTCACTGTATATCTGTTAGAGCCTTCCCCAGAATAAGGCTCCATGACTCTCACCACCGCAATACAGCACCTCTCTCTCTCTCTCACCTACGCAATACCCCCACATGGTTATAAAATGTTGTTATGAGTACAGTTTCTAGAATTCTCTGGATGATATCGTTTGTACAATGTTCCAGATAATTTTAAAAATAATTCAACTTGAGAAAAATATTCATCCCCCAGTATGTAACGCATCAGAGGAAGTAGCAGAGTTTTAATTTTTTTTTAAAATCACTCAGGATGAAAGTGCATCATGAGGCCATTAAGCCTCTCAAATATGCTCCACTGTTCAGGCAAAGGGAGCACCTAAACACTTGAAGACTCACTCTCTTCTTGAAGACAGGCGCCACTTTGGGGTTTCGCCAGTTTCACTGCAGCACTCCTGTAATCCCGAGAGTTATGGAATATTTCACACAATGCTACCAGTCACTCTGTAACCACTTCTATAAAAGCAAGCTATGAATTACTGATGAGGTGTTTACCCTTGGTCTTTTCTGTTTGAGAAAAGCCTTCTTCGTTTTGTTAAGACAGTGCAAAACTTTCATCTGACTACAATTTTGTTTATAATATTGAAACACTTTGTGCCTTCCCCGTGAGGTACGATGTAAAATACTGTTTTAAATTCTCTGCCTGTTCCCTGAAACCAGTTCCCCAGTCACATCCTCCAGGTGTCCCACATATTCTCTCCTGCCTTTCTTCTAAGGGTCACACGCACATCATGAACTTTTTTTATTCGATATGGGAAAACTCTTGCGGTTAGTTTTTTTTTCATATTTCTTACCAGTTTTGGAATATATTTCTTTGTACTTTGTTTTGTACAATCTGCTTCTGGTTCCAAAAGTAAACTTCCCAAATGTGGCCGACGCTAGAGCTCACGAATTTGAATTCATTAGTTTGTGATTGATTAGTATCCTTCACAGCCTTTGTGTATCATGGGTGGTTCATCTTCACATCTTCATATCATCTTCTTTTTGACCAGAGTCAATAATAGCTGAGCGTTAATAAGCAGTATCTGCTTAAATGTTCCCCCACCCCCCACACATCTGCTGACCTTCACCTGTGTCTATTTTCACACTCCGTATTTGACCAGATATATTACATAAATCTGCATTTGAAATGCCTGGCTCTTATCAGTCATTCAGGGGGAACCTACGTATGTAGCTGAACACATGGAGAGTGACTCCATTCTGTCAGTTTTTCTGGCTCTGTGATTTCTGTTCAATGATGTCACATCCCAGTGGGAAGCTTCCTACATGACATCCTTTACTCTCAAACTAGAAATGCCCTCACTCTGATGTACTGAGCCTTCAGCTGTGACTGTCCCGTCTCCCTCACTTCTGCCCTCACTCCATCCCCTCCTTCCCAGAACAATGATAGATCTCCCCTTGCCCTCACTTCCTACTGCACTAGAAGCTGCATTCACAGAATCATCCTCCGCCACTTCCACCACCTCCAGCAGGACAGCACTATCAAACATATTTTCCACTCCCATTCACTTTCAGTATTTCACAGAGAGTATTCCTTCTGTGGCACGCTCCATCACCCCGAACATTTCCTCACAACCCCATGGCACATTCCCATGTAAATGCAGAAGCTGCGACATTTGCCTATTCACCTCTTCCGTCCTCACTGTCAAAGACCCTAAACACACCTTTAAGGTGAATTAGCATTTCAGTTGTACTCTTTCAATCCAGTCTCCTGCCATTGCTGCTCACAGTGCAGTCTCCTTTACATTCGTCAGCCAAACAGAAACTGCTTTGAGGAACAAATCCACTTTGTCTGTAGGAATGACCATTTCCTTCTGATTGCTCCCCATTTCAATAACCTACATTTCTGACAGGATAATGAGAATTATTTGAGGAGGTAACGACGCGTTGAACCAGAGAAAGTGACATATCTGAACTTCCAGAAGGCCTCTGATGTGGTACCGCACAGGAAGCTGCAGAGTAAGATAAGGACCCATGGTGTCAGAGGCCAGGTACTCGCATGGATAAAAGGTTGGCTGTCTGGCAGGAGGCATAGTGAGGATAACATTGTCCCTGTCAAGATAGCAGCCGGTGACTACCAGTGTTCCACAAGAGCAAAGGTTGGGACCACAACATTTCACCTTATAGGTTAATGATCTGAGTGGTGGGACAGAAGGTATTCTGACTACGTTTGCAGATGATGCAAAGATAGGTGGATGGGCATATAGTATTGAGGAGGCAGGGAGCCTGCAGAAAGAATTCAACAGTTTAAGAGAGTTGGAAAAGGAGTAGCAGATGGAATACAATGTGGGGCAGTGCGAGGTCATGCACTTTGGTATGAAAATACAGGCATGGACTATTTACTAAATGGGAAAAAAATCAGAAATCTGAGTAACAAAGTGACTTGGGATTCCAAATCCAGGATTCGCCTTACATAAACTTGCAGGTTGAGTCAGTAGTTAAGAAGACAGATACAATGTTGTCATTCATCTCGAGAGGAGTAGGATATAATGGTGGGATTCTGAGGCTTTCTAAGGCTCTGGTCAGAACACATTTCCAGTATTTTGTGCCTCATACCTCAGGAAGGATGTATTAGCCTTGGTGTGTGTCAAGAGAAGGTTCACCAGAAGCTTAACACGTGAGGAACGTTGGAGGACCCTGGGTTTATACTCGATGGAGATTAGAAGGATGAGGGGTGATCCAAATTGAAACTTACAGAATACTAAATTACCTGAACACAAACAGAATTGTGAGGACGTTTGCACAGGAGGACACAGGCTTAGAGCAAAGGGAAACCCATCAGAACAGAGATAAGATCAAACGTCGTTAGCCAGAGGGTGGTGAAATTGTGGAATTCCTTACCACAGAAGGCTGTGGAAACCAGATCATTTGGCACCAACGATATCGCCAGGAAAGGGACTGAGGATCTGAAAAGTGACCTCAGAGAGTTAGTTTGCAAGCTGAAGAGCAGGACGAGTAGAGAAGTGATCTCAGGTTTGCTACCAGTGCCACGGGCTAGTGAGATGAGGATGAGTCAGCGAATGCAGCTTTACACGTGACTGCGAGGCTGGTGCAGGAGGGAGGGCTTCAGATACCTAGACCATCGGGATACCTTCTGGGTAAGATGGGACCTGTACATGAAGGACGGGTTGCACCTGAACTGGAGGGGCACAAATGGCCTGTTTGGGAGGTTTGCTCTGTTGATTCTGGCCGGTTTAAACGACTTTAGCAGGGGTGTAGGAATAAGACCGCATGCCTGAGAGGGGTGAGTTGCAGACGGGACAGTGAGAGGGTATATTGAATCTATTAGGAAGGTTTCTCACGCGATGAAACAAAGGGATCAGTTAAAGTGCGTCTGTTTTAATGCAAGGAATGTCCGAAATAAGAGTGATGAACTTAGAGCATGGATCAGTACTTGGGGCTACGATGTAGTGGCCATAACGGAGACTTAGGTTTCACAGGGGCAGGGATGGTTGCTTGATGTTCCAGGGTTTAGAACGCTTAAAAATGCTTCGGGGCAGCACGGTGGCACAATGGTTAGCACTGCTGCCTCACAATGCCAGAGACCCGAGTTCAATTCCCACGTCAGGGAGCTAACTGTGCGGAGTTTGCAAATTTCCCCCGTGGGTTTCCTCCCATGATCCAAAGATGTGCAGATTAGGTGAACTGGCCATGCTAAATTGCCCATAGAGTTCTTTGAAGGGATAAATGTAGGGGAATGGTGTGGACTTGTTGGGCCGAAGGGCCTGTTTCCACACTGCAAGTAATCTAATCTAATCTAAAAAAGAATAGGGTGGGTGGAAAATGAGGAGGGGGTATAGAGTTGCTAATCAAAGAGTGCGTCACAGCTACAGTAATGAAGGTTGTTGAGGAAGGTTTGTCTACTGAGTCAGTACGGGTGGAAGTTAGGAATAGCAAGGGAACAGTCACCGCATTTGGGGTTTTCTACAAACCACCAAATAGCAGTAGAGAGATTGAAGATCTCATAGGCGGGCAGATTCTGGAAAAATGCAAAAGTAGCAGGATTATTGTTATGAGTGATTTCAACTTTTCCAATATCGACTGGAACCTCCTACGTGCAGATGGAGTGGATGAAGCCGTTTTTGTCAGGTGTGCTCAAGACGGTTTCCTTGCTCAGTATGGAGACAGACCGAAGAGGGGAGAGGCTATTTTGGATTTGATGCTTGACAACGAGCCAGAACAGGTGTCAGAACTCACGTTGGGAGAGCACTTTGGTGAAAGTGATCACAACTGCCTCACATGTAGCATCGTCTGGGAGAGTGAAAGGAGCAGTTTCCGAGGGAAGATATTTAATTGTGGAAAAGGAAATTAGGATGTTATCAGACAGGAATTGGGAAGGACAGACTGGGAGCAATTGTTCCACAGAAAGGGCACAGCAGACATGTGGAGACTGTTTAAGGAGCAGTTGTTGTGAGTGATACACAAAGTTGTCCCTCTGAGACAGGTAAGAAGGGGTAAGATTAAGGAATGACGAGAACAGAGGAACGTCTCGTCAAAAGGAAGCAGGCAGCTTACGTACGATGGAGGAAGCAAGGATCTAGCACAGCTTTAGAGGATTACAGGCTTGCTCGAAAGGAGATCAGAAAAGGACTGAGGCGAGCCATGGTGGGTCACGAAAAAGGCTTGGCAAGAACTATTAGGGAGAACCCAAAGGCATTTTACTCATACGTGATGAATAAGAGAATGATCAGGGAGAAGGTAGGGCCAACCAGGATTAGCATAGCGAACTTATGCGTGGAGTCTGAGCAGATAGGGGAAGTCCTAAGTGAGTTTTTTGCTTCGCTTTTCACCAAAGAAAGGGAACTTGTTGTAAATGAAACTTAGAGGAGCTGGGCCAGATCAGTCTTGACCAGATCAAGATTGATGAAGTTGATGTGCTAGCAATTTTGGAAAACATTAAGATGGATACGTCCCTAGGGCCAGACCAGATATATCCGAGACTGCTCCAGGAAGAAAGAAAGGAGGTTGCTAAGCCGCTGGTGAGGATATTTGCCTCCTCACTCTTCACAGGAGTCGGACCAGAGGATTGGAAGGAGGCGAATGTTGCTCCTTATTTCAAGAAGGGTAATGGGGAAATCCCTGGCAATTAGAGACCAGTCAGTCTTACATCTGCGGTCAGCAAAGTTTGGAAAAAATTCTGAGGGATAGGACTTATGACTATTTAGCAAAGTATTGTGTGATTAAATGTAATCAGCATGGGTTCATGAGGGGCAGGTCATGCCTCACAAATCTTATTGATTTCTTTGAGGAGGTGTCAAGACAGGTCAACGATGGTCGAGCAGTGGATGTGGTGCATGTGGACTTCAGCAAGGTATTTGATAGGGTTCCCCATGGAAGGCTCATTAATAAAGTCAGGAAGTATGGGATACAGGGAAATTTGGCCATCTGAATTCAAAATTGGCTGGTTGGCGGAAGGCAGACAGTGGTTGTAGATGGAAAGTATTCTGCTTGGAGGACAGTGTTGAGAGGGATCTCACAGGGCTGTGTTCTTCGGCCTCTGCTCTTTGTAGTTTTTATAAATTACTTGGATGAGAAGATAATGGTGTGGGTTAGTAACTTTGCTAATGACAAAAAGGTTGGAGGTGACGTCGATAGTATAGAGGGCTACTGTAGTCTGCAGCGCGACATAGACAGGATGCAGAGCTGGGCTGAGAAATGGCAGATGGAGTTCAACCTGGATAAATGCAAAGTGATGCATTTTGGAAGGTCAAATTCGAATCCTGAATATAGCAATAAATACAGGATTCTTGGCAGTGTGGAGGAACAGAGTTATCTGGGTGCACAAGTGCATAGATCCCTCAAAGTTGCCACCCAAGTGGATAGGGTGTCAAGAAAGCATATGGTGTTTTGGATTTCATTAATAGGGGGTTCAAGTTTAAGAGCCGTGAGGTTTTGCTGCTGCTCTACAAGTCCTGGTGAGACCACACTTGGAATATTGTGTCCAGTTGTGGACGTCCAACTATAGGAAAGATACAGAGGCTTTGGAGAGAGTGCAAAGAAGGTTTACCAGGATGCTGCTTGGCTTGGAGGGCTTGCTTTATGAAGAAAGGTTGAACAAGCTTGGATCTTTCTTTCTGGAGACAAGGAGGAGAGAGGAGAGCTGATCGAGGTGTACAAAATAATGAGAGGAATAGATAGAGTCAATACCGGGAGACTTTGCCCCAGGGCAGGATTGACTAGTACGAGAAGTCATAGTTTGAAGATATTAGGAGGAAGGTAAAAGGGAGACGTCAGAGGTAGGTTCTTTATGCATAGATTTGTGAATGCATGGAATGCGTTGCCAGCTCTGGTGGTGGAAGCAAAGTCATTGGGGACATTTAAACGACTGTTGATTATGCACATGGATAGCAGTGAGTGAGGGGCGCGTAGGTTAAATTACTACATTTTACATGAGGATTAAAGCTCGGGACAACATCGTGGCCCAAAGGGCCTGTTCTGTACTGTACTGTTCTATATTCTATGTTCCGTTTAGTATATTTAAAACAGACTCAGATAAGGTTTGATTGACAAGGGGATCAAAGATTACTGAGAGGAAGCAGGAAAATGGGGTTGAAAATCTATCATTCGTGATCGAATGGCGAAGCAGACTTGATTGTCCGAATGGCTTCATTTCTGCTCGTATAGACTTGTGGTCTTATAATATTTCGGCCCTGGATGGCACGGTGGCTCAGTGGTTTGCACTGCTACCTCACAACATCAGGGAACTGGGTTCGATTTCCTCTGGGTGTTGTAGTTTCCTGCCACAGTTCAAAGTTGTGCAGGTTAGGTGAACTGGCCATGCTGAATTGCCGATTGTGTTCAGGGATGTTGATGTTAGGTGCAATAGTCAGGGGTCTATGTATAGTATTAGGGTAGAGAATGGATAGATTCACATATTCTTTGGAGGGTCAGTATAAACATGTTGGGCTGAAGGGCCTGTTTTCACACTGTAGGGATTCTAAGAAAATGCATTTTCTTAGAATCCCTACAGTGAGAAAACAGGCCTTTCAGCCTAACAGGTTTATACTGACCCTCCAAAGAGTATGCGAACCTATCCCATGAACACAACCCAAAGAGTATGCGAACCTATCCCATGAACACAACCCAAAGAGTATGCGAACCTATCCCATGAACACAATCGGCAATTCAGCATGGGCAATGAAGCACAACCCAAGCTAGAGTAACACCTCACTTTACACTTTGGTACGTTACAGTCTATAGGAATTAATATTCAATTCCATAACCTCACATCCTGCACCCACTATGGCTGTTCTCCATTTTCCGTACACGCTCCCTCTGTGCTCCCTAAGTTTGTGTCTTGTTTATGTTGCATTCAACAGAGGAAATCAATTTCTAATATTTACACATTAATTTAAACCCATTACATAACTGTGTCTCTTTCACCACAATTTAAAGCCCATTTGTCTTTTACACTGGGCCTCCAAACACTCTTTCCCACCTCTGCCAAGATACTAAAACACTCACTTTCCAATCATTTACACTTCTGAAGATGATTTACACTGGACTTGAAACATTAACATTGTTTCTATGTCTCTGAGATGCTGCCAGACCCACTGAGTTCCTTCAAAAATGAAAAGTTACAGAATACATTTTCAATATAGCAAAGATCATTGGATACAGGAAATCTGAAACAAAAACAAAAATTGTTGGACTTACTGGGTGCTTTGAGGAATAATCACAGAACCCGAAAGATTACCTCTGCTTTCACTACACAGATGCTGTCAGACTTGTCAGTGTCTTCAGCAATTTCTGTTTTTGAACAAGTTTCAAACATGTTTGTCAAAGCTGCTCACACGCCCTGACCAACATGGAGCGCCATACACCGGGAAGTGAATGATCACGCAAGGTATACAAATTCATTTGTTCTGAAACTACATAAGGCTGTCATCACCGACACTACAGAGCTCTTAATCATGGTCATGGAGAGAAACAGAGGGAAACACATTCGCTTTAAAGAGAAGATGGCATTCCCGGAGGGGAAGAGATTCAGGTGAAAACGTTAAATGCTTTTGAGGAATGTGACAAATTGGATGCATGGCATCATGAAGATACCCTAACAGGATGAGAATTCTTCAAAAAGGAAGTGTTCCCACATCAGAAACCAGGATAGGGCACTGTGTACAGGGGAGAAGGGTGACCGTGTCCCCATGCAAATTGAGGACAGGCAGCAGAATTATATTGCAGAAATTGCGGCTCAAACTGGGCATTCATGTGATGCTGCACATCATCGCAGCTGTAGTAGCAGCAGCAGTAGTAGAATTATATTCAACCACAATATAATCTCTCAGTCTACCATGACCATAAAGCCGATCTCCGGTTCAGTGATGAGTGTGGGTGAACATGCCACGGTCAGAACCGTGTGTACCTAAACCTGATGACAACCCATTCAAGCTACCACACTTACTGCTTACATTAACAAACAGCAGAACTAACATCTGATAGAGAGGACGCCATTATCCCAAGACTGTGACCATTTCTTTTAAAACCAGATATGAATTACTGCTGGCCTGTCTACTCTTAGTCTACTCTTAATCTGTTAGAAAAATCCTTGTTTCTTTTGTTTGAGATGTTTCAAGAACTTCCCTCCTATTACCATTTTGTGTACATCATTGATATACTTACTGTGCCTTTCCCTATGAGGAAAGATGTAAAACATGGGTGTAAATTATCTGTCTGCTCCATGTAGCTAATTCTTCAGTCACACCCTCCAATTATCCTCAGTATACTTTCCTATATAATTTCACCGAAGGTCACACACTCATCTTGAACTTTTGTATATGCTCGGAAAAGCTCGTGCTGCTTGTTTTTGTATTTCTTGCCAATTGACTACATCTTGTCTATTCTCCCCTTTTCCTCACTTTCTCGATTGATACAGCCATATAGCGCACAAACAGACCCTTTGGTCCAACTTGTCCATGCTGACCAGGTTTTCCAAACTAAACTATTCCCATCTGATTGCATTTTGTCCATATGCGTCTAAGCGTTTCCCATTCATATGTTTGTCCTAATGAGTTTGAAATGTTGTAGCTGTACTTGCACCTCCAACTCATCCTCTGACAGTCTAATCCATATACACACATCACCCTCTGTGTGAAAATATTGACCCGTCGTCCATTTCAAATCTCCCCTCTTTCACCTTAAACCTGTTCCTTCTATGGTTGAACTCCCCCATCCCGTGGAAAAGACCTTGGCTGGTCACTCAATTCAAACCTTTCATGATTTTATAAACTTCTACAGTATCATCCCTCAACCTCCTTCGCACTATCTGACACTAACTTCACGAACAAGCATTTAAAGATAAGCACTGCAAATTTGAGACAGTATTCAAATGTCAGGTAAATAACACTAAGCCCAAGTTTCCTACTGTGATTTGTTTTTCTCCATGTTACAATACTCAGGCAGCAGGAAACTGTTACGAGTACCAATAAGAGGTCAAACACCTGAATTGCTTTGTCCAAACCGTGTGATAGCACATCTCTGGCCTGAACCATATAAGAAGGGGAATTCTTGTTCCACACAGTCAGCGTCTTCCTTTAGCAGAGTGAGATGAAGGCTGAGTATACGTTTTGAAATTTGGATCACAGTGTGAATTCAGTGCAAAGGGGGAGAGGTGTTTTCAATAAGGTTTATTCCAGGAATGATACTTTCCGGAGTGAGATGTGAGTGGGAGGGTGTAAAACAGCATGAATGGAGAGGCCGAGCCACACTGAGACCAGAGCAAAGTGGCATCACAAAACGCAGCTTGATGCGACAGCAGAGTAGGTGGACTTGATCAAAGACTTTCAGGTGAAGACTTTCAGTTGGGTTGGGGACCATAATGTGTGAGAATGTACTCTGTAATTTGAGAGGAAGAACCTGGAATCAGGAAGGGGAGATGAGCAGGGAAGAGGATGGTGCAGCAATGGCAGTGTTTTCTTCAGGGTAAATCAGGAAGCACACCTGAAATTCATGCCTAACATCAGCTTATGGTCCCTGAAATAAACATTATAAATCTGGCCCTGCACTAATGCTCATCAATAGTATCCTTGAGAGCTTTTGTCAACCATGGGTGGTTCACCTGCTTTTCGAGTTCTTCTTTTTGAACAGAAACAATAATTACTGAGCGGTTTGGGATATCTGCTTGAATGTCTGCTCACGTATACTCACTGACCTTCCTCTGGGTTTATTTTCCCGTTCCGCTTCAGACCAGATGTGAGGCAGAAATCCTCAATTTAGATGTCTGGTTCATTTCAATCATTCAGGGGGAACTTCCGCATGTGGCTGAACACATCATCAGCGGAGGCTGACTCCATTCTCCAAGTTTCTCCATCTCTGTTATTTCTGTTTGATGATGCCACATTCCTGTGACCTGCGTCTAATGTGACCTCATTTTCCTTCAAACCAGAAATCCCCTAACTCTGGTGGCCAGAGCCTTCATCTGTCACTGTCCCATCCCCCACGGTGTTGCCCTCAATCCGTCCCCTCTATCCCAGAACAATGATAGATTCCTTTTTGTCCACACTTCTTCCTGCACTAGAATCCATGTTCACATAATCATCTTACGCCATTTCCATCATCTCCAGCAGGACAGCACCATCAAACACATCTTCACCTCCCGCCCACTGTCAGAATTTCGCAGGAACCGTTCCCTCTCTGTCCCCTCCATCACCCAGAACACTTCCCCACTCCCCCATTCTACCTTTCCATGCAATTGCAGAAATTACAACACTTGTCATTCACCTCTTCCCTCCTCACTGTCCAAGGAACCAAACATACCTTCCAGGTGAAGCAGCATTTCATTTGTAAACTTTCAATCTGGTCTCCTATCATTGCTGCTCACAATGCAGTCACTCTATATTGGCGAGACCAAACAGAGATTGCTTTGAGGAACACTTCCACTCTGTCTGTGGAAATAATCTTGACCTTCTCATTGCTTCCCATTGCTTCCCATTTCAATAACCTACCTTGCTCTCATGCTAACATTTCAGCCTTGGGCTGCTGCAATGTTCCAAGGAAGCACAACCCAAGCACGAGTAATAACTCACTTTACACTTTCGTACGTTACATCCTGTAGGAGCAAATGTACAATTTCACAACTTCACAGTCTGACCCCATTATAACTGTTCTGCAGTTTCCGTGCATTCTCCCTCCTGGCCTCCCTACGACCTTGTGTGGTTGAATCTTCTTTATCGTTCATTCAATACAGAGAACCCCTTTTCCCCATTCACATTTTAATTATTAGGCTACTTCACATGATCTTCTCGTTCTTCACAACTAAAAGCATGCTTGTCTTTTGCCACACCCTCTTTTACCCGTCAACCCACTCCCCACATCTGTCAATGGATTATAAAGCTCATTTTTCAATCCTTTTCATTTCTGAAGAAGTGTCATACTGGACTTGCAACACTAACTCTGTTTCTCTGTCTCTGCAGATGATACCAGACCTGCTGAGTTTCTCTAGAAATGAATAGGCTCAGAACAAATTTTCAATTAAACAAATAACTATGGATACTGGAAATGAAAATGCAAAAATGGCTGGAGAAAATGGGAGCTCTGTGGGCGGCACGGTGGCACAGGGGTTAGCACTGCTGCCTCACAGCACCAGAGACCTGGGTTCAATTCCCGCCTCAGGCGACTGACTGTGTGGAGTTTGCACATTCTTCCCGTGTCTGGGTGGGTTTCCTCCGGGTGCTCCGGGTTCCTCCCACAGTCCAAAAATGTGCAAGTTAGGTGAATTGGCCGAGCTAAATTGCCCGTAGTGTTAGGTGTAGGGTAAATGTAGGAGAATGGGGTCTGGGTGGGTTGTTCTTCGGCGGGTCAGTGTGGACTTGTTGGGCCGAAGGGCCTGTTTCCACACTGTAAGTAATCTAACCTAATGTAGAAGATTCACAGGCCCTGAAAGATTAACTCTGCTTTCACTCGACAAGATGCTGACAGACTTGCTGAGTTTCGTCAGCAATTTCTGTTTTTGAACAAGTTCCACAGACGTGTGTTAAAGCTGCTCAAACGCCCTGTCCAACACAGAGCACCGTGCACTGGGAAGAGACTGACAATGCAAGATGCACAAATTTCTTGGACTGAAGCTACATAAGGCTGGCATCTCTGACACTGCAGAGCTCTTAATCATGGTCAGGGAGAGAAACAGAGGGGAACACATTCACATCAAACACAGAAGATGGCATTGGGTGAATGAAAAAGATTCAGATGCAAACGTTAAGGGGTTTGAGTAAAGTAACAAATTGGAGGCGTGACACCAGGGAGAGCAGAATGAGAATAGGAAAATGGAAGTGTTACCACATCAGAAAACAGGTTAAGACACTGAGTACATGGCTGATGGATGAATGGGTCTTGGTGTGAACTGGGGGATAGTCAGTAGAATTGAATTGAACATATTGGAGCTCAAAGTGGGCATTCATGTGGTGCAGTAGAATCACAACAGCATCAGAATTGTAATCAACTACAATCCGTAACATTTTCCCCAGGGATAATCCCTCAACCTACCATTACCATCAAGCTGATCTATGGTTCAGTGATGAGTGCGGGTGAACATGATAGGGTCGGAACCATGTGTACCTAAACCTGATGACAATCCATTAAAGCTACCGCACTTGACTGGTTACGTTCGAAACAGCAGGACTAATATCTGATACAGAGGGCGAAATGATCCCAAGACTAACAGATCAGATCGAAGTTGTGCAGTGCTGTCACATCCAGACATAAATGTCGATGGATTATTAAACAACTCACTGGAGGAGAGGACTCCATAAATATCGCCATCCTATATCACGGGACAGCCCTGTACATCAGTGTAAAAGACATGGTTGTATTATCTGCACCGTCCTCAGCCAGAAGTGTTGAGTTGATGATCCAACTCACCCTCGCCATGCTGCCCACAGAATCACAGATGCCAGTCTTTAATCGATCTGATTCACAGTATGTGACATGAAGAAACAGCTGAACACAGTAAATACGAGAAAGGCAATGGGCCGTGACACCATTCCTGAAATAGGACTAAAGACTTGTGCTGCACAACAAGCCGTGTGCCTGGGGAAGCTGTTTCATTCCAGCTCCAACTCTGACATCTCCCTGGCAATGTGGAAAATAACTCAGCTATGTCCAATCCTATAACAAGGGAATAACTACAGTCTGACCATTTACCACGCCCTGAGTCCCGTCACGATAGTCACGTTGGTGGGAGTTCTTTTTGACAGAGCTGTCAAGCAGCACAGAAGTAACCAGCTCAGTGTGGTTTCAGATAGGTCCCCGTGTGGAGATGGTGCTGTTGTGGAAAAGTCACTGGATTACTAATCGAGACCAGGCTAATGCTCTTGCAGCTGGTGGATGTTATAATTAATAAAATATCGAGATGTAAAACCTGGAGTCATTAACAGTGACCTTGAAGCCAATGTCGATTGTAAACACCAATTTCCTTCCTCAATTTCCTTTCAGGAAGTGAATCTCCCGTGCTTTCCTGGTATGGCCTAAACATGACTCCAGACACACAGACATGTGATAAACTCTTCAATGGTCCTGGAACGGACAAGCAAGACACTCTATTGTATCAAATTGTTCCAGGGTCTTAAAGGATAAAACTGTACAGATCACCCAGCACCAGCGTCAGTATTGGAACGGGAAATACTACTGTGTTGACCCTGCAGAGATTTCTTTCCTAACATCTGAGAGTTGGTGACAGGATTTACAGAGCTTTCCCACAGACTGCACAGAAACATCGGGAAAGGAGTAGGTCATTCAACACACTGAGCCTCCCCCATTCTAGTTCATTTTGAAAATCTCTTCAATTCAGTTTTCCCCACAGTGTTCGTATCCTTTAGTATGGTTAAACATCGGAATATATAAAATAGGAACTACTGTATTCGCGTTGGTCCATCAATTTTGATCCTCCATTCAATATACAGGCAGTTATCCAATAAAGGTGTGTTTATTAAACGCAATTTCGCTGCAACACAATTAGTGAATTGTGCCCCTTTCTTTATAAAGCGAGCTCCCGTTCACTGTTATGGGAGTCCATCCCTGGCACCAGCTGAACAGTAAATCCCAGCCTCAGGATTCCTCTGTCTGTCAAATGCACCATCAGTGTGTTCAGATAAAGCAGGAATATAATCCGCTCTGCAAGCCTTAAAACTGTGCCTGAATGTGTGATTCGTAGTCTACATTTAGAAGGAAATTAATTTCAAACCGGGAGGCAGATATCTTGGAGAGAACTGGAATCCTGCATCGGCATCACATGGTCAGTCAGCTCGTGCGCTTTCTGAAGATCTTGGTGAGAGGTGCAGGGCTGTCGTCAGTGACTGTAGTGTTAAAGTGTGACATTTACTCTACAAATTCATTGCAATATACGGTTTAAAGATTTATGCAGCCTCGGTTTGGATGGAATGGATGAGGGTTGCTGAGGGATAGACTATAAATCTTTTAATCTTTTTAATCTGTCTTCCCTGTATGTGGGAGTATTATCGGAACACTGCACTGTTGTATATGTTTCACCCTCTTTTAAAAGGAGGCAGGAATAAAATAACAGACGGGCTGCATAAAATGTTTGGTGGAGAAGTTTCTAGATACCTTTGTCTAATGCTGCTCCAAGTTTGAAATTCCCTGTTATCAAGTCCTTTCTTAACATTGTGACATCATTCAGAACATTCAAACTGCTGCTCAGGAACAGGGACAAACAGGAGGTAGTCACTCAACTACTCGATTCTGGGACACAGGGTCAGGAGACAGTCTTTCAACTGTTCGAGATTGGGACACAGGAACAGGAGGTAGTCACTCAACTGCTCGAGACTGGGACACAGGGTCAGGAGACAGTCACTCAACTGCTCGAGACTGGGATACAGGGAAATCTGAAGACTAGTGAGGCCCCAGATTTCTGTTTCCCGGGAAGAGGAGGAGGTGACTCACTACCCACACGTCTGGGGAGAAAAGGAAAATTGGCTTGTTACTAAAAGAAATATCTGAATAAGTTGCATGAGCGAGCCATTGAATCCTGCTCCAACATTCTTCAAAATCATGACTGATCTGATGGTGATTCCCTCATTCCATTTTACAGAGATTCCCCTCTCTGCAGCCTCTGCTCCATTTGTTGGTCATGTTGCAGATCCAGATACTGTAACTACAGTCACCATGTTTCATCCAGAGTTGGGTCACCAAAGCCTCTGGTCTTACTGAATTTTCACAACAGTTTAAAACACAGCCTCCAGGAAACCATCCCCAGCACTTCCACGAACATACTAAGTCAAACGTCAGTGAAATGCAAGTGAGAAGCCTGGTCTGAATCACTAACAGTTGTGGGGATTCCTCATGTTACTCAGCACATGAGCAGCAGAGAATGATTAACACAGGCGATCAATGGATAGGCACAGACCAAGTTACAAAGATGTGCCTCAAAACTGCTAAAACCCCACTCTCTAACATGGAGCACAGGGCAGAACACTGGGTAATACACAGAGACAATACATGCACACAGACCCACACGGCCACACAGACACATTAGCATCTTTAGGATATAACTAGATAAGTTATACTTAATGATGGGATCAAGGCTTGTTGTGAGAAGGCCGGAGAATTGGCTTGAAAAGCATGTCAGCCATGATCAGTAGCTCAGTAGACTGGATGGGCCAAATGGAATTTTATTCTGCTCTAATTATTTACGGTCATAAATAATTACCGTCCATCATAATTATTTACGGTCTATGGTACATGCATTTGTCTGTGATTGTGCGCATACTTCTGTGTGTGTCCATGTTTTTGTGTCTGTGTTTTTGTGTGTTTGAGTGTGTCTGTGTGTACATGTCTGTGTGTGTGTTTGAGTGTGCTTGTCTGTGTATGTATCTGTGTGTGTGTGTCTGTGTATGTTTATGCTCCTCAGTATTTTCAGAAACGGAAATATCAATGTACATTTTTTAAAAATTTCTATTTTGTTTGACATTCACCTTTCCATCATAATTTGAGGAACTTTGTTTTCGTCATGAATTTGTTATTTTAACAAATGAAGGAAATCAATCTGATCTCATCCAAGGATGACCCTGACCCAATGTGAGACCTATAACATTGGCCATATCATCAACCTGGTTACACCGATAATTCGCTGTGACTAATGGAACAGTGGCAGTAGAAAATAAAACAGTTACCCAACAACCCAAGGAACTCTGGACCAGTGAGCCTGACATCAGTGGTGGGTGAGTTGTTGGAGGGGACTCTGAGGGATAGCCAATTGCATGTATTTTCAAAGGCAAAAATTGATTGGGGATAGTCCCCATGGCTTTATGCATGAGAAATCGTGTTCTACGAATTTGACTGAGTTTGTTAAAGAGGTGACAAAGCAGATTGATGAAGGCAGTGTTGTAGATCTTTTCATGCAACTCGCTCATGCAACTTGTTCAGATATTTCTTTTAGTAACAAGCCTATTTCCCTTTTCTCCCAGTGCCCCAGACGGGTGGGTAGTGAGTCACCTCCTCCTGTTCCTGGGAAACAGACTGGAACAAGTTGTTCGACAAGATTCTGCATATTAGCAAGTTAGTAAGGTTAGGTTACATGGGAACCAGCGCACCCAAGCCAATTGAATACAAAATTAAATTGAAGGAAGGAGAGAGAGGTTGGTAGAGGATTGCTTTTCAGACTGGAGTCCCGTTTTAAGGTACATGGGGAAATATTTTAGAGGGAACTTAGACACAATGTTTTCATACAGAGGGAGGTATCCATATGGAATTATCTCCCAAAGGAAGTGGTGGAGACTGGTATCTTGATGGGGATTTGAACAAGGAGGTTTAGAGGAATATGAGACAAATACACTCAAATCAGACTCGATCACAATGGGATATCTGGTCAGCACTTACACATTTACATGCTTTATGAGTCTATAAGAGGGATGAGCAGAAATTCTAAACAGGCATTTCAAGTAGGAATTCTCTTCCCCACAAGTTTGAGATATCTCTTTGTTTATACTTATTCTACGGTGAGTTAGTTAAATATTGGACAGAGAAGTGATTCTTGGATAATAGCACACAGACAGGTAAGTGGAGCTGAGACCACAACTTGATCAGCCACAATCTTAGTCCCTGGTATAGAAGACTCGAAGTGTCCAATGACCCACTCCTGCTCCTCAGTCCCATGTTTCTGTGTTCCATTCAGCCCATCAAACCTGCTATACTGGAGCAATTAGAGGCTTCTTACTCCTTTCACAGAAACAGAGGAGATATTTCAGCCCCTCAAAACTGTCAAACCCAGTCTGGGCTGGTTTGGAAAGTGTAATTAGAAAACCCAGGCAGTGGTATGAAAGAGGGTCCACATCATTCCTAACTGAGCTTCCCCTTTCTGCAACCTGTGCTTCGTTTGTTGGTCAAGTTGTAGACCCAGTTTCACTGTGAATACAGCCTCCATTCTTCACCCAGCGATGGTCCAGACAATCTGGTCATATTCAACACCAGAGCTTTCAGGAGAATAACAGCCTCTACTTCCCAATAATAGAACGTGAGAAGGCCACAAACAGGAATATGTCATTCATCCACACGCCCCCTTGGTTTCGAAATGGATCCTAATATTTCCCTGGTTATTCAGCAATGGATGAGACCTGAACCATGCTGGAATAGATCGCAGCCAAGCTGCAGAAGCATGACCAGGAGATCCAGCGTCTCGGCCCACATGTCGTGGAGGTGGAAGAGTGGACTGCGGCATTGGAAACCATGGGGAATCCTCAGTGGGTTGGGTCCAAGCCCTAGAATGGCAGGTACAGACCTTAGTAGAGCAGGTCGACGACCTCGAAACTTTGAGCCGTCAGAAGAACATCAGTTTGGTCGGGCTGCCGGAACGGGAACAAGAATGCCAGCTCGTCAGCTTCTTGGAACAATGGCTCATACAATTTTTGAAACTGGAAGTCAGGGCAGACTGGGTGCGTGTCGAGCGGGCCCATCGGGTCACAGTGTGCAGGACCGGATCGGACTAGCATCCCTGTCCAGTCCTTGTGCAACTCCAGCACGCTAGAGAACAACAGGTGCTGGAAACTTCTTGGGTCGTACAATTAAGGGGAAACTTTAACTGACGTGTGGACCCGGAGGTGGATAGGATGTCAAGGGGTATCGGAGGTATTTCCACACGACCCAGGCAGCTGGTGGACTTGAACAGGTAGCTGGGTTGGTGGATGTGTGAGATGTGTTCACCCTGAAGATAGGGACTTCACCTTTTTTTCTAACCCACATAAATTATTTACTAGGATTGGCATGTTGTTTGCCTCATTGGTCTTTTTAAATTAGATGCTGTCCTTTAGAATTGGGAAGGATCCTCCTGAAGGATAGCAAATACATTGAGTATTTTTCGGGGGAATTTAGTTTTATTTTGGAACATGAACTTGTGCACCACCAGTAATCTGACAGTGCTCTGGGAGACTGCCAAAGCCTATACAATGGATTTGATTATTTCTTACTCAGTGACTCAGAAGCGGCAGAAGGGAGAACTGCAGTGTATGCTTGAGGCTAGGCTGAAGAGAGCTGATACACCATATTTTGTCAGACCGTCTATAACTGAATTGCAGCAGATTACAGCCCTCTGGACTACTCTGAATGCTGCACTCGCCCAGAGAGCAAAGAGAACAATTTCCTTTGTGAATCAGAAGGTATTCGAGCATGGTGATAACCAGAGCTTCTTCAGGAACCTGAAACGTCGATTCTCCTGCTCATGCCCGAAACGTCGATTCTCCTGCTCATGCCCGAAACGTCGATTCTCCTGCTCCTTGGATGCTGCCTGACCGGCTGCACTTTTCCAGCAACACATTATCAGCTCTGATCTACAGCATCTGCAGTCCTCACTTTCTCCATGGTGATAACCAGGTAGATATTAGGCGTACTTGGCCAGAAGGAAGATTGCTGCTATTATCACCCGCGATCCCAAAAAGATTAATGCAGCATTCAGGAAGTTCTACTCTGGGTTGTTCCAGTCAGCGGGTTGGGAGGACTGATTGGCGACGATGGAATCATTTATTAAGACCTTGGACCTCCCAGGTGTAAGTTCAGAGCAGGCGTCTCTTTAGAATGCCCCTCTCATAATCAGAAAGATACAGGAGACAGTGAGGCAGCTCCAGAGTGGTAAAGCCCCCGGCCCAGATGGATTTTCGGAGTGAGATTTAGAAGGAGTTCATAGACATGCTGGCTGGGCCAGTGTTGGATATGTACAATTACTCATACTTTAGATTTAGATTAGATTACTTTAGATTACTTTACTTTAGATTAGATTAGATTACTTTACAGTGTGGAAACAGGCCCTTCGGCCCAACAAGTCCACACCGACCCGCCGAAGCGCAACCCACCCATACCCCTACATTTACCCCTTACCTAACACTACGGACAATTTAGCATGGCCAATTCACCCTAACCTGCACATCTTTGTGACTGTCAGGACTACCTCCTATCCTCTCTGAGAGAAGGAAATATTCATCTTATTCTCAAGAGAGGGAAAGTCCCAGAGGATTGCACTTTGTATGTGCCTATTTCATTATTAAACGTGGACTTTAAAATTTTGTCGAAAATGCTGGCTTTGAAGGTCCATTGTGAAAGAGGACCATTTTTATTAGGGGCCGTAGGTCCTCTGATAATATTAGAAGAGTGCTAAATATGGTTCCAGTGTGCCAGCAAGGTTTGATTCCAGGTTCGGTAGTCTCCCTGGATGCACCGAAAGCATTTGACCTGATGGAGTAGATGTGCACCTTTTATGTCATTGAATGGTTTGGTTTTGGAGGGGTCTTCGCCAGGTGCGTGGCAGTGTTATATAGTGACCAGAAAGCAGCGGATTTCCCTTATGTTATAAGATCTGACCATTTTCTTATTGACAGTGGCAGCCAACAAAGTTGCCCCCTTTCACTGTTACCATTTACATTAATGATTGAGCCGTTGGCATCCGGAGTGACGCCAATATCACTGGCAAGGAGGTAGGACCAGGAAGGAATAAGATCAGATGGCGTTCCTCTCTTTCTAACTAACCCAATGATATCTGTGTCCTGTTTAATATGAATGATTAATGTAGTTGGATCTTTCTCAGGGTATAAACTTAATTTTATGAAATCGGAGGCCATCCCTGTTGGCGTCTTACTAGAGTACCAACCTTGGGGTGGAATCTGATTTCCTTCCAGATGGTCACAAGGATGTTTCGGTATTTTCATCATCCAAGTCTTCAATTAATTATATAAAGCTAACTTTGTGCAGTTGCTAGAGAAGATAAGACAGAATCATCCAATATTCTGTTTGGGTTAGCTCTGGTTAAAATGAATGTCCTGACTTGTTTATGATACCCCATGCCAATTCTCCCTTCGACGCTGCCCAAGCAGGCGCTATGGAGGATTAACAGTTGGCTTTGATCTGTCATCTGACGTCACAGATGGCCTCCTCTTAAGCTGGACAAATTGCAGCTTCCACAGTGAATGGGGACGTGTAGATTTTCCAGACTTCTAAGAAATACCAACCAAGTTCCTTGCTTTCCGATGTGACTGATTGGACTTATCAGGACTCATGGTCAATTTGGCTGGACATCGAGGCCTTCCAGGCAAATTGTCCAGTCATTAATCTGTTGTTCATGGACAAGGTGAGGACTGTTATGGAGAATTGCAGAAACAGATTGTCCTTAACACAGTGAAAGCATGGAGAATGATGGGACAAGTTGCGGACTCTTTACAAAACAAAAACCTCGGCTTTCACTCCCATTGTAGGATTGGTAGGATTCCAGCCAGGATTGATGGATTCTGGCTTTAGGCACTGGGAATCCAGATGGGTTTCCTGTTTGGGAGAATTTTTTGACAGGGAGGTCATGATGAATTTTGAGCAACTGAGCCAGGAATATGAGGTATCTGGGAAGGACCTCATTTGTTACTTTCAACTTCAGGACTTTATACAGAAAAAAGACTATATTAATCATTCGTCTCTGCACGTCAGATATGGAGACGAGAGTGCTTCAGAGTACGGGCACTCTCTCGTTCAGCACTTTCTGTCATTTATTAGGAGGTAGTGTCTTGAAGGACATTGAGCCTGTTACACCAGAACAGGAAGAGGCTATTCAGCCCCTGGAGCCTGATATACATTTACAGGAGGTGGCCAGTCAGCTCCTCGAGTCGCTAATACTGGGCCCAGAGTAGGCCATACAGCATCAGTACCCTGTTATGCAGCAATAGGATCAGTCTAGTCAGCCTCCTCAAGTCGGTAACATAGGAACTGAAAGAGGTCACACAGGGACTGGAGATTGTTGCACTGGGATACCAGGAGGATATTCAGTCCCATCGAGCCTGTTGCACGGGAATTGGAGGATGTAAACTATGAGATTTCTTATGGGAAAGGAGGAAGAATTTTACCTCACATGTCTGGTGTATGGGAACAGAAGAAGGCCAATCACGCCCTCAGTCCTAGATCAGGGATTCAGGAGAGACCGTTCAGTATCTCCAGCCTGTGATGTAGGAATATGAGAAGGTTTTTTCAGCCTCTCAAACTGTTACACAGCAACAGGAAGGTTGCATAAGACCTAACGAAACTTACACATAAACAGGAAGAGGACAGGCAGACTATCGAGATGGTGATGTGGAACACCAGAAAGACATCAGCCCATCGATGTTGTGCACAAGGAAGAGAATGAGTCCATTCAGCGACTCCGACCTCTTACAGAGCAATCAGAGCAGGTCATTTCACACCATGTGCCAATTATACAGGATTGGAGCAAACAAAGAGATTATAGACAGGGAAGAATTTAGAATGATCACCTTCATGATGGAATATAGTAGTGAGAGTATTGTTCAAATTTAAGAAATATTGGTAAAGTCCATTATTCAGGAATTAATGACAAGAAATTTGCAAAGTCAAACCACAATCCATCAGAATCAACATGATTTGGATCATGGGGATCCTAGAGATGAAATATTTGGACTTCCAGAAGGCATTGAATAGCTCTGCACAAATTATTAATCTGCAGAATAAGATCGTTTACGATTAAAAGTAATTTATCAGCTTGGATACAGGCTTGGTGAGGCAACAAAATGCAGAGATGGAAAGAATATGGGTCATTTTCTGATGGTAAAATTCAACTTTTAGGAAACCATATGTCTTGGTCTACAGGCCCCAACTATTTACAATCTATAGTCTTACGTACTTGAGAGGATAGAACATGTTACAACCAAATTAACAGATGACTCTAACTCAGGTGAGAAATTGCAATGAAGATGGAAGTAGTTAGTAAATATATATGGATAGGTTGGGGCAACATTTGACAGAAGAAACTGGACAACGAAAAGTATGAGTGTATCCATTTGGATCAGTGTAGCAGAAAGGCAAATTATTATCCAAATGGAGAGAGACTTCAGAATGATTAGGTACAGAGGGATCTGGTTGTCCGCGTCCATACTACAGAATACTCCGATGTAGGTACAGCAGATAATGAGAAAGGCAAGTGCACCTTTGGCATTTATTTCTAAAACAATGGATTATAAAGGGAGGGAGGTGTAAAATCGCAACTGAGTACTGTGTGCAGTCTTGGTGTCCTGACTGTAGGAGGGATGTATTTGCCATGGAGTCAGTTCAGAAATGGTTTACTCAATTTACTCCAGAGATGAGGAGATTGTCCTCTGAAGAGAGATTGAGCAGTTCAGGACAATACTGCCTGGAGTATAGAAAAATGAGAGGAGATGTCAGAGGTCTGGACGATGTTAAAGGTGATTTACAATGTAGATGTGAAGTTGATATTTCCTCATGTGGGACAATCTCGAACGATCCTAAAACCATAGTTTTAGGATGAGGTGGGGGAGAAGTGAAACAGGGGTGAGGAGAAAATACTTCTGTCACCGGGTGGGAATCTGTGTAATTCACTGTCCCAGAGTGCAGTAGGTGCTGGGATATTGAGGAAGTGAAGGAATATGGAGAGCGGACAGGAACGTGGAACTGAGGCCGCAATGACATCAGCTAAGATTGTATTCAATGTTGGAAGAGGCCTGAGGGGCTGGATGGCTGAACTGATGCTCCTCGTTCTTATTCAGTGCTTCGAATGTTTTACACATAAATGGGGAGGACTGG
Organism: Chiloscyllium punctatum; assembly: GCF_047496795.1. Classification (NCBI taxonomy): domain Eukaryota; kingdom Metazoa; phylum Chordata; class Chondrichthyes; order Orectolobiformes; family Hemiscylliidae; genus Chiloscyllium; species Chiloscyllium punctatum. The sequence continues at coordinate 55,674,672 of NC_092785.1, read as the reverse complement.
TTATCGGACAGGAAGCAGGCACTCCGGATAAATCAGCCTTACTCAGTTTGACAGAACGTCACCAGTGGAGTCACACAGTGACCAGTGCAGGGTTCACAGCTCTTTACAATCTCTATCAATGATCAGGAGGAGTGGAACAAATGTACTGTAACTATGTATGCTGATTAAACTAAGATAAACAGGAAACTAAATTATCAAGGGAAGGTGGAGAGTCTGTAATTGGATATGGACAGGTGAAGTCAATGGATTAAAGTTTAGCAAATGGGATTTAAGATAATATATTGTCTGTCCTTTTCTTTAGGAAGAATGGTATGTTACTGAAGAATGGTATGTTACTGAAACGGAAAAATACTACAGGACTTAGTGATGCAGTGTGTACTGGAGGGTTCATTCTGACCTGATCAGACAATGGGAAATGTTGCTCCATCTTCCTGACGTTCCCAGGGACCCCATTGCTCTCAACCACCATATATATCCTCCGTCTCCAAATGGTGATGTTGACGTCGGGATACTGGGAGATGATGGATCGGTCACAAACTCCTGCCTGGAAAGTACAGAATCATAGAAGCTGAGTGAAACAGTGACCCCGGCAGCACCGTCCTCCCCCTGGTGTGAAGCTGCAGATCGTGTTGAAGGAGGTGACACCGCTCTGTGACCAGCTCCTTGTTCAATCAGGGTCCCCTCACACTCTGCCCCTGTGTTAAATGTAACTTGGGAAGCTGTTCCTGGAAAACCCGGTGTGGATACAGCAGATCCCTTTCCCCAAGGACACTCACTCCGTGGTTTCAGATCTTCCTCTCTGTGCAGGCTCTGCTCCATTTGGTGTTCATCTTACAGACCCAGGTGTTGTAACTACAGTCCCCATGGTCCATCCAGAGTTGGGTCACCAAATCCTCAGGTCTCCCTGAATGTCTGAGGTGGCTCACAGCACAACCTCTAGCGAACCATCCCCAGCACCTCCACTAACTTTTCAATAACAGGAGTCAGTCAGAAGCCCCTCAGCTACAAGTTAGAGACCTGCTCTTTTACAATAATACTCGAGAGGTTTACTCGTGTTACTAACTGCACAATCATCTGAGAGGGACAAGCACAGGTGTTCAGTGGACACGCACAGACCAAGGTTCAAAGACATGCCGAAAGCTGCTGGAACCCCTGTCCAACATGGGGCACCACATGGGACACACCGGGAAGTGAGCAGCAGCCCAGCACACACACCCCTGTCCATGGATCACCACATGGGGCACACCGGGAAGTGACCAGCAGCCCAGCACACACACCCCTCCCTGTCCATGGAGCAGTACATGGGGCACACCGGGAAGTGAACAACAGCCAAACACACACCCCCCTGCCCATGGAGCAGGACATGGGACACACCGGGAAATGAGCAACAGTCAAACACATACACCCCTGTCTATGGAGTACCACATGGGACACAGCGGGAAGTGAGCAACAGTCAAACACACACCCCTGTCCATGGACTACCACATGAAACACACCTGGACATGAACAACAGCCCAGCACACACCTCCCTGTCTATGGAGTACCACATGGAACACACCTGGACATGAACAACAGCCCAGCACACACACCCCTGTCTATGGAGCACCACATGGAACACACCGGGAAGTGAACAACAGCCCAGCACACACACCCCTGTCTATGGAGCACCACATGGAACACACTGGGAAGTGAACAGCAGTCTGACACACACCATTTCATTGTTTCTGAGCTTCGAAATGCCAGCTCCCGATACACTAGGGATCCAAATGGGACCCACAGCCGGGACGGACAGGAGACCACGAGCCATACGTTTTTCACATTGTTTCTGAGCTTCATAATAATTTCCCCGGGATTCCAGGGATATGAGCACCAACGGCCAGGTTAAGGTACAGAAGGATGGATATTCATGTGATAATTGGATGATTACTTGATCGAAAAGATCGACAACGTGGCTCTTCTCAGACAAATGGGATTAACTGGATAAGTAGTACTTTCTTAGGTCCAATAACAAAAATATGAATATAAAGTAAATGTGCTGACAAATCAGCTGAAATCCACGTCACAGAATCAGACACCATAATCCAGATGACACATCTGTGCAGCATGTAGCAGTGTTCAGACCAGGCTAGTGTACTGCTCAATACAACCCAGCAATCTGTGCAGACCACACCAGTCCATGAACTGCCTCTCCAGCACTGGGAACTATGCAGTGAACAGCAGTGAATTGTTATGTAAACCAGGAGAATTTACCCTCCCAGCATGTAGAGCTGTGTATGCCACCCAAGGGCATGGATCTGTAAACCAGGAGCATTTACCCTCCCAGCATGTAGAGCAGTGTACGCCACCCCAGGGCATGGATCTGTAAACCAGAAGCAGTTACCCTCCCAGCATGTAGAGCTGTGTACACTGCCCCAGTGCATTGTTCAGTAACACTGTGTTAGATCACTGCCCAGCGAGGGGAAACCTGCAGCCCATGCTGGAAGTGACGGGATGTGCAGCTCCAATCCATTTGCAGCTCCATATCTCCATTGTATCAATGGATGTAGAATATCTCAAGAGGAAGGAGGAAAATGACTTAGGGTTAAGTAGGCAAGGATCAGACAAGGCTCTAGAGGTTACAAGGTAGTCAGGAAGGAAGGGAAGAATAATCTCAGGAGAGCGAGAAGCGGGCATGAAAAAGACTTGGTGAGTAGGATTAAGGTAAAACTTAAGATGTTCTATACTTTTGTGAGGAATAAGATAATGGCTTTAGTGAGGGTAGGGCTTATCAGGATAGTGGAGGGAACTTGCGCCAGGAGTCAGAGAAGGGAGGGGAACATAGAACATAGAACACTACAGCGCAGTACAGGCCCTTCAGCCCTCAATGTCGCGCTGACCTGTCATACTAATCTGAAGCCTAAACAACTTACACTGTTCCGTGTACGTCCATATGCTTGATAAATGACGACTTAAATGTACTTAAAGTTGGTGAATCTACCACTGTTGCAGGCAAAGCATTCCAAAGCTCTCTGTTTAGGTCTTTCCTGGCTACTTTGTAACCCTCAAGTGCCCGAACTGAGCCTTCACATCTCATCCTAACATAAGTCGCCGTCTTCCTCTTGACCAGAGATTCCACTTCATTCGTAAACCACGGCTCCCGCACTCTACAGCATCCTCCCTGCCTGACAGGTACGTACATATCAAGGACACACAGTACCTTTTCCTTGAATAAGCTCCACATTTCTACTGTGCCCATACCCTGCAGTTTCCTTCCCCATCATATGCTTCCTAAATCTTGCCTAATGGCATCGTAATTGCCTTTCCCCAGCTGTAAGTCTTGCCCAGTGGTATACACCTATCCCTTTCTATCACTAAAGTAAACATAACAGAATTGTGATTGCTATCACCAAAGTGCTTACACTTACAAGTCTAACACCTGACCAGGCTCATTACCAAGTATCAAAACTAATGTGGCTTCGCCCCTTGTTGTCCTGTCTATATACTGTGTCAGGAAGCTCTCCTGCACACACTGGACAAAATCTGGCCACTCTATAGTACTCGTATTATAATGTTCCCGTTCAATATTTCAAAAGTTGAAGTGCCCCATTACAGCTACCCTGCCTCTCTCACTCCTATCGAGAATCATCTTTGCTATCCTTTCCTCTACATCTCTGGAACTATTCAGAGGTCTATAGAAAACTCCTAATGGGGTGACCCTCCTTTCCTGTTTCTAACTTCAGTCCATGCCACCTCATTTGACGAGTCCTCAAACATCCTTTCTGCAACTGCAATACTGTCCTTGACCAACAATGTAACACCTCCCCCTCTTTTACCATCTTCTCTGTTCTTACTGAAACATCTAAATCCTGGAACCTGCAACAACTGTTTCTGTCCCTGCTCTAACCATGTCTTCAAAATGGCCACAACATTGAAGTCCCAGGTACCAACCCATGCTGCAAGTTCACCCACCTCATTCCGGGTGCCCCTGGCGTTGAAGTGGACGCACCTCAAACCAACCTCTTGTTTGCCGGTGCCATCTTGCGTCCCTGAAACTTGATTTTAGAACTCCCTCCTCTCAACCCTTTCTATACTCTAACTCCAATTTTGGTTCCCATCGGCCTGCTGGATTAGTTTATACCCACCCCAATAGCCTTAGCGAATTCCAACCCCCCCCCCCCCACCAGGATATTGGTACCCCTTTGGTTCAGATGAAGCCCATCCTGCTTGTAGAGGTCCCACAGACCCCAGAAAGAGCCCCAATTATCCAAGAATCCAAAATCCTCCCTCCTGCACCATCCCTGTAGCCACGTGTTCACCTACTCTCTCTCCCTATTCCTTGCCGCACTAGCACATGGCATGGGCAAGAAACCAGAGCCAACTCTGTTTGTCCTAGCTCTAAGCTTCAATCCTAGCTCCCTGAATTTCTGCCTTAAATCCCCATCTCTCTTCCTACCTATGTCGTTGGTGCCTATGTGGACCACGACTTGGGGCTGCTCCCTCTCCCCCTTAAGGATCCAAAAATCACGATCAGAGACATCACGAACTCTGGCACCTGGGAGGCAACACACCAACCGTGAGTCTCTCTCATCCCCACAGACCCTCCTATCTGTCCCCCTAACTATGGAGTCCCCAATGACTACTGCTCTGCTCCTCTTCCCTTTTCCCTTCTGAGCAGCAGGGACAGACGCTGTGCCAGAGCCCTCTACCCCACTGCTTTCCCCTGGTAAGTCCCCCCTCCATAGTATCCAAAACGGTATATTTATTGTTGAGGTGAATGGCCACAGGGGATCCCTGCACTGTCTGCCGGTTCCCTTTCCATCCCCTGACTGTAACCCATTTGCCTTTTTCTTGTACCTTAGGAGTGACTACCTCCCTATAACTCCTATCAATAACCCCGTCTGCCACCCGAATGATCCGAAGTTCATCCAGCTCCAGCTCCAGTTCCCTAACGCTGTTTTCAAGGAGCTGGAGTCAGATGCACTTCCAGCAGATGTAGTCAGCAGGGACACTGGTGGTGACCATTACCTCCCACATTCTGCAGGAGGAACATTCAACTGCCCTCACCTCCATTCCCACTAGTCTAAATTCCCAAAGAGACTGTTGAAAAAAAAAGGAATAAAAAAACTCGTTAACGTTCCAAGCTGTGGCACAGGTACTTTGTTTTTGGTTAGAGGAGGAGGATGGGTGCTTTAACAGATTATAAGGCAAGGTAAGCTTTTCTGGGTGTTTGGTTTAATTCACAAACAGCACACTAGGAACATTGTGTTCAGTTCTGGTCGCCTTGTTATAGGAAAGATGTAGAAGCTGTAGTGAGGGTGCAGAGGAATCCCTATGGTACAACAGAAATTTTGGCACACACCACACGATCGAGTGAAATATTGAGGAAGTCACCACGCGAAAAATAAATACTGACAGATTCTGCATTTCTGTATGAACGTCGGTGTGTCAGTGTTTGTGGTGTGTCTGTACTGATGTCTGCATATCTGTGTGTGCACGTCCATCAGTGTATTGACATTTCTCTCTGTGTGCTTTAGTATCTGTGTGACTGCACCAGTCTCTATATGTGCCTGTGTATCTATATTCATATCTGTGTGTATCTGCGTGTCTCTGTGCGCATCCGTGTGCGCAGCGGATCTGTCAGCCTTTGTGGTGCTTAAAGTGATGCAATGTCCGCCTCTGCTGGTCTTCACACTCTACTGCATTGATGGCAGTGGAGGGAGAAAACCATAAGGGATTCAGTCTAGGAGCTGGGGAGAGGGAGGTAGATCATAGCACTATCCAAACTGACAGCACCATCTGCACATGCACACGCACACACACACACACACACACACACACAGTTGGGTATAGGGATGATCATAATTATACTGAGGACACTCAAAGTAGCAAAAGCTCCTGAGTAATATATGTGCTCGCTCAGCAATGTGAAAGTGATTTGTCTTTGAAGATTATTCCTTACACAGAGTGTACACCTTAAAGAGTATTTCCACTGCAACTGCAACCAAGCAATTCTGACCAAATCATCTGTAAGGTGATGTGATGAATTTATTACACGTTCTTTAAATTGAAATATTTTATCATTCACCCCTACAAGGTGAAAGTGAGAAAGGATTGAAAAGTCCTGAAACTGACCCAGTGGTGATGGTAATATATCTAGGTATCAGACAAAACTGTTCTGTGCATCCAAAGATATTTGCAAAACCAAACAGCCATGCAATGTGAGATATTCACAGTATTTGATGTCCTCTGACAGAGAGAAAAAAACTGACACTTGTGCAGTGGCATGGGGAGACCAGCAGAGGTTGGCATTGTATGACTATAACCTTAACAGGGACAGACGTAGAGGTAGAGGAGGGGAGTAAGGGTTTATCTCAATTTCAATGGAATTACCCCCAAAATCACACAGCCATCATTTCACAGAGATGCACACAAACATACATAGACACATTAAACACACAACACGTATACATACAGATATGGACACTTACACACAATCACATGCACACACCCGCACACACAGTAGTTTCTTTAAGAAATAAGTATGATTTTTCATGAATAAGGGAATCAATGGTCAGTTGGTGCGGGAAGGAGAATGTGGCTGAGAAACATTTTAACTGTGATCAAACGGCACAGCAGATCCAAGGGGCTAAATGACCTAATTCTGTTCCAATTTCCTTTTTTGTGAAGGGATTCATTTTGGAAGTCGAAGTTGCATGCAGATTACTGGGTCAAATGTAGGAGTCATAGCAGTGTGGAGGAATAAACGGATGTTGGGGTTCATGTCTGCAGGTCTCCCATTTGCCACCTAAGTTGAAATGGTTGTTAAGAAGGTGTATGGTGTGTTGGTTTTCATTAGCAGGGGGACTGAGTTGAATAGCCACAAGATTCTGCTGCAGGTCTATAAAGCTCTGGTGACACCACATTTGAAATGTTCTGGTTGCCTCATTATAGAAAGGATATGGAAGCTTTAGAGCAGGTGCAGAGGAGATTTACCAGAATGCTGCCTGGACTAGAGGGCTTGTCTTATGAAGAAAGGTTGAGGGAGCGATGGCTTTTCTCATTGGAGTAAAGAAGGATGTGCTGTAACTTGATAGAGCTGAACAAGATGGAGAGAGTTACAGACAGAGTAAATAGCCAGAGACTTCTTTCCAAGCTGGAAACGGTTGTCACGAGGTGAGCATAATTTTAAGATGTTTGGAGAAAGGTTTAGGAAGATGTCAAAGGCAGTAAGATACCAGCCTCCCTCCCCCTCCCCCCAAACCGGGCCCCTGGTACTGTGAGACAGCCATGCTAACCATAGAGACTCCATGCCCCCCTCCCCCCAAAACCAGATCCCTGGTACTGTGAGATAGCCGTGCTAACCACTGAGACATCATGCACCCCCTCCCCCTCCCCCTTCCCCCAAACCGGGTCTCCAGTACTGTGAGGAGAAAGTGAGGACTGCAGATGCTGGAGATCAGAGCTGAAAATGTGTTGCTGGAAAAGCGCAACAGGTCAGGCAGCATCCAAGTTACAGGAGAATCGACGTTTCGGGCATAAGCCCTTCTTCAGGAATCCTGAAGAATGGTTTATGCCCGAAACGTCGATTCCTGTTCCTTGGATGCTGCCAGACCTGCTCCGCTTTTCCAGCAACACATTTTCAGCTCGGCCCTGGTACTGTTACACAGCTGTGCTAACCACTGAGACATCATGCCCCTCTCCCCCTCCCCCAAGACTGGATCCCTGGTACTGTGAGACAGCCATGCTCGCCACTGAGACACCATGCCCCCCTCCTCTCCCCCCAAACCGGGTCCCTGGTACGTTGAGACAGCTTTGTTAACCACTTAGACACCATGTCCCAATTCCCCTCCCCATTCCTTCAACCGGGTCCCTGATACTGTGAGACAGCCATACTAGACATTGAGACACTATGCCCCCCTCTCCCTCCCCCAAAACCGGGTCCCTGGTACTGAGAGACAGCCGTGCTAACCACTGAGACACCATGCACCCTTCCCCTCCCCCATCCCCCATCCCCCATCCCCCAATCCGTGAGCCTGGTACTGTGAAACAGCCATGATAACCACTGCGACACCATTACCCCGTCCCCGCCCCCTCCCCCAAAACGGATTCACTGTGCTCGGTAATACTGGAGAAAATGTGAATAGAAGTGATGAGCTTAGAGCTATGATGTTGTGGCCATAACAGAAACGTGGGTTTCTCAGGGGAAGGAATGGTTGCTGGATGTTCCAGGGTTTAGAACATTTAAAAAGAATAGGGAGGAGGTAAAAAGAGGAGGGGGTGTAGCACTGCTAATCAGAGAGGATATCATAGCTACAGAAGTTACCATTATCGAGGAAGGTCTGCCTACTGAGTCAGTATGGGTGGAAATTAGGAACAGTAAGGCAGCAATCACCTCATTCGGGGTTAAATACAGGCCCCCCAATAGAAGCAGGGAGATTGAAGAAAGCATAGGTCGGCAGATTTTGGAAAAGTGTGAATGGAATAGGGTAGTTGTAATGGGTAAAAACAATGACTGCAGATGCTGGAAACCAGATTCTGGATTAGTGGTGCTGGAAGAGCACAGCAGCTCAGGCAGCATCCAAGTTGCTTCAAAATCGATGTTTCTGAAGGGCTTTTGCCCGATACGTCAATTTCGAAGCTAGTTGTAATGGGTGACTAACTTTGCCAATATTGAATGCAACCTCCTTCCGGCAGATGGTTTGGAAGTAGCTGTTTTTGTAAGGTGTGTTCAGGAGGGTTTCCTAACTCAGTACGTTGACAGGCCATTTTGGAATTGGTGCTCGGCAATAAGCCGGGGCAGGTGTCAGATCTTGCGGTGGAAGAGCATTTTGGTGATAGTGACTACAACTGCCTCATATTATACATAGCTATGGAGAAGGAGAGAAGCAGGCACAATGGGAGGATATTTAGTTGGGGAAAAGGAAACTATGATACTTCAGACTCCTTTGAGAACCATGGACTGGGTGCAATTGTTCCATGGAAAGGGCACTATAGACATGTGGAGACGGTTTAAGGAACAGTTGTTGCGAGTGATGCATAAATGTGTTTCTCTGAGACAGGTAAGAAAGGGTAAGATAAAGGAACGTTGGATGACAAGAGCGGTGGAGCTTCTCGTCAAAAGAAAGAAGGCAACTTATGTAAGATGGAGGAAGCAAGGGTCTTGCTCAGCTCTAGAGGATTAAAGGCAGGCAAGGAAGGAGCTCAAAAATGGTCTGAGGAGAGTCAGGAGGGAGCAGGAAAAAGGCTTGGCACGAAGGAGTAAGGGAATCTAAAGGCATTTTGCACATATGCGAGGAATAAGAGAATGATCAAAGAAAGAGTAGGTCCGATCAGGGATAGCATAGGGAACATGTGTATAGAATCTGATGAGGTAGGGGAAGGTCTAAATGAGTTTCTTGCCTCTGTCTTTATGAAAGAAAAGGGCCTTGTAGTGAATGAAACCATTGAGGAGCAGGTAAACATGCTGCAACAGATAGACTGAGGAAGCTGATGTGTTGAAAACTTTGACAAACATTAATATTAACAAGTCGCCAGGGCCAGACCAGATTTGTCCTCAGCTGCTCTGGGAAGCGAGAAATGTGATTGCTTCGCTGCTTGCGAGGATCTTTGCATCCTCGCTCTCCACTGTATTCATACCGGAGGACGGGAGGGAGACAAATGTAATTCCTTTCTTCAAGAAAAAAATAGGGAAATCCCCAGAAATTACAGACAGTCAGTCTCACGTCTGTCATCTGCAAGCTGTTAGAAAGGATTCTGACGGATAGGATTTATGACCATCTGGAAGAGTATGGCTTGATTAAATGCAGTCAACACGGCTTTGTGAGGGGCAGGTCATGCCTCACAAATCTAATTGAGTTCTTTGAGGATGTGACTAGACAAGTTGATGAGGGTCAAGCGGTGGATGTTGTGTATCTGGACTTCAGTTAGGCATTTGATAAGGTTCCCCATGGTAGGCTCGTTCAGAACGTCAGGAGAAATGGGATACAGGGAAATTTAGCTGTCTGGATACAGAATTGGCTGGTCGACAGAAGACAGCGAGTGGTAGTGGAAGGAGAATATTCTGCCTGGAAGTCAGTGGTGAATGGTGTTCCACAGGGCTGTGTTCTTGGGCCTCTACTCTTTGTAATTTTTATTAATGACTTGGATGAGGAGGTTGAAGTATGGGTTAGCAAGTTTGCAGATGACACAAAGGTTGGAGGTGTCATTGACAGTATACAGGACTGTTGTAGGCTGCAGCATGACATTGCCAGGATGCAGAGATGGGCTGAGAGGTGGGAGATGGAGTTCCACCTGGATAAATGCGAGGTGATGCATTTTGGAAGATCGAACTTGAAAGTTGAGTACAGGATTAAAGGCAGGTTTCTTGGCAGTGTGGAGGAACAGCGGGATCTTGGTGTGCAGTTACATAGATCCCTTAAAATTTCCACCCAGGTGGACAGGGTTGTTAAGAAAGCATATGGTGTTTTGGCTTTCATTAACAGGGGGATTGAGGTTAAGAGCCGTGGGATCTTGTAGCAGCTCTATAAAACTTTGGTTAGACTACACTTGGAATACTGTGTCCAGTTCTGGTCGCCCTACTGTAGGAAAGATGTGGATGCTTCGGAGAGGGTTCAGAGGAGGTTTACCAGGATGCTGCCTGGACTGGAGGGGTTATCTTACGAAGAGAGGTTGACTGAGCTCGGACTTTTTTCATTGGAAAAAAGAAGGAACAGAGGGGACCTAATTGAAGTGTACAAGATAATGAGAGGCATAGATACAGTTGATAGCCAGAAACCTTTTCCCAAGGCAGCAATTGTTAACACGAGGGGTCATAGTTTTAAGCTGTTTGGCGGAAAGTATAGAGCAGATGTCAGAGGCGGGTTCTTTACGCAGAGTTGTGAGAGCATGGAATGCGTTGCCAGCAGCAGTTGTGGAAGCGAGGTCACTGGGGATATTTAAGAGACTGCTGGACATGCATATGGTCACAGGCATTTGAGAGTTCGTACATTAGGTTTACCTTACATGAGGACCAATGGTCGGCACAACATTGTGGGCTGAAGGGCCTGTTCTGTGCTGTACTGTTCTATGTTCTTTGTTCTAAACAGTAAACAGTGACAAAACACCACAGATGAGTCAGGATATGGAGGTAGAAACAAAGGCAGCATTTTGAATCTGATATGATCCTCTTCTGAAAAACTCATATTGGACTCAAAAAGTTAATTGTGTTTCTCTCTGCTCAGAACCTGCAAATGTTTTCCTGCACTTTCAACTTAGTTACTCTTCTGGACTGTGGATATTTGTCTGATCTGAAAGGGAACAGCAAAGCTGCGATTTCTGTTGACGCTCAAGAATTTGGTTATGGTTTTTGAATGAGAAATGAAAAACGATGTGCCTGACAGCTCCCCAAATACCGATAGTTTATTGCCATTGTCATAATGCATAATGTAAATGTTGAACTCGGTGGTCATGACATCACATGATCAATCCTCTGAGAGTAACTGATTGAAGTACTGATCACAATTGTTATCAATGTCTTATCATGCTCCTGATGTCACTGGCATCATACTCATCCAGCAAGATCTTACCTTTCCGAGAGTTTCCATATATCTATGAAAACATAAAGTATCTTTGAGTTTTTTACCAAGACATATTCATCCAGGGTTTTGGAAGGCACTAGCAAGGGTAGAGTTTATTTGTCGTCCTCAATGGCTCTGGAATAAGTGACACAGAGTTGCCCTGTTTTACCTCTTCAATCCAAAGTAATGCAGATCCAGACAGAGCTGTTTATAGGGGCATTCCAAGATTTTTAACAAATACTTGCGAAGGAACAGAAAAATTAGTCCCTATTCAGGATGACACGCAACTTGGAAGATACCTTGCAGAGACTGATTTTTCTCTTGTTCCCATTCCCAGTGCAGAATGTTCTCTAATTCCCATTAATCACAGTTTTGCTCAGGGTCCTTGATTCCACCCTCAGTCAAGTCCTGCTTCGATTGAAAGGGAAGTCACTCTGATCTCACTGCAAATGACACAGGCAGATCAGTTGAAAGAATAAGGAGCAAAAGACAAGAACACTGTTTGCTTGAAAATTGTCCTCGTAATATTCAATAGAAAATTGATGAGTGGTCTTCCTTAATGTATTATATCAACATGACATCACTTTTCAAACAATATTCTGAACGGTGGGTGTTTTTTCTTTTAATTTGCTTCCAATTCAGTGTAGAAATGAGAAGGTGAATTATCTTCTATAGTGTGTTTATAATCCAAATTTAATTCAATCTTTATCATAATTGCTCTAGCTCTTTCAAACAAAGTTAATGAATGAGCCTGTGTCTATCCTGTAGATGAAAAAGTTCTTTCAGCTCTGACTACTGCAGCGAATGTTGTAAAGAATAAGCTGCAGGCCCACGTAAAATGAAAATGCTGCAGGGCAAGGTGCCAAGCGCTAGTCCAAGATTAATTATGTCCAAGTATTATGAATAATACATGCAGAGGGGCACAGTATAAAAGCAGGATTCAGCTCCATGTCCAAAATACTGTTTGTGGCTCCCTCACAAAAGACCACAACTGATTCACGGTGTAAATTCACCAAAATAGGAAAAAACAAGAGACTGGAATTTCAATTCTGCAACAACATCAGTAGAACAGGAAGAAAATCAAGGTTTGTTTCTGAAATTAATAAATTGCGATGATAAGAATATGGTATATGTGGGGGGGGGGGGGGGTGAGATGTTAGAGGATGATAAACAATGTTGGACGATGATAAACAATGTTGTAGATGACACAATGATTATCCAGGTGAGCAGGAACGTGTTGGTTACAGGAGGGTACAAACAGATTTTCAGATGGCCAGATCAATGACTGATAAAAGGTAATACTGAAATATGAGAGATGCTGCACTTTGGAAGATGTAACAAGACAAGGGAGAACACAAACCATGAAGATAGGTTAGATTTGCTTTTGGAGCAGAGAAAGGTGAGGGGTGAACCTGACAGAGGTGTATTATAGCATGACAGGTATGGGACGAGTCGACAGACAAAAACTATTCCCCTTAGTCAAAGGGTCAAAAACAATGGGAAATACGTTTGAAGTCAAAGAGAATATACTAACAGAGGATTTGTGAAATCTGTTTCGAACACAGAGCATGATATGTGTCAAAAATGCATTGCCTGGGAGGATGGTTCAGGAAGGAAGCCTCACAAACATTATAAAGTACTTGTATCAGCACTGGGTGGTGCAGACTGGACGGGCCTTGTGTTTATTACATGATTCCATGTGGTGGCAGCCATGAAATGTCTGATATATTCTGAAGCAGCAACCAATTGGACTTGGTTTGTTCCAATGATCTGTGCTCAGTAAGTGGTGAGATTACAAACAAGCATCATCCCATGGAGTATCAGCACTTACTCAACCTAGGACAGCCCAGCCATCTCTGAAATCATCCAGGATAATTCACATGCTCAGTGTAAGAATCGTCCAACACAGCATCCACATTATTCCAGCTGTTTGACACCATTATTTTAAGTTCACCAATAACATAGAAACAGACTTCGCTTCATTATTATATAGACTTCTCGTGTAAGGTTATTATTTTTCTGAAGAATAATAAATTCCTTCCCATATATTCGTATTGACAAAATTTACTCCAAGTTAAACCAGCACGAGATGCACTGCTGGCACTCCCTCCCAACAGCCACTTGGATGGACCAACATCAACTGGACTGGAACGTCTCAAGGGCAATTAATGCTGGTCTAGCTTCATTAAAATCCCAAATGAACTAAAAAGACAATCCGATTTTCTAACAATTATTAAACAACAAGGGCATTTTGTTGATCTGAAGAGTTTGTCGCTGTCTTTGAAATTGTGCGAACTGTGTTATTTTATTTTCAGTTTCTAAAGACAACAGAAATGTAAAACCTAGCATCAGGAGTAAGGAATCAAAACAACTCCATCATGTGATAAGGTGGTGGATGATCTGATTGTGACCTCAATCGCACAATCCTCATTTGCCCTTACAATGTTCGTGCATCATTCTTAGTCAAGAATCTGCCTGCCTCTGCCTTAGGAATATTCAATGCCTTATCCTCCATCGTTATCTGGGAAGAGAATTGTACAAAGACACAACACTCTGAGAGAATGACACCAAATCACCATCTTCTTAACAGAGACATTTTTCTGTTTTACTCTCCATCCACTCATGGTAATCTCTCATACAAGGTGAAATATTGTTTTAGAATTCAACTTGAAAGACTACTTGGAATATTTTGAGGTTAAGCAAGACCACATGTTGTTCGCCTAAACCCCAGCAGATCCAGAGCCAGTCATTTCAAGATTTCCTCCTGAAATAAACGCTCCTCACAAGATTCAGCTGAGTGAAGATTCTCTGGATTGCATTTCATATCATTATGGCCATCGCTCTCTCGATGTGGTTATACCACTCATTGTAAATCTGTACAAAATCGTCCCAACTTATAAATGTATTCTGTTTCAGGCAGTTTCAACATTTGTCTTACCTCCCTAAAAATTTGATGTACACGTAAAATGTTTATTTTGTAATCCAAGTGCCCGGTTCCACTGTGCCTAAAGCCAATCTCTCCACTGAAATAATATACTGCGTTTCCATTCAACCCACCAATATCTTTTAGCACAGACACATTTTTCCAACTATGTTCCATACACCAATATTTGCCTGTTCACTTGACCCACCTTAATCTCCTTATAGACTCATGTCCTCTTCATATCTTCCTTCGCGGAGAGTTTCAAGTTTTTTTTAGATTAGTTACAGTGTGAAGACAGGCCCTTTGGCCCAACAAGTCCACACCGACCCGCTGGAGCGCAACTCACCCAGACCCATTCTCCTACATTTACCCCTTCACCTAACACTACGGGCAATTTAGCTTGGCCAATTCATCTAAACTGCACATTTTTGGACTGTGGGAGGAAACCGGAGCACCCGGAGGAAACCCACGCTGAAGTTTGTATTCTTCCATAATAAAGACAGAATACTTGGCCAAAGAAATACACTGTGGCCATATTGCAAAGTAATTGACAATGAAATATTGTTACTTCATGTCTAAAGTATAAATTTGAGACAATGCTAAAGTGTTTTGAAATCACATCACTCAGTTTCATTACTTAAAATAGAGACAGATGGTGTGGAACGTGTGTGGGTAGAACCACTCCCGTGGTTGGAATTATGTACAGGTCGACAAATCATAGTCAGAAGCTGGGGCGCATGATAGATGAGGAGATAGAAACGATATGTACGAAAGGCAAAGTTACAGTGACTGGGGAGATTTCAATATGCAGGCGGACTGGGAAAATCAGTGGTAGTGGTTTGAAAGGAAAGGAATTTGTGAAATGTCTACAAGATGGCTTTTTGGAGCAGCTTATGGTGCAGGCAACGAGGGAACGGGCAATACTGGATTTAGGGCTGTGCAGTGAGGCAGACTTGATAAGGAAGCTTAAGGTGAAGGAACCTTCGGAGGCAGTGATCATACTATGATTGAACTTACTCTTCAATTTGAGAGGGAGAAAGTAGAATCGGAGTTAATATTACAGCTAACTAAAGACACCTTCAAAGACACAAGGGAGGAGTTGGAGAGAATTGACTGGGAGAGGAGTCGAGCAGGAAAGACAGTGGAACAATAATGGTGGGAGTTTCTCAGAGCAATTTAGGAGTCACAGCAGAGATTTATCCTGAGGTAAAAGATGTATTGTACAGCGAGGATGGGGCAACCATGGATGACTGGGACAGTCATGGCTAGCGTTAAAGGAAAATAGAAAGTAGATAACATAGTAAATAGCAGTGGGAAACCAGAAGATTTGGAAGCTTGAAAGATGAACAGATGGCAACAAAATAAGAAATAAGGACAGAGATGATTAAACACGAGGTTAAGCTATCCAGTGATATAAAGGACAACTGTAAGAGTTTCTTTAGACATATAAAGGGCAAAAGAGATGCAGAAGTGGATATTGGGGCACTGGAAAATGACGCTGGAGAGATAGTCGTGTGGAACAAATCATTGATGAGAAACTGAATAAGTTTTACGAGAGTGGGCAAAGAAGTGGCAGACGGAGTACAACTTGGGAAAGTGCGAGGTGATGCACATTAGTAGGAAGAATACAGGCATAGACTACTTTGTAAGTGGAGAGAAAAATCAGAAGTCTGAAGTGCAAAGAGAGTTGCGAGTTCCAGTTCAGGATTGTCTCTAGATAAACTTGTAGGTTGAATCAACAATTAGGAAGGTGTTCTTTCTGGTGCACAGTGTAATTGAAATCTTATATTCAGCAAAAGAACCGAGTTAACTCTTACAAACAATATTTGTTTTTTGAACACAATTAATATTAGGACAATTTAAACATATTATAACGCAATGATAAACGTTACAAATTATCTTATGCTTTAAGTTAACATTGGATGATCACAAACCACCCCACTAGAAGTTGACCAGGTTCGACTTGGTGATGTCTTCTTGTTTTGATGATCTTGGAGGTGTCTTCTCTTTCCCTGGTTATTCTCCAGTTACTGCACTGTGTGGGGTTTTGTGGTGATTTTATCCTTCCAAGTCTTCACGCCATTTTGGGAAGGTAAGGAGGATCTGTCAATGGAATGATCAGGTTCATTTACCCTGATCAATCAGACTCAACCATGGGTTGGCTCAAGGGCAACATTCCATTGTCCGATTCAGGTCCAACTTCAGGTGAGTATTACAGGATCTGTAGTTTCAGGTTTGTTTGCAAACCGTCTGTGGGTATCTGCAGCCTGTCTGGATTCTGCAGCATGTGGATTAGCACAGGGACTTTAGTCAAAGCTAGGGTCCATTTCACAGCATGCTTTAATAATTGTCCATTTTTGTAACTCCATGGTAAATTCATTATTGCTCATCGTAAGATTAATCTTTCAGGTGGCCCGCCCGGTCAAAAGGGCCTTCAGCCCGAGAGTGGTAAATCTATAGTAAGGATGGCAGTTTCCTTACCTAAAGGACATTAGTGAACCAGGTGGGTTTTTCTTGACAATCGATTCATAACCACTATCAGTCTCTTAATTCCAGATTTGAATTCAAGCTCCCCTACTTACTGTGGCAGGATTTGGACCCAGGTCACCAGAACATTATCTGGGCTTATCACATAAGAATTCAGTTATAACACCACGAGGCCACTGACTTGCCCAATCCTCCACAGTGTGACTAACATGTGCAGTATGACATGCACTGGGATGTGCCTTCATGTTATCCTTGACTTCCTTATCAAGATATGGATAATTTTTTTTCCCGTTATGCAACTCCTGTTCAGTCTTCAGTATCTTGATAATTATTTGCCAAACTTCTTCATCTGCCTGCATTTGACGATTCTTTTCTCCCACCCCCACCCACCACCCCCATCCACGCAGGCCAAATCCTTCCTTAGGCCAGTATAATTACCATTGCCTAACACTAAAGCTGTCATGTATGACTCAGTCTTCACTCTTTCAATATGAATGTGAAACTCCAGCATGTTGTGTTTACTCCTTCCAAGGCAAAGCTCATCCACTATACCTTCATTGTTACATAATATCAAATCTAAATTAGCACATTCTCTGGTTGGTTCCATGCCATCCTGCTCTCAGAAATAATCTCTCATACACTCCATGAATTTTTATTCGAGGATATCACTCTCAAGTTGATTAATTGAGTCAATTTGCATGTTCAAACCACCCATAGTAATAATTGTGCCCCTGTTACAAGCCCTGACTATATTCTCCCTCAGAAGTACTTTGAAGGGACAGTGGCTGAAAATTTCTCTTCCCAAGATGTTTCTTCTCTTGCTTTTCATTTGCACTGAGACAGATTTCAAATATTTTTTGGCAGAAAACACTTTGAAAAGGTCTGAGTTCCCACTTGCACGAACAAATGTTCATTTTCTTTACACGAACCACATTTCACAGAAAATATTGAGGAATTTAATAGGGCTAAAAGTGGCCATGAGATATCTTTAGCAAACAGGGTTGAGGAAAATCCCAAAGTCTACGTTTCATATATAAGCAACAAGAGGGTAACTCGAGAACTGTTTGACCCAAACAGGACAAAGGAAGAAAGTTATGCATGGAGTCAGAGAAAATGGGTGAGATTCTTAGCGAGTACTTTACATCTGTATTCACCAAGGAGAGGGACATGATGGATGTTGAGGGTAGGGATAGATCTTTGCGTTCTTGGGTCAAGACTACATAAAGAGGGAGCAAGTTTGGATATTCTAAAAGGTAGAAATGTAGACAAGCTCCCAGGTCTGGATGAGATCTACCACAGGTTACTGAGGGATGTGAGTGAGGAAATAACTGGGGCTTTAACAAATATCTTTGCAGGACCCTTGTACATGGGTGAGGTCCTGGAGGACTGGAGCATTGCTAATGCTGTCTCCTTGTTTAAGAAGGATAGCGGGAATAATCCAGGTAATTATAGACCGGTGAGCCTCAGATCAGTGGTAGGGAAGCTTCTGGAGAAGATACTAAGGGACTTGAGTAAGGTGTTTTATTAGGTTCCCCAGGGTAGGCTGATGGAGAAGGTGATGCCGCATGGGGTACAGGGTGTTTTATCTAGATGAATAGAGAACTGGCTGGCCAACAGGAGACAGAGAGTAGTAATGGAAGGGGATTTCTCAAAATGGAGACCTATTACCAGTGGTATGCAACAGCGATCTGTGCTGGGACCACTGTTGTTTGTGATATATGTCAATGATTTGGAGAAGGTATCGGTTGCCTGATTAGCAAGTTTGCAGATGACACCAAGATTGGTGGAGTAGCAGATAGTGAAGGGGAATGTCAGAGAATGCAGCAGAATATAGATAGATTGGAGAGATGGGCACAGAAATGGCAGATGGAGTTCAGACTGTGCAAATGCGAGGTGATGCATTTTGGAAGATCCAGTTCAAGAGCAACAATACAGTAAACGGAAAAGTCTTGAGGAAAATTGACATACAGTGAGACCTGGGTCCATTGTTGCCTGAAGGTGGCAACGCAGGTCAGTAAACTGGTCAAGGCAACATAAGGCATGCTTTCCTTCATTGGATCAGCTGTTGAGTCCAAACGTTGGCAGGTCATGTTACAGTTGCATAGGACTTTGGTTTCACCGCACTTGAAATACTGCATATATTTCTGGTCACCACGTTACCAAAAGGATGTGGATGCTTTGAATAGAGTGCAGAGTAGGTTCACCAGGATGTTGCCTGGTATGGAGGGTGCTGGTTATGAAGAAAGATTGAGCAGATTAGGATTATTTTAATTATAAAGACAAAGATTGAGGGGGACCTGATTGTGGTCTATAAAATCAAGAGAGATAAAGACAGGGTGGATAGCAAGAAGCTTTTTCCCCAAATCTTGGAACTCAATTACTAGGCGTCATGAGTTCAAAGTGAGAGGGGAAGGGTTTAGGGTAGATATATGTGGGAAGGTCCTTACACATATAGTGGTGGCAGCCTGGAACGTGTTACCAGCAGAGGAGATCGGGGCAGGTACAATAGCGTTATCTAAGATGTATCTGACAGATAAATGAATGGCAAGGAGCAGAGGGATACATTCTCTTAGAAAATAGGTGGCACGTTTAGAAAATAGGAGGATCTGGATCAGCACAGGCTAGGAGGGCCAAAGGGTCTGTTCCTGTGTTGGAATGTTCTTTGTTCTTTATCATTCATTCTAAAAATAGCAAGATTTCAACTATTGTATGCGACAATTTAATGATATAAACCATTTATTTGATAGTACATATCAAATTATTGTCATTTCTAAATTACAGTCACAGAGTCAAAGAGATGTACAGCATGGAAACAGTTCCTTCGGTCCAACCCGTCCATACCGACCAGATAACACAAACCAATCTAGTCCCACCTGCCAAGACTCAGCCCTTATCCCTCTAAATCCTTTCTATTCATATACATATCCAGACACCATCTAAATGTTGCAATTGTACTAACTTCCACCACTTCCTCTGACAGCTCATTCCATACACAAACCACCCTCTGTGTGAAAAGGTTGCACCTTGCATCTCTTTTATATTTTTCCTTCTACACCTAAACCTATGCCCTCTAGTTCTGGACTCCCCCACACCAGGGAAAAGACCTTGTCTATCTCCCCAATCATGGCCCTCATGATTTTATAAACCTCTTTAAGTTCACCTCTCAATCTCCAACGTTCAACGGAAAATATCTATAGCCCATTCAACCACCAGCTATAGCTCAACCCCTCCAATCTTGGCAACATCCTTGTAAATCTTCTCAGAACACTTTCAAGTTTCACAACATCCTACCGATATGAAGGGGAACAGAATTACACGCAATATTCCAAAAGTCGCCTAACCAATGTCCTGTACAGCTGCAACATGACCTCGCAACTCCTGTACTCAATGCTCTGACCAATTAAGGAAAGCATATCAAATGCCTTCTTCACTGACCTACGTACCTGTTCCTCTACTTTCAAGGAACAATGAACCTGCACTCCAAGGGCTCTTTGTTCAGCAACGCTCCATTGGACATTACCATTAAGAGTATTAGTCCTGCTAAGATTTGCTTTCCCAAAATGCAGCATCTCACATTTATCTAAATTAAACTCCATCTGCCACTCCTCAGCCCATTGGCCCATATGATCAAGATCCTCTTGTAATCTGTGGTAATCTTCTTCGCTGTCCAGTACACCTCCAATTTTGGTGTCATCAGCAAATTTACTAACTGTACCTCTTCTACTCACATGCAAATCATTTATATAAATGACAAAAAATAGTGGACCCAACACCGATCCTTGTGACACTCCACTGGTCACATGCCTCCAATCTGAAAAATAACACTCCAACACCATCCTCTGTCTTCTACCTTTAGCTAGTTCTGTATCCAACTGGCTAGTTCTCCCTGTACTCCAATGAAAGCTAACATTGCTAAACAGTCTCCCATGTGGAACCTTATCGAATGCCTTACTGAAGTCCATATAGATCACGTCCACCGCTCTGCTCTCATCAATCCTCTTTGTTACTTCTGCAAAAAATTTAATCAAGTTAGTGAGACATCATTTTCCACACACAAAGCCATGTTGACTATCCCTAATCAGTCTTTGCCTTTCCAAATACATGTACATCCTGTCCCTCAGGATTCCCTGCAACAAAATGCCCTCCACTGACGTCAGTCTCACTGGTCTATAGTTCCCTGGCTTGTCCTTACCACTTTTCTTAAACAGTGGCACCACGTTCGCCAACCTCCAGTCTTCTGGCACCTCACTGTGGCTATGAATGGTACAGGTATCTCAGCAAGAGGCCCAGCAATCAGTTCCCTCGCTTCCCACAGAGTTCTAGGCTACACCTGATCGATCAGGTCCTGGGGATTTATCCACTTTTATGCATTTCAAGACATCAGCACTTCCTCCTCTGTAATATGAACATTTTTTAAGATGTCACCATCTATTTCTCTGTATATCTACATCGCCCATGTCCTTCTCCTGAGTAAACACTGATACAAAATAGTAATTTAGTATCACCCCTAACCCCTGCAGCTCTACACAAAGGCTGTCTTGCTGAACTTTGAGAGCTCTATTCTCTCCCTATTTACCCTTTTGTCCTCAATGTATTTGTAAAGTCCTTTTGGATTCTCCCTCAATCTATTTGCCAAAACTATCTCATGTCCCCTTTTTGATTTCCTGACTTCCCTCTCTAGTATACTCCTCTTGCCTTTATACTCTTCTAAGCATTCACTCGACCTATCCTGCCTGTACCTGTCATATGCTTCCTCTTTTTTCTTAACCAGACCCTCAATTTCACTAGTCATTCAGCATTCTCTATACCTACCAGCCTTTCCTTTCATCCTAACAGGAATATATTATCTCTGGACTCTCGTTATCTCCTTTCTGAAGGCTTTCCATTTTCCAGCCATACCTTTCACTGCGAAAATCTGCTGCCATTGGCTTTTGAAAGTTATTGCCTAATACCATCAAAATTGGCATTTCTCCAATTTAGAACATTAACATTTACATCTAGTCTATCATTTTCCATCATTATTTTAAAACTAATAGAATTGTTGGCAAATAGGTGAAGCTCACATATTTCAGGTGAGAAATTAAATTGATTGATTATATTTAAATGTGTAATGTTGTAAGTCTATTTGATTTTTCAATCATTTGTTCAATCTGAATATGTAATCAGTTAGAGGTCAGCCACTTTGTAAATGATAGAGCGACAATGTATGTTTTTGAATACTGTGATTCAATGTGTAATTGTGATCACCAAAATAGCCAGACATGTTCGTTTTGAATACAAAACAAAATGTGATTCCTTACTTTTGTACAATAAAAGGTTTTTTCGTGTTTATATTTTAATTCCATCAATATAGAATCAACTTAATTGTTTTCAGAGATAATGCAGTTATTGTTCAGTTTAATAATTGTAGCTCATATCGTATTATTGCCCAATTCACAAACATGGCGAACTCCTGATCATTGTTCAGATCAGTAAACCCATTACTTTGCATCATGACCGACATTAAAAGTGGATTCCAAAAGGCCTGAATTCGGGTACAGTGCTACTGGACCTCACAGCTGCCTGTGGCACTGAGTGAGACACTGGCCTGCCTCCTGAATCTGTCCAGACAGTTTCCAACCTGAGTCAGGGCAGTCATTCAAACATTCTCTGACAGAGATTCATTTGGGATCCGCCTTCAGCATGAGGAAACTAGCCAACAGGCTATCACTGCTCTCAGTGTAGGTACAAATGCTGTCTAAACTAGATACCAATAACTGACCAGGAACCATGCCTTGTAAATTCATCATCAGTCAGAGCCTGGCCCATACAGCAGATGTATGGACATGGAGTGTCATAATCACATCGCACACATTACTTATGGTGATGACATCTGGCATGACCTCCAGATTCCATACATCTGCCCCTGGACCAGACACTGGGTGAAAACGTTCACAATTGACAGTCTATTGCAGCATCTTGTATTTCACAGTGAACCCTCTGAAACTATATCCACTAAAGGTACCTTCATATTAACCAGGATCAAAGTAAAATTGTACATGCCTATGGATGCTCAGATACTAATTATAGGTCATCCAACAGAATATATCTGAAGAAACTAGGAGCAAATGGCAAGCCAAGAATCGTTTTAATAAATGAATTTGGTGGGTTTTATCTGGTCTTGGAAACCTCACATATTGTGCTGACATTCAGGTGAATGTAACAAAGCACATCAAAACTGGAAGTCTTGGTCGAACGCCCCACCCCAGATTCCTGACATCACACACCTCACTCCCTCACCCGCCTCGCTCCCTCACCCGCCTCACTCCCTCCCACATTCACCAACCGACGAGAATCCACAAACTGAATGAAACTTGGAACATAGAACAGTACAGCACAGTGCAGGCACTTCACTCTCAATGTTTTGGCAGCTTTTATCCTACTCTAAGATCAGACTAACCGACATAACCTTCAATGTACTAACTTCCATGTACCTATCCAAGAGTCTTCTTAAATATATCTAATGTATCTGACTCTACTACCACCACTGGTGGTGCATTCCGTCCCCACCACTTTCTGTCTAAAGAACCTATCTCTGACAGCTCCCAAAACCTTTCTCCAATCACCTTAAACTTACGCCCCTTGTTGATAGCCACTTCTGCCATGGGAAAAGACTTTGGCTATCCAATCTATCTATGCCTCTCAACATCTTGTACACCTCTATCAAGTCACCTCTCATCCTTCTTCGCTCCAGGGAGAAAAGCCCCAGCTCCCTCAAACTTTCTCCCTAAGACGTGTCCTCCAGTCCTGGCAACATTCTTGCAAATCTCCTCTACACACTGTCTGAGGCTTCCACAAGTTTCCTATACGGAGGCAACCAGAACTGAACACAATACTCCTAGTGTGGTTGAACCTCAGCTTTATTGACCTAAGCATTAACCCTGCCGCTCTTAATCATAATCCCCCCTAATGAAATCCAACACACCATACACCTCCTTAACAACCTTATCAACGTCGGTGGTAATACTGAGGAAACTATGGACATGGACCCCAAGATCCCTCTGTTGCTCCACACTGCAAAGAATTATGCCATTAACCCTGTATCCTGTGTGCAAATGCAACCTTTCCAAATTAAATCAATTCACACTTTTAACAGTTAAACGCTATCTGCCACTTTTCAGCCCAGCTCTGTATCCTGTCAATGTCCTGTTGCAAACTACAGCAGCCCTCCACACGATCCAGAACTCTATCAACCTTCATGTCATCAGCAAACCTTCTAACCCGCCATTCCACTTCCTCATCAAAGTCATTTATAAAAATCACAAAGAGCACAGGCCCAGAACCGATCCCTGTGGAACGCCACTGCTCACTGAGCTCCAGGCTGAATACTTTACATCTGCTACCAACCTCTGTCTTCTATGGGCCAGCCACGCCCGTATCCAGAGAGCCACATTTCCCTGCGTCCCATGCCTCCTTACCTTCTGAATGAGCCCACAACGGGGAACCTTATCAAACGCCTTCTAAAATTCGTGTTCACCACATCTACTGGTCTATCTTCATCAACATTTTTTTTCACATCTT
The DNA here is from genome assembly GCF_047496795.1 of Chiloscyllium punctatum. Classification (NCBI taxonomy): domain Eukaryota; kingdom Metazoa; phylum Chordata; class Chondrichthyes; order Orectolobiformes; family Hemiscylliidae; genus Chiloscyllium; species Chiloscyllium punctatum. The sequence continues at coordinate 55,650,168 of NC_092785.1, read as the reverse complement.
CAAAGAATTCAATAAGGTTTGTGAGGCATGACCTTCTCTTCTAAAAGCCATGCTGACTACCACTGATCATACTATGTTTTTTTTTTAAGTAATTGTAAATCCTGTCTTTCAGAATCGTCTCCAATACTTTGCCCTCCACTGATGTAAGACTGACTGTTCTATCATTCCCAGGGTTATCCCTATTTCCTTCTCTGAACAAGGGAATAACATTTGCCACCCCCAAACATCTGGCATTACTCCAGTAAACAGTGAAGATGCATATATTATTACCAAATTCACACCAATCTCTTCCATCACCTCCTGGAGTAACCTTGTGTATACCCCATCTGGTCCAGGGTATTTATCCATCCTTATGTTTGTACTTCAATCAATCTGTATTTCCCCTTAACCTGTCTACACCCTGTCCAATGAATTGATTGACAGCTTTCCTTTTCAGTGCTATATACAGTGCTACCTTGCTGAGCAAGTATGGTTCCCAACGTCCTGCAAATCACGGAAACAAAAAAAAAAGGAATGCACCAATGCCTTCCTGATAAAGTGCTCATGCCCGAACTATCGAATCTCCTGCTCCTCGGATGCTGCCTGACCTGCTGTGATTTTCCAATACCACACTTTTCGACTCTGATCTCCATCAACTGCAGTCCTCACTTTCTCCATTACTGAGGGCTGTCCCCTCTGCACACTGATGGGGGGAATTAACCATCAGAAACTCATTGTATGTGGAGCTGACTGCTCAGTTCTGGAAAGATGCACTGGATGAATATATTTTTTTTAAAAAAAGAAATTACAATTCAACAAATATTCATTCAGTCCCAGAGTTACAATTTTGGTTCATGGTTTGGGCAGCCTGATAACAAATAGGGAATGATTGACGAACTCCGATACACAGAGTATTCCAGGTGTTATATTACAGCTTACATTAATGCTGGGAGTATTATCAGACAAACTGTTGTGACAATGGCATGATTTGACATGTGGTGGTGGAATATTTTTGCCATCACAGAGACGTGTTTGAGGGAGGTCAGGGCTAACAACTCAGTATTCTGTTGTATTGGAACTATAGGCAGGACAGGAGAGGGTGTGAAAGAGGAGGTGGTGTTGCATTATTAATTAAAGATCAGATACTGCAGTACGGAGGGACGATATCTTGGATGTGTCTTCAAATGAGGCTTTATAGGTCGAGGTTAGGGTCCAAACGATGACAGGCACACTGCTGGGGATATTTTATAGAGCCCCAGAAAGATGAAAATGCAGGAGCAAATATATAACCAATTCACTGAGGTGTGTAAAAACCAATTCACTGAGGTGTGAAGGAAACCAGATGTTACAGATTTACAAGCTGGAGATGTTACAGGGAGAGAGGAACGCAAGGCTGGAGAGGCTACAGAGAGAGGAAAAACAAGGCAGGAGGTGTTACAGAGAGATGGGAAATCAAAGATGGAGATGTCACAGGGAGAGAGGAAAGCAATGTTTGAGATGTTACAGGGAGAGAGGAAAGCAAGGTTGGAGATATTGCAGAGAGAGCGGAAGGCAAGGCTGGAGATGTTACAGAGAGAGGAGAACAAGGCTGGGGATGTTACAGAGATAGGAAAACAAGGCTGGAGACGTTACAGGGACAGAGGAAAGCAAAGCTGGAGATGTTAGAGAGAGAGGAAAGCAAGGCTGGAGATATTACAGAGATGCGAAAGCAAGACTGGAGATGTTACAGAGATGCGAAAGCAAGACTGGAGGTGGTCTAGAGATAGCGTGGCCTATGCATGCTAGAACATGTTTTTGAGATATTTTATAATTCATTCACAGGATATGGGGAGAGGTGTAGCAGCTGGACATTAGAGAGACAGGGAGGGGTGTAGGGGCTGGCGGAATTTACAGTGAGAGGTGGGGCTGGAGTATGTGATAAAGATTGTGGAGATACGGAGGGTTACTGAGATACAAATGGATGTAACGGCTGGAGGAGATGACAGGGAAAGATACAGAGATACACATAGATAGTTTAAAAAACGGACTTATGCAATATCTTAATCGTGAAAATATTGTAGAAATCTGTGGAATAGACAAGGCACTTATGGGTGCTTAATCTAGGATAGAAGTTTGGCACAACATCGTGGGCCGAAGGGCCTGTTCTGTGCTGTATTGTTCTATGTTCTATGTTCTATGTTCTAAAGGAGTGAGACCTGGACTGTCCAATCACAAGAGTCATAGAGTTAGTGTCATACAGTACAGAAGAGGCCATTCGATTGATAGTGACAAAAGTTAAAAGCACTGCAGACACTGGAAATCCCTCCTTCCTAATGTCTGGGGACTAGGGCGAGATGTGGGAGAGGCATTCAACTGACTCCTCAAGCAACAATGTGACATAACGAAACCTCATGGTATCAGATCAAACACTGAAATGGAAACCTCCTGATGACTCCCCTGCCTGAGCTGGTGGATCAGTGTCCCTCGACATTGAACAACACTTGGAAGACGCACTGACAGAGTGAATGAGCTGGGGAATGTATACTGGGCCATTTCAAACCCCACCACCAAGAGGGGCTCAGCAGCAGCATTGCTGATCGAGATGGTTGGGTCCAAAAGGACATAGCTGCTGGACTGGGGCTGCACCGAATCGGGAGGGAACGACTGACAGGCAGAAACATACTTGACCTCATCTGCACCAAACTACCGGCTGCAGACACACTGATCGAGGACCGTATTGGGAATGGTGACACTGCATACAGTATTTCTACAGATAAAGTCCCAGTTTTACATTGTCAATAGTGTGTGTGCGTGTGTGTACACACATGCATGAGCACACATGTGAGGAATACTATCACCATGCGAAATGTTAAAGATTTCAAAGAGATCTAGAACACAGCACTGGCCTGTGTGAGGTGATTCTGGTCATTACCAACAACAGCAGAATTGTACTCTAGCACAATTTGTGCTGTCACTGCCTGGCATATGCTCCACTTTACCCTGACCATCAGGCCAGGGGTTAAACCCTTGTTCTATGGGGAACACAGGGGGACCGGTCAAGAGCAGCACCAGGTATACCTCAATGTAGTGACGTTACCAAACAGGACCACTTACTTACCAAATGGCATAAACAGCCAGTGACAGACAGATCTAACCAACAAATCAGACCTAATTTCTGTAATCCTGTCGCATGGAAAAAAGGGTGAATTGTGTGGAAAATCAAAGAACTCACTAAAGGATACGATCCACAAACATCACCCTCCTCAACGATGGAAGGGCCCAGTACAACAATAGAAAAAATAAGGCTGAAATATTCACAACAATGTTCAGACCAAAGTGTCGATGGGATGATCTATTTTAGTCTTCACCAGATAGCAGTCATCAGCTAAGTCTATTCACTGTGTGTGGTAACTCCAAACGGCTGCAGGGATGGGGAATGCAAAGGCTGTGGGCCCTGAGAACATTTCATTCAAGCTGTTCCTGCTGGGATACAGCACTGGCACCTACCTGACACTGTGGGAAACTATCAGGGTGTGTCCTGTACACACACAGACAAACCATCAGACAATCAATGACTGCCCCATTGCTCTAATTCCCAACATTAATAAAGTGATGGAAGATGTCATCTACAGTGGGATCAAGCAGCACTGCCTCAACACCAACCTGCTCGCTGAAGCTCAGTTTGGGGTCTTATCCCGTGGGCACATTGAAGCCTTGGTTTAACGTTGTACAACAAGAGAACACACAGCTGAATTCTCGGGTTGAGGTGACAGTGACTGCACTTAACATCATCATAACTGCATTTGACCAAGTGTCATATACTGGATTAACAGCAAAACTGAAGCAAATAGGAATCGTCTGCACTGGCTGAAGTTATACCTGGTACAGAGGAAGGTGGCTGGGGTTGGTGGGGAGCAGCCATCTCAGCTCCGCCGCAGGTCCCCTGGGGAGGGGTTTCTGAGTTAACCTGTAGACCAGAAATGGAAAGGCAGGGTACCATACACCAACAGGATGATAGGGTTGTTCTCTCGTTAGATAGGTGCGACTAGCAGCAGTTTAATTGGATAGTCATCATGCCTCAAGCAAGGGAGAGGTTGTGTAAGACAGCCCTGTTCAGACACCTCATTCAGTGCTGGAACTGAACCCACACTGTTGGCATTAATCTGCATTACAAACTAGCCGTCTAACTGGTAGAGCTAACCAAGTCCTCGCTCAGCTCCTTGGGGAAGATACTGCAACGTTATTCTGTTCAGATATGTTGTTAGACACCTTTGGAGCATGTGGAACTAGAAGCCAGCTTCCTAGCTCAGAGAGAGGGACAGCATCAGTGAGCTGTAAGAGTGCTCTCTGCCCTCGGCCCAATAATTTTCAGCTGCTTCATAACTGACCACCCCCTACTCAAGTAAAGTCATAACTGGGGATGTTTGCCACTGATTGTACAATGTTCAACACCATTCCTGATTTACTCCGATACTGGAGTATTCCTTGTCCAAATGCGACAGGTCTTGGAACTATGCAGGTGTGTGCTTAACAGTGACAAGTACCATTTCCATTACACACATGCCAGACAACGATTACCTCTGACAATAGAAAAGTGGACCATATCATTTAATGTTCAATGCCACCACCATTACTGAACACCCACCTAGCAATATCCCGGGGATTACTGTTAACCAGAACTGGACAGACCATATAATTTCAAATACCCAGTCCTGTGAAGGGCTTAAGCGAAAACTCCTGTACCTCAGGTGCTGCCTGACCTGTTGTGCTTTTCCAGCGCCAATCATTGAGACATTAATTCATTGGCTACAAGAATATATCAAGGGCAAGAAATCCTACAGGAATGACTCACCTCAAAATTTTGGAAAGCCTGTCTCCCATCAAAAAGACTCATGTTGAATGTGTGTGTGATTAAATACCTCCATTTGCCTCTGTGAATGCAGCTTCACCCCTCATCCACTGACACTCAGAAGCAGTAATGTCTGCCATCTACACGGTGCTCTGCAGAAATTTGCCAAGGCTCCTTATAACGTATCTCTGAACCCCCGACCATCAAGAAGGACAAGGGAAGCAGATACATGGGACTACCATGTTCGCGTTCCAACCCAAGCCATTTACCAAGCTGATTGGGAAGCATATTGCCGTTCTTTCAGTGTCACTGTTTCAACTTCCTCCCCAATGGTATTGTAAGTCTACCTACAGCACATGGACTGCAGTGGGTCAATGTGACAGCTCACCCCCACCTTCTCAAGGGCAACAAGGGACAGGCAATAAATACTGGCCTTATCAAATTCCATGAATAAATTAGCATGAAAAATATTGTCCAGTCCTGCCCAATTCTGGACACTGTACTTTGGGTTTTATGAGCTCTGGCTGTTTGGGTCCAGGCAGTAACCTATTTGTTGTAAAGAACTGAAGGAATATGCTGTTTGAAACAATCAGACAGTCTCTCAGAGGCATGGCCTACAGACCGAGCATCACACAAACACTGACATCACATCACACATTACTGAGCTCTGAGACAGACAGAGGCAATTGAAAATATACTCATATCTGACTAACATGTTTAATCACAGTGATATTGTGTCCACGAAAATTATTATGAATGAATATTCATTCAGGGGAAAGTGAGGACTGCAGATGCTGGAGATCAGATTCAAAAAGTGTGGTTCTGAAAAAAAGCACAGCCATTCAGGCAGCATCTGAGGAGAAAGAGAGTCAACTATTAGTTCAAAATATTAATACAAGAGAAAATAATTGGATATCTTCAATGTCCTTGTACTTCATAATAATTTGGTCTTGGGTGTGGGAATGAGATTTATCATTTCAATGCTCCTTACTGTGAGTTGTGCACTGTTTTCATCATAATGTTGTCATAAAAGTGAACGGAATAAATGGGTGGATTTTAGATTACATTACATTACAAACTAGGGGCCAGGGGCACAGCTTCAGAGTGAAGGGATGACCCTTTAGAATAGAAATGTGAAGGAATTTATTCAACCAGAGGGTGATGGATCTGTGGAACACATTGCCTTATGGGACTGTGGATGCTAACTTATTCAGTGTATCTTACTCAGAGATACGCAGGTTCTGGGTGAATAAGGAGATCAAGGATTACAGGGAGTGAGAGAATTGGGTTGAGAAACAATTCATACACAATCGAATAGTGGAGTAGACCTGATGGATTGAATGGTCTAATTCTACCCCTATATATGATGGTCTTATCGACTGCGCTTATTCCATAAGTTTCTAAGTGTGCAGTTAGTATTTCTGGCTTATCGTTTAACATACATTCCAGCACTTTCGTGATTATTGCAGTCACTTCTTGGTTTCAGATCAACTGCAGAAAGTTATGCTATGGTGTAACTTGGGAATCCTGTTGTATAAATCTCAGAAAGGTGGCATACAGGGACAGCATGACATAGAAATGGAATGCTGGCATTGATTTCAAAGGGAATGGAGAATAAAAATAGGGAAGGCTTGTAATAAATATAGAGGACTCCTGTCAGCCCACACTGAGAATACAGTGAACAGGTTTGGTCCCCTATCTGGAGGGAAATGTCCTTGCATTGGAGGCAGCCCAGAGAAGGTTCACCAGGCTGGTCTTCAAAATGGAGGGATATTGATAAAAAGAGGTGGAGAAGGTTGAACTTGCAGTCATTAAAATTTAGAAAATGAGGCAAATTTATTGATACACCAAAGATTCTTGTGTTCTGACAGATTCGGTAATGAGACATTGTTTCACTGTGCAAGGATCTGTAACCGGAGATGAAGTGGAATACAGTTACCAGAGAAGCTAATAGAGAAAAGCTGGGCTGTAGAGACTGGAGGATGTTACAGAGTTCGGTGGTTTGAGATCAGGTCGTTATCGGGCTGAAATATGTCAAGTAGAGTTACAGGATTATCAGTTCTGAAGGATTTACAGAGATTGGGAGGAATATAGGCACTAAAGATTATACAGAGGCACTGGAGAGTAGACAGATGGGGTGGTATTGGAGCTACAGGAGTTTATAGACAAAGGGAGGATTGGAAGGACTGGAGAGTACACAGGTAGGGGTGGTAGATGGAGCTGCAGGAGTTTATAGAGACTGGGAGGATTGTTGGTGCTGGGAATTACAGTGACATGGACAAGAGTTGGAGCTGCAGGAGTGAGTGAGATAGGGAGGTTTGAAGGGGCTGGATCAGTTCACACAGCCAGGGAGAAGTGTAGGGATTGGAGGAGCCAGAAATACTGAGGGTTGTAGGGCTGCAGAAGTTCAGAGAGTTACTGAGGACTGTGAAGGCAGGTTTACAGCATTCCCATCAGTTACACAGAGATGTGGAATGCTGTTCTGGAGTGGGTTACAAAAATCGAGAGGGTTGCAGATACTGGAAGATATTACAAAGATAGTGAGCTGTAATATTTGAGGAGGTTACAGCGACAGGATGCGTTGAGGAGTTGGAGGCTGCTACAGGTGTTAAACATTCTGAAAGGGATCAATAACCTTACATCGATCAGGGGGATTGGAAACTCTGGAGATAAAGAATGAGAATTGCAGTAACTGAAGAATATCACAGAGATGGGGAGTAAGATATGAGTTAGAGGAGTTACAATATGAGATGGGCTGTATTCAATGGAGTCAGGGAAGATACAGGGAGATCTGAAGGGACAACAGGTGATCAAAAGGACAGGGAGGCTTCACTGTCGGATTGGGTCAGTTTACGCAGGCATGTGGTATTTTATGGAATTGTGCTACTTACAGAGATTAAGAGAGTTGTATAGAATTGAGGAAAGAACAGAGATATGGAAGGCTGTAGTTAATGAAGACTTTTGTTGATGTCAGATGCTGAGGTTCTGGAAAGAATATGGACCGGCAAGCTGTACAATCTGCACCTGGGAAACACTTACGGGGGCATGGGCGTGGACATGGATTGGACGGTGGGTGTGGTGGACGGGGGACGGTGTTGAACGGGTTTGGGGACGATGTAGGATGTGTGTGGGAGGTGGGGGCAGGTGGCGGGTGGAGGGTGGTGTCAGACGGTTTTGGGGGCAGGATTCGCTGTTGGGTCAGTTTGGGGGGAGACGTTGAGAGGCGGGTGGGGGCGGTGTTGGAGGTGAGCGGGGTGTGTTTTTGGGGTTTGGCAGTGTGTGGGGGCTCGCTCATGGCTTGCTGCTGCCGAGTCACCTGAACAGGGAGCAGACTGGACTGAAAACTCCGAGCCCCAGAGGAAAGGTATTGAATCGATTAACCGAATAATCAATTATCTGAACGAAATAGTTCAGATAATCGAGGTTCCTCTGTAAACCATCTGGACTATACCCTAGGGTTGTGTGATTTTTACCTTCACCCAATCAACCCCTGCTCGATCCTGCTGAATGGCCCCAATATTGGCCCAGTTCCAGTTTAAGACCTAAATCTGTCAACCTGCCTGATCTTTTTCCACAACTATGTTAAAACAAAGACAGTTGTGGTGACTGGACGCAATGTGCTCTCCGACTGATACTTCAGTCACTTGCCTGACCTGGATTTCTGAGGAGAGGTCCAGTGTTGCACCCGCCTGAGTAGCATAGAGCCCTCTACGTCTTGATTGAGGAAACCTCCTTGGACACATTTTACAAATTCCACCCAGTCCGGGCCTTTTACACTCTGGGTGACCCAGCCAATCCAGGGGAAGTTAAAATCTCCATCCAATACTACTCTATTATTTGTATAGTTACCTGCAAACCCACTACACATTTGCTTCTCTCGTACCCGCTGGCTATTTGAGGGTCTAGACATAATCCCAGCAGACTGACCATCCCCTTTTTGTTTCTAGCTTTTAAGGTTACGGCCTCACTTGATGACTGCTTAACGGAATTGTCTCGATGCACAGGTTTTATGTCCTTCCTAATCAAAAGGACAACTCCCCCTCCTCACTTACTTGCCCTTCTGTCACGCCTGTAGTTTCTGTATCCTGGAACACTGAGCTGCCAGTCCTGCCCTTCTCTCAGCCATATTTCTATTATGGCTATAATATCTCAGTCCCCAGAGCTAATCCATGCTCTGAGCTCGTCTGCCTTACCAGTCAGGCCTCGTGTTGAAATAAATGCCCTTTAAACCAGATATCTTTCCCTCCCCCGACTGTGCCCCTGGATATCCTGAATGATGGTCTTGATGGCTGATGTATTTCCCCTGACTTTTCGATGGTCCCTCTCTCACTCAGAGTCTCAACTCCCTGCCAAACTAGTTTAAATCCTCCAGGGTAACACTAGCTAATCTCCTCCCAGGGATACTTGTGCCCCTTTGCTTCAAGTGCAAACCATCCCTTTTGTACAGGTCCCCTCTACCCCAGAAGAGATCCCAATGACCCCTGAACTGAAAACCCTGCCCAGTATACCAGCTCCTCAGCCACACATCCATCCGGCCTACCTTTCTATTTCTATCCTCACTGGCACTTGGCACTGGGAGTAATCAGGAGATCATTAAGGTCAATATCCTGCTTTTTTAACTTCTCACCTGACTCCCTGTACTCATTTCACAGGACCCCATCCCTTTGTCGACCTCTGTCATGTGGACCAATGTGCACAATGACCTCTGGATGTTCACCCTCCCCATTCATAATGTTCAATAACGACTCAGAGACATCCTTGACCCTGGTACCTGGGAGGCAGCACACCATCCTGGGGTCTCCTCTGGAGGCACACAGTCTCCTGTCTGTCCCCCTCACAACTGTGCCTCCTATCAGTATCACGATCATTAGACAGGATCTGGCAAACATAGACAGGGAGGAACTCCCTGCAGTTGGGTCTATGTTAGGAAAGTGGAGTACTTTAAAGTGATGCAGTGAGAACGCAGGGCCAGTGTGCTCCTTGAAGAGTGAATAGTAAAGGCAGCAAGTCCAGGGAATACTGATTAAGTAATAACGCGAGATTGATAAAGAAGATACAGTGCAATAAAATCAGATGAAGCCCTTCACAAGTATAGAGAGTGCAAGGGGATTGTGGAAAATTAGGGACAAACAATGGTCATGAAATATATTTGGCAGATACGATTGTGGAAAAGCCACAGGTATTTTATCAGCATCATGAGAGTCAGAGGATTCCCAGCGAAAGAGGAAGGCCTGTGAGAAACCAAAGGGACAATCTGTGCATGGAGTCAGAGAAAGCAGGTCTTCAATGAATACTTCCCATCCGTATTCACACAGGAGAAAGACGTTGTAGCTGGGGATTTCAGTTGGGGTGGTGAGGTTCCAGAACATGTTAAGATCGATAAAAGGGAGGTATTAAATGTTTTCACAGGCATAAAGCTGGCGAAATCGCCAGTGCCCAATTAAATGTATAGAACATAGATAAAACATAGATCAATACAGCACAGAGCAGGCCCTTCGGCCCACGATGTTGTGCCGAACATTTATCCTAGCTTAAGCACCTATCCATGTACCTATCCAATTGCCGCTTACAGGTCACCAATGAATCTGACTCTGCCACTCCCACAGGCAGCGCATTCCATGCCCCCACCACTCTCTGGGTAAAGAACCCACCCCTGACATCCCCCCATACCTTCCACCCTTCACCTTAAATTTATGTCCCCTTGTAACACTCTGTTGTACCCAGGAAAAAAGTTTGACTGTCTACTCTATCTATTCCCCTGATCATCTTATAAACCTCTATCAAGTCACCCATCATCCTTCGCCATTCCAATGAGAAAAGGCCGAGCACTCAACCTATCCTTGTACGATATATTCTCCATTCCAGGCAACATCCAGGTAAATCTTCTCTGCACCCTCTCCACCGCTTTCACCTCTTTCCTAAAGTGAGGCGACGAGAACTGCACACAGTACTCCAAATGTGGCCTTATTAAGGTCCTGTACAGCTGCATCACTTCACGACTGTTGAATTCAATCCCTCTGCTCATGAACGCTAATACATCATAGGCCTTCTTACAAACTCTATCCACCTGAGTGGCAACTTTCAAAGATCGATGAACATACACCCCAAGATCCCTCTACTCCTCCGCCTTACTAAGAACCCTACCGTTAACCCTGTATTCGGCGTTCTTATTTGTCCTTCCAAAATGGACAACCTCACACTTGACAGGGTTGAACTCCATCTGCCACTCCTCAGCCCAGCTCTGCATCATATCTAAGTCCATTTGCAGCTGACAACAGCCCTCCTCACTATCCACAGCTCCACCAATCTTCGTATAATCTGCAAATTTACTGACACACCCGTCGACTCCCTCTTCCAAGACATTAATAAAAATTACAAACAGCAGAGGACCCAGAACTGATCCCTGCGGAACTCTACTTGTAACTGGGCTCCAGGCTGAATATTTACCATCTACCACCACTCTCTGACTTTGACCAGTTAGCCAGTTTTCTATCCAAATTTCCCTCTATGCCTCCTGACTTTCCGCATGAGCCTACCATGGGGAACCTTATCAAATGCCTTACTAAAATCCATGTACACTACATCCACTGTTCTACCCTCATCCACAGGCTTGGTCACCTCCTCAAAGAATTCAATAAGACTTGTAAGGCAAGACCTACCCCTTACAAATCCGTGCTGGCTGTCCCTGATCAAGCAGTGTCTTTCCAGATCCCTCAGTACACTTTCCATTACTTTGCCTACCACAGAAGTAAGACTAACTGGCCTGTAATTCCTGGGGTTATCCCTATTCCCTTTTTTGAACAGGGGCACAACATTCGCCACTCTCCAGTCCCCTGGTACCACCACCGTTGACAGTGAAGATGAAAAAATCATTGCCAACGGCTCTGCAATTTCCTCTCTTGCTTCCCACATAATCCTAGGATATATCCCATCAGGCCTGGGGGACTTGTCTATCCTCAAGTTTTTTAAAATGCCCAACAAATCTTCCTTTCTAACAAGTATCTCTTCAAGCTTACCAGTCCGTTTCACACTTTTCTTTAACAATATGGTCCCTCTCATTTGTAAATACTGAAGACAAGTGCTCATTCAAGACCTCTCCTATCTCTTCCAACTCAATACAGTCTCCCACTACTGTCCTTGATCGGACCTACCCTCGTTCTTGTCATTCTCATGTTTCTCACATACGCATAAAAGGCCTTGGGGTTATCCTTGATCCTACCTGCCAATGATTTTTCATGCCCTCTCTTAGCTCTCCTAATCCCTTTCTTCATCTCCCTTCTGGCTATCCTGTATCCCTTCAACGCGCTGTCTGAACCTTGTTTCCTCAACCTTTATGTAAGCCTCCTTCTTCCTCTTTACAAAACATTCAACCTTCCTCGTCAACCAAGGTTCCCTCACATGGCCATCTCTTCACTGCCTATTACGGAGACATGGGTAGAACAGGGACAGGATTGGCTGTTGCAGGTTCCAGGGTTTAAATGTTTTCGTAGGGTCAGAGGTTGGGGTAAAAGAGGGGGAGGTGTGGCATTGCTCATCAAAGATAGTATTACAGCGGTGGAAAGGACGATGGATGAAGACTTGCCATCTGAGGTAGTTTTGGCTGAGGTTAGGAATAGGAAAGTTGAGGTCACCCTGTTAGGAGTTTTCTACAGGCCTCCTAATAGTCCTGGAGACGAAGAAGAAAGGATTGCGAGGATGATTCATTAGAAGAATGAAAGTAATAGAGTGGTTTTTATGGGGTCTTTAACTTTCCTGATATTGACTGGGAAAGCTATAGCTCGAATTCGTTAAATGGGTCGGTGTTTGTCCAATGTGTGCAGGAGGGTTTCCTGACACAATATGTAGGCAGGCCAACAAGAGGTGAGGCCATACTCGATTTGGTTCTGGGTAACGAACCAGGCCAGGTATGAGAATTGGCGGTAGGTGAGCACTTTGGGGACAGTGACCACAATTCGGTGATGTGATGGATAGGGATAAGTGTGCACTGCAGGGCAAGAGTTATAGCTGGGGGCAGGGAAGTTATGATGCGGTGAGGCAAGACGTAGGATGCGTGGCTTGGAAAAGTAGGCTTCAAGGCAAGGGCGTAATTGATATGTGGAACTTGTTCAGGGAACAACTATGGAGTGTCCTTGATAAGTATGTACCAGTCAGGCAGGGAGGAAAGGGTCTTGTGAGGGAGCCGTTGTTTAATAAGGAATTGGAATCCCTTGTTAAAGAGAAGAGGGCGGCCTATGTAAAGATGAGGTGTGAAGGTTCAATTGGGGCGATTGAGAGTTATAAGGTAGCCAGGAAGGATCTGAAGAGAGAGCTAAGAGCAGCAAGGAGGGGACATGAAAAGTCCTTAGTTGGTAGGATTAGGGAAAACCCAAAGGCTTTCTATAGGTATGCCTGGAATAAAAGAATGACTCGGGTAGGAATAGGTCCAGTCAAGGATAGTAGTGGGAAGTTGTGTGTGGAGGCTGAAGAGATTGTGGAGACACTGAATGAATACTTGTTGTCAGTAGTCACTCGGAACAGGATATTGTTGCCGATGTCAATACTGAGTCACAATTAATTAGAATGGACGGCTTTGAGGTATGTAGGGAAGAGGTGTTGGAAATTCTGGAAAGGGTGAAAATAGATAAGTCCCCTGGGCCTGATGGCATTTATCCTAGGATTGTCTGGGAAGCAAGGGAGGAGATTGCAGAGCCATTGGCCTTGATTTTTTTGTCCTCGTTGTCTACAGGAATAGTGCCAGAAGACTGGAGGATAGCAAATGTGGTTCCCTTGTTCAAGAAGAGGAGTAGGGATAACCCTAGTAACTATAGGCCGGTGAGTCTCACTTCTGTTGTGGGCAAAGTCTTAGAGAGAATTGTAAGGGATAGGATTTATGAATATCTGGATAGGAATAATGTGATCAAGGATAGTCAGCATGGTTTTGTGAAGGGCAGGTCGTGCCTCACAAACCTTATTGAATTCTTTGAGAAGGTGACTAAGGAGGTGGACGAGGGTAAAGCGGTAGATGTGATGTATATGGATTTTAGTAAGGCGTTTGATAAGGTTCCCCATGGTAGGCTACTGCAAAAATACGGAGGAATGGCATTGAGGGTGAGTTGGAGGTTTGGATTAGGAATTGGCTGGCTGGAAGGAGACAGAGGGTAGTAGTTGATGGTAAAGGTTCATCTTGTTACTAGAGGTGTTCCGCAAGGATCTATTGCTGTTTATCATTTTTATATATGACCTGGAGGAGGGGTTAGAAGGTTGGGTGAGCAAGTATGCGGATGATACGAAAGTCGGTGGAGTGGTGGACAGCGAAGAAGGATGTGGCAGGTTACAGCGGGATATAGATAAGCTGCAGAGCTGGGCAGAAAGGTGGCAAATAGAGTTCAATGTGGGTAAGTGTGAGGTGATACACTTTGGTATGAGGAGCAAAAAGATGGGGTACTGGGCTAATGGTCGGATACTTGGTAGTGTGAATGAGCAGAGGGATCTTGGTGTCCATGTGCACAGATCTCTGAAAGTTGCCACCCAGGTACATAGTGCGGTGAAGAAGGCATGTGGCGTACTTGCTTTTATTGGTAGAGGAATTGAGTTCCGGAGTCCTGAGGTCATGTTGCAGTTGTATATCTGGTGCGGCCGCATCTAGAGTATTGTGTGCAGTTTTGGTTGCCATACTATAGGAAGGATGTGGAGACACTGGAACGGGTGCAGAGGAGGTTTACCAGGATGTTGCCTGGCATGGTAGGAAGATCGTATGAGGAAAGGCTGAGGCACTTGGGGCTGTTTTCATTGGAGAAAAGAAGGTTTAGGGGTGACTTGATAGAGGTGTACAAGATAATTAGGGTTTTAGATAGGGTTGAGCATGAGAACCTTTTTCCACATATGGAGTCCAGCTATTACAAAGGGGCACAGCTTTAAATTAAGCGGTGGTAGGTATAGGACAGATGTTAGGGGTAGATTCTTTACTCAGCGGGTTGTGAGTTCATGGAATGCCCTGCCAGTAGCAGTGGTGGACTCTCCCTCTTTATGGGCATTTAAACGGACATTGGATAGGCATATGGAGGATAGTGGGCTAGTGTAGGTTAGGTGGGCTTGGATCGGCGCAACATCGAGGGCCAAAGGGCCTGTATTGCGCTATATTTTTCTATGTTCTATGTTCTATGCCTGACAGGTACATACATGTCAAGGACACGTCGTATCTGTTCCTTGAAAAAGTTCCACATTTCCACGACATCTTTCCCTGATAGCCTATGCTCCCAACTTATGCTCCTCAGAACCTGTCTTACAGCATCGTATTTACCCTTCTCCCAATTGTAAAACCTACCCTGTTGCACTCACATATCTCTCTCCATAACCAAGGTGAAAGTCACAGAATTGTGGTCATGATCACCAAAATGTTCACACACTAACAAGCCCATCACTTGTCCAGGTTCGTTACCAAGTACCAAATCCAATATGGCCTCCCCTCTGGTCGGACAATCTACATACTGAGTTAGAAAAGCTTCCTTGACACACTGCACAAACACCGCTGCATGTATCCCAGGCTGCTATGTTATTCAGAGATGGACATCTGCCCATCCTCACATGGTCTGCACGACATAGCCACAAAGTATTTGCCTCCCAATTACCCTCTTCAAAGGCCAAGCAAGTTACTCAGTTCAAGGGCAGCTAGGACTGGGCAAGAAAGGCTGGTCAGCCAGAGACACCCACATCTCATACCTGATTGAATAAATAATCCATTAGGATGGTCCCACTGGAACCGTGCTAGGACCAGGGTCCTGGCTGATCATGTCTGTAGGTTTATGGACAGGGCTTTAAACTGACAGAGAGGATGCAGGGACAGGATTCAGGTGAAAGGAACTTTCCAAATCCAAATAGAAAAAGTGAAGCAATGGAACAGCATGGGGATGTGGCTGAAGACAAGCAGAAATGAACAGGAAGGGACAGAGTTTAACTGAAATTGTACATCAGCGATAAGATGTGTGACAGAAAATTGCAGGAAAGAGTAAGTTATGTTTTTTTTAAATGGACAACGTCACTGTAATAAAGTAGATGGATTTGTGACACAGAGATAAAAGAGATTTAGACATGGATACAGGGTGAACCAAAATATTCAATGGTTCACAATCTTGCGGAAACTCAGGAAAAATGGGTAACACTAAAAATAATGGATAACAAAGGCATTACAGAGAAAGCATTTGGCTGCAGATCATGAAGTAGTCAGTCTGAATGTAAATTCTGGCTATTATTGCCAAGGACACAAGCAGCAGAACAGTTTTAGCCACTGAACAGCATTTCATTGTTCATCACTGCATTAAACAGGAACTCATTGGAATTTTTTAACAAAGGCATTGTGGTAATTTTGGAAAACTTCAATATTTGTATAATCTGGGAAAAACACACAGTCAACATTGATATTGGATGAGGACTTCGGTTAATTGTTTTCAGTATTTCTTTGAAAAACACATTGTGCAACTGGCTAGAGACATAACTATCGCAGAGCGACCGTGTAATGAAACTTAGTGAATGAGTAATGTCACCGGGAGAGATCCTTCGGGAAATTGTGATAAAGTGCAGTTTAAATAAATATAAAGTTTTAAAGTGATTCACAGAGGACAAGCTACAACTAGAAACAAAAATAGCCAATTACATGTGTGTGAGGGGAGAACTGACCAAGGTAAACAGGCTAAACAGACTGAGACATGTGTCTGTAAATGAACAGTGGAAAACGTTTGAAGGAACAGTGTAAAACACTCAACAGAAGGACATTCCATTGAAACAGTATAAACCTCAGTAAGAAATCCCCACTGGTCCCGCACTCAGGACAAAAGGGTTCATACTAGATTATGAGGCTGAGAAGATCACCACAAAGTACTTAAAATCCTGAAGTGAGAGAGTGTTTTAGGAGTAAATGTTAAATGGATTGCAAAGGGTCTGCTCGCAGGAGGAGGGCTGTGCGAAGGGGAACCATGGTGAGGGTTTATTGACACGATAGGAACAGGGAGATGTGAAGGTTCTGGAGGTGGTGAGAGTGTTATAAAGAGTGGTCAGTGTCTGAACGGTGTTACAAAGCCAGTACGGATCATTGCAGCTGGAGGGGTTTGCAGAGGTAGGGAGGGATATATGTATTTTTATTTATTCATTCATGGGATGAGGGTGTCACTGCATGGACTAACATTCTTTGACCCCATGCTAATTACCCAGAGGGTAGTTCAGAGTCAGCCAAATTGCTGCGTGTCTGGAGTCAAATGTTGGCCAGACCAGATTAGAATATTTAATGTCCTTCCTCAAAGGAAGTAAGTGAACCAGATGGGTTCATCCAACTGATCAACAATGTTTTAATGGTGGCCCCACCAATGTCTTATACAGACACAACAAAACATCCTAACTCTTACTGTTAATGCTCTCCCCAATGAAGGTAACCATCCCAAACACCTGCTTCACCAGCCTGTCTACCTGTGACACCACATTCAAAGAACTGTCTACCTTCATCCCTGGGTCTCTGACTGATAACACAACCCAGGGCCCGAACATTAACTGTACAAGTCCCACCCTGGATTGTTTCACCAAAATGGCACACTTCACATTTATCTAATTAAACTCCATCTGCTATTCTTCAGCCCACTATCCCAGCAGGACTGTTCATCCTGTTGTATCATAGATAACCTTCTCCACTGTCCACTTTACCACCAATTTCAGTGACACCCAAAAACCTTACTTACCAGGAAACCAATATTCCCATCCAAACCATTTATCCAAATGACAAACAACAGTGGACCCACTCCACCGCTGGTCACATGCCTCCGGTCAGAAAAACAACATGTCACCCATCACCCTCTGTCTCCTACCATCAAGCCCATTTTGTATCCAGTTCACTAGCTCCTCCTGAATGCCATATCCTTTTTACATTGATCTGAGCTTTTTACCCAGTTTACCAGACAGAACATAGAACACAGAACAGTTCAGCCCAAGACCCTGCGGCCATGATGCTATGCCAACGTTTTATCTGGTTATAAGATCAAACTAACTTACATACCCTTTATTTTACTATTATCCATGTGTCTGTCCAAGAGTCTATTAAATGTCCTCAATGTGTCTAATTTTACTACCACCATTGGCAGTCCATCCGACCACCTACCATCTCTATCCTCTTATTCATTCTCCAATCACCTTAAAATTACACCCCCTTGTAATAGCCATTTATGCCATAGGAGAAAAAGTCTCTGACTATTCACTCACTCTGTGCCTCTCATCATCTTGTTCACCTCTACCAGGACGCCCCGCCCCCTTCTTCACTCCAATGAGAAAAGCCTTAGCTCCCTCAAACTTTCTCCATAAGAAATGCCCTCCATTCCAGGCAATATCCTGGTAAATCTCCTGTGTACGCTCTCTAAAACTTGCACATCCTTCCTGTAAAGATGGGACGAGAACTGAACACAATATTCGAAGTGTGGTCTCACCAGGTCGCTATGAAGATGCAGTAAAACCTCGCGGCTCTTGAAATCAATGCCCCTGCAAAGGAAAGCCAACACAACACATGACGTTTTAGCAACCCTACCAATGTGCGTGGCAACTTTGAGGGATCTATGGACATGGACGCCATGATATCTGTTCCTCCACAATGCCAAGTATTTTGCCTTTAACACTGTATTCTATATTCAGGTACAACCTTCCAGAATGAATCACTTCACACTTTTCCAGATTGAACTCCATCTGTCACTTCCAGCCCAGCTCTGCGTCCTGTCAATGTCCCATTGCAACCTACAACAGCCCTCCACATTACCCACGACTCCACCAACCTTCATGTTATTGGCAAACTTACTAACCCACTCTCCAACATCCACATCCAAGTCATTTACAAAAATCACAGAGAGCAGAGTCCCAGAGCTGATTGTTACAGAACCCCACTGGTCACTGAGCTCCAGGCTCAATACTGTCCATCTGCTGCCACCCTCTGTCTTCTCTGGGCCATCCAATCCTGTATCCCAATTTTCCTTCTTTTCTGAATGAGCCATCAACGTATTCTATCATATCCTCAAATAATTCAATCAGGTTTATGAGGCATGACCTGACCCCTCACAAACCCATACTGACTGTGGCTAATTTAACTATGGCTTTCCAAGTAGTCATAAATCCTGTCTTTAGAGTCGTCTCCAATAATCTGCACACCACAGACATTCGACCAAATCTGTAATTCCCAGAATTCTACCTCCGTAACATGGCTCAGACTTTACAATTCTTCCCTCCTCTGCCATGTTCCCCAGAAGGGCACTGGAGGGTGGTGGGGGTTAAAGAGATATCGAGGAATATCAGGACAGGAGGATTTTGCAGACATTAGGAGGTTTGCAGTGCCAAAAGGAGGATTCAGTAATTGTGAGGTTTCATGGAGATGGAGGCATTTGAGGAGGGAGGGAGGGAGGATTGTAGGGAAATGAGAGGTGCTTTGTTAGGGCTGCAAGAGGTTACTGAGTCGGGGAGGTTTAAGCACTGGTGGTTGTTACATAAACATCGTTTTAGTTGCAATGGCAGGAAGAGAACTCAGGAAGCTGGAGAGTATGGGGGCTGAACGATGTTACACAAATGGGAAGAGTTGTCAGAGGTGAAGGTGTTTACAGAGACAGCAATGGTCTGATCTGGAGCAGAAGACCCAGACTTGGAGGGATGTGGGGACTGGAGGCGATTTCACAGTGAATGAGGACTATAGACCCACAGGAGGTTACAGAAATGTGGAGAGCTGTAGGGCTGACGGGTTCATGAAGTTGGGAATGTTGGGAGGGATAGAGAAGTTTACAGGGATAAGGATGTTTGTAGGACAGGGCTGGATCAAAGAGAGGGACTGTTTTAGGGAGCTGAGCAGATTACAGAGATAAAGATGTTTGTATCGACTGGAAGAACAAACAGATATGGAGGGTCATCGTGCCTGAAGATGTTTATAGACATAGGAAGGCTTAGGTTCTGGGGGTTATTTAGACATGGAGGCTGTGGAATCTGGATTCTTTTTGGAGAGATTGGGTAGCAAGTTTGCTTGGTGACAGTTTCACAGATAAGGGAGCACAGTACAAACGGAAGGAAGTTCCTGCAGTAGGGAGGGTTCGAGTGGAGAGTGATGTTTACACAGATGGGGGTAAGAGCTGGAGAAGGTTATGGAGATGAGTAAATGTTTGAAGATACAGGAGGAGCTTACACTGACAGGGTGGGTGATAGTGACGGGAGGATGTTACATTGTTAATGAGTCTTGTAGGAACAGGATCGGGAGAGGCACAGGCATTGGAGTGGGATCTACAGATCGGGTTGCAGGGACCTGAGAGGATAACACAGATAGGGATGATGGTAGGGTCTCTACAGACTGATGGCGTTTTAGGGACTGGAAGAGGTTCCGTCCACAAGGAGGACTGTAAGAGCTGCAGGAGCTTATGGAGAGTTGAAGAGTTGGAGCAGTTCACAGAGGGAGGGTTCTCCGACAGGAGTAGGTCACAGATAGTGAGGGATGTGTGGCCTGAGAAAGTTAGAGAGGGGAGTTTTTGGGACTGGAAGATATTACACTGACAGGGACAGTTGAAGAGACTGAAGCAAAAATGGATGGAGAAGGTTACACAGATAGGGAGGTGAGTAGGGACTGAAGGTGAATACACAGACATGGAGGGCTGTATTGTTAGACTGAGCTTAGAAGGATAGGGACCAGTGTAGGGATTTACACAGATAGGGAAGGTTGTGTTTTTGGACAAGGTTACAATGATACAGACAGTGTTAAACAGTGTTGAATGGACTACAGAGGAGCTCAGACAGAATGTATTTTGGGGAGTGGAGGAGATTACAGACACAGAGATGGCTGTCGGTTTGAAAAGAGGTTCTACAGATCCTCAGTGCTGTAAGGCTGAAGGGAGGTTGCAATAATAAGAGTTACCTAAACTTAATGACTTTTTTGATAGAGAGAAAGTCTCAGAACGGGATTGTCAAAAGGAAGTATAGACAGTCCAGATGAGTTTACAGAGATATAAATGTTTTTGGTAGTTTCAGGATGGAACAGTGATTGGGAGTGATGTAACAAATGGCAATAGTTATCGGAATTGTTCTAAAAGCAGGAGGAGGTGACAGTCAAATCGATCGTGGTAAGAAGCTGACATCGCCAAGGAGTGTTTTAGAAACTGTTGGAGAGTACACAGATAAGGAGTGTATTGGGGATGAGGCAAGGTTGAAGAGACAGGGATGGTTGTCAGGACTGGACAATAACTTGAATAGAATCTCCACAGTGTGGAACCGGCCATTCGGCCCAACAAGTCCACACCAACCCATCAAAAGAGCATCCTAACCAGACCCATCCCTCTCCCTATCCAATAAACCCTGCATTTCTCATGGTGAACTCACCTAAACCACACTTGCCTGAATACTACAGGCAATTTATGATGGCCAATCACGTATCGTGCAAATATTGGACTATGGCAGGAAACCAGAGCAGCCGGAAGAAAACCACACAGTCGGGGGAGAACATGCAAAGTCCACACAGAGTCGGCCAAGGCTGGAATTGAAGCCAGGTTCCAGGCACAGTGAGGCTGATTATACAGAGCACTGCAGAGATTGGACTAGGACACAAAGTTCACAAGGGGTTATTGGAACAGGAGGATAATATAGTCAGGAACAGGAGAAGCTTACAGAGATGGTGTCCATGAGGGGGACTGGAGGAGATTAACGCAATAGGGATGGTTGTGCATTCTCTCGACAATTAGAGGTAGGGACGGTTAGGGAGACTGGATGAAGTTAGTCATACTCAGAGTTGTACACACTCTGAGTAAGGGCAGATGGAGTTTACTTCTGATCACTGTGAGGTAATGCACTGTGGGAAGTCTCATAACCGAAGGATATACATCATGAAGGGTAGTTCCTGCTAGAAAACTGAGTAAAAACGGGACCTTGGTGGAGTCCCTGGATGTCTGAAGGTGTCAGCACAGGTTGACAGGGTGGGGAAGGCACCTGAACTGGGAGCAGGAGGGGGACCCACATCCTGATGGGGCGAATTGTTAGAGCTGCTTGAGAGGATATAATCTAATCTGGCAGGGTGTTGGACCTTAAACAGTGATAAGGCCAGAAAGATGATCGAGGTTGGTGCACAAGTTAAAGACAGCAATTTCAGCAGACAAGGCAGGCAAGACCATAGCAGGAAATGGGGGAGGGGGAACTGATGATTAAACTGCATTTATTTCAATGCAAGGGGCCTGACAGCTAAGGAAGATGAACTCAGAACATGGATTGGAACATGGGACTGGGATATAATTGTTATTACAGAAACAGCTGAGGGAGGGACAGGACTGACAGTTCATTGTTTCAAGGTGGAGATGCTACAGGAAACATTGAAGGGGAGGCAGGAGAGGACGCGTGGTGGTGGGTTTTCATTGCATGAATCATCACAGCAGTACCTAGAGAGGATATTCCTGTGGGATCACCCAGTGACGCTATGTTAGTGGAACTGAGAAATAAGAATGGGTCATCACTCTGACACGATTGTCCTACTGACCCCGAATAATCAGTGGCAGACTGAGGAACAAACATATCAGGAGATCTCAAATATCAATCATAATAATAGGGCTGTTATGGTTGGGGTTTTTAAACTTTCCAAACCTAGACTGGAACCGCCAGTGTTCAGTGTTTGCAAGGGAGGAATTTGCTAATTGTATTACAGAAAACTCCCAATCAATATGTAAATGGCCTGAAAAGAGAAAGGGGCAAAACCTGACCTCCCCTTGGAAAACAATGTCGGGAAAGGGACTGAGGTGTGAGTGGGAAAGCATTTTGCCAAAGTGACTCAAGTCTATTCGTTTGAAAATAGTGATGGAAAAGGACAGGGCTGGTCCACAGGTTCAAGTTATAAAATGGAGCCAGACTAATCTTGATAATATTAGCCAGGAACTCTCAAAGGGTGATTGGGGAGCCTATTTGCAAGGAAGACTGGTAAGTGAGACTATTTTAAAAGTGAGATAAATTGAGCGATCACCACCAGCATGTTCCTGTTCGTGTACAGCTCAATGCTGACAGCATTCGGAAACACTGGCTGTATATTGAGGGTCTGGTCAAGGAAAAGAGGGCATGTCAGGTATAGCCAGCTGGATCAAGGGAATCCCTGAGGATCACAGGGGCTGTAGGAATACACTTTGGGTAGAAAACAGGAATACAGAAAGGGGACATGCATTAGCCTTGGCAGAGAATGATAAGGAGATTCCAAAAGTAATTGTATAAATATATTGAGTAAAAGAGTAACTCGAGACAAAATGCTGTCCCTTAAAGATCAATGAGACCACTGATGTGTGGAACAGCAGGATATGTCTAAGAACTTAAACACATTTTTTTTTACTCGAGAACTTATTGAGGACAAAGACTGGGGAACTCGGGGAACAAGAGTAATATGTTAGACCATATTTGGAGTTCTCTGCAATTCCAGTATCCCCGCTATAGGAAGGATGTTGGGAAAGTTGAAAGTGTTCAGAAAAGATTGACAAGATGTTGCCAGGGTTGTTGCTGAATAAGCTGGGGTTATATTCTCTGGAGCATCAGAGACTGAGCGGTGACCTGACAGAGGTTTGTATAAACATGAGGGGTATGGATTGGGTCAACATTCAAGGTCTTGTCCCAGGGGTTGGAGAGTCTAAATCTAGAGGACATAGGTTTAAGATTAAAGGGGAAAGGTTTAAACGGCACTGCAGGGACAGCTTTTTTATGCACACGGTGGTGTGTGTATCGAATGAGCTGAGAGAGAAAGTAGCAGATAATGATACTATGACTGTATTTCAGAGATATTTGGATGGGTATATGAATAATAAGGGTTTAGAAGTACATGAGCCAAATGCTGGTAAATGGGATGTATTTATTTACATCTTCTGGTCAGCATAGACGAGTTGGACCGGAGGGTCTGTTTCCATGCTGTACATCTCTAGGACTTGAAAAGAGTGCATGTTATCGAAGGTTTTAAAACACAAAGCTATGGAAAACCCCAGGACCTGATGAAGTGTATCACAGAACATTGTGGAGCCCCGAGCAAAGATATTTGTACCATTGATAGCCATGTGTGATGTGCTGGAAAGGCTGGAGGGTGGCATAGTGGACAGTGAAGACGTTGTAATCGAGGATAAAGCGGATGGCCCTCAGGACAACTCCATACAACCCTGTCACGGTGGACCCTGCAAGACGTGTCAGATTGTGGACATAGATACCACTATTACGCGTGTGAACACCTCCCACCTTGTACATGGCAGGTACTCCTGTGACTCAGCCAACGTTGCTGGAGGCATGGTACTTTGAGGAAACCGAGCAAAGGCTACGACAACGGATGAATGGGCACCGCACAGCAATCAACAGACAGGAGGGTTCCCTCCCAGTTGGGAAACACTTCAGTGGTCCAGAACATTCAGCCTCGGACCTTCGAGTGACCATCTTCCAAGATGGACTTCGGGACAGGCAGCAGAGAAACGTGGCCGAGCAGAGGCTGATAGCTAAGTTCAGTACCCATAGGGAGGGCCTCAACCGGGACTTTGGGTTCATGTCACATTACAGGTGATCACCATTGCACCACACACACTCATACACACACACTCATACACACACACTCATACACACACACTCATACACACAGACACAGGTACACACAGACGCGCACACAGACACCCACACACAACCTTATAGACAGACACTCCCACAGTCACACATGCACCCCCTCAGACTTAAGACACTCTGCACTCACTACACACACACTTTCCCACACTCACAACCACCCCCCAGACAGAAACACACAGACAGACAAAGACCCACAGACACACATTTTGTGGGGTGAATTTGTACTTGCAGGAAACTTCAACTTTGGGAAACTTCAACATTCCTATAATCTGGGACAGTCACACTAACAACAGTGATATTGGAAGAGTAGTTCAGAGAATATTTCTTCAGTGTTTCTTTGAATAACAAATTATGCAACTGGCTACGGACATAACTATCTCAGAGCGATCGTAGGGTGATCAAACTTAGTGAATGAGTAATGTCACCTGGAGAGATCCTTCGGGAAATTGTGATAAAGTGCAGTTTAAAGAAATATAAAGTTTTAAAGTGAATCACAGAAAGGACATGCTACAACTAGAAACAAAAAACAGTCAATGCCATGGGTTTGAGATGAGAACTGACCAAGGTAAAGAGGCGAAACAGACTGAAATATGTGCCTGTAAATGAACAGTGGAAAACATTTGAAGGAACAGTGAAAATCACTCAACAAAAGAACATTCCACTGAAACAGACAAAACCTCAGCAAGAAATTCCCACCGGCCCCTCACTCAGGACAAAATGTATCATATTAGATTATGAGGCTTAGAAGATCACCAAAAAGTACTTAAAATCCTGAAGTGAGAGAGTGTTTTAGGAGTAAGAGTTAAAGGGATTGCAAAGAGTCTGCTAGCAGGAGGTGGGCAGTGGGAAGTGGGATCAGTGTCAGGGTTCAATGTCACAAACGGAACAGGGAGAGGTGAAGGTGCCAGAAGTGGTAAGAGTGTTCCTGAGAGTGGTCAGGTCCTGAACGATGTTACAAAACAAGTACGGATTGCTGCAGCTGGAGGGGTTTGCAGAGGTAGAGAGGGACATACGTATTTTTATTTATTCATTCATGGGATGTGGGAGTCACTGTTAATTACCCAGAGGACAGTTCAGAGTTAGCCATATTGCAATGGGTCTGGAGTGACATGTTAGCCAGGCCAGGTTAAAATGTTAGATGGTCTACACAAAAGGAGGTCAGTGAACCAGATATGTTCTTCCCACTGATCAACAACACTTTTATGGTGACCTGACCAATGTCTTGTCCAGATACAACATGACATCCCAATCCTACGCTCAATGCTCTCCCCAATGGAGGTAACCATCCCAAACGCCTGCTTTACCAGCCTGTCTACCTGTGACACCACTTTCAAAGAACTGTGTACCTGCATCCCTGGGTCACAGACTGACAACACTACCCAGGGCCCGAACATTAACTGTACAAGTCCCACCCTGGTTTGTTTCACCAAAATGTAACACTTCACCTTTATCTAATTAAACTCCATCTGCTATTCTTAAGCCCACTATCCCAGCAGTACTGTTCATCCTGTTGTATCACAGATAACCTTCATCACTGTCCTGTTTACCACCAATTTCTGTGTCACCCAAAACACTTATTTAACTTACTTAACAATATTCCCATCCAAACCATTTATCCAAATGACAAACAACAGTGGACCCACTCCACCGCTGGTCACATACCTCTTGTCAGAAAAACAACATGTCTCCCACCACCCTCTGTCCACAACCATCAAGCCCAATTTTCTGTCCAGTTGACTAACTCCTCCTGAACGCTATAACGTTTTACATTCATCTGAGCTAATTACCCAGCTTACCATCCGACATGTAGAACACAGAACAGTACAGAATAAGACCCTTCGGCCATGATGACATGCCAATCTTTTATCCGACCATAAGATCAAAACTAAAAGTGGCAGATAGAGTTTAGTTCAGATAAATGCGAGGTGCTGCATTTTGGGAAAGCAAATCTTAACAGGACTTATACACTTAATGGTAATGTCCTAGGGAGTGTTGCTGAACCAAAAGACCTTGAGGTGCAGGTTCATATCTCCTTGAAAGTGGAGTCGCAGGTCAATAGGATAGTGAAGAAGGCGTTTGGTATGCTTTCCTTTATTGGTCAGAGTATTGAGTACAGGAGTTGAGAGGTCATGTTGCGACAGTACAACACATTGGATAGGCCACTGTTGCAATACTGCGTGCAATTTTGGTTTCCTTACTATCGGAAAGATGTTGGGAAACTTGAAACGTTTCAGAAAAGATTTACAAGGAAGTTGTCAGGGCTGGAGGATTTGAGCTATAGGGAGAGGCTGAACAGGCTTGGGCTGTTTTCCTTGGAGCGTCGGAGACTGAGGGGTGACATTTTAGAGGTTTACAAAATTATGAGGGGCATGGATAGGGTAAATAGACAAAGTCTTTTCCCTGGGTTTGCGGTGTCCAGAACTAGAGGGCATAGGTTATGTATGAAAGGGGAAAGATATAAAAAAGACCTAAGGGGAAACTTTTTCATGCAGAGGGTGGTATGTGTATGGAATGAGCTGCCAGAGGAAGTGGTGGAGACTGGTACAACTGGAACATTTAAGAGGTATTTGGATGGGTATATCAATAGTAGGGGTTTAGAGGGATATGGACTGGGTGCTGGCAGGTGGGACTCGATTGGGTTGGGATGTCTGGTCGGACTGAACTGTTTCCATGTTGTACAACTCTACGAATCTAACTTCCATTCCCCTCATTTTATTATCATCCATGTGCCTATCCAGAAGTATATTAAATGTCCCTAATGCATCTAATTTTACCGCCACCGCTGGCAGTGCATTCCACTCAGGCACCACTCTATATGTAACGAATCTACCTCTGAAATGTCCCCTCAACCATCAACTAATCACCCGAAAATTATACCCCCTTGTAATAACTATTTATATGAGGGTTAAAAAAATCTCTCTCTATTCAATCTATCTATGACTCTCATCACCTTGTTCACCTCTGCCAAGTCACCCCTCACCCTTCTTCACTCCAATGAGAAAAGCCTTAGCTCCCTCAAACCTTCGTCATAAGACATGCTCTCCAGCACAGGCAGCAACCTGGTAAATCTCCTCTTTACCCTCTCTAAAACTTCCACATCCTTCCTGTAATGAGGGGACCAGAACTGAACACAATATTCCAAGTGGGGTCGAACTAGGTCTCTATAGAGCTGCAGCATAACCTCACAGCTTTAAAACTCAATCCCCAAACTAATGAAATCCCACATAATATATTGCTTCTTAACAAGCCAATCAGCTTGGGTGGCTACTTTGAGGGATCTATGGACTTGGAACCCAAGATCTCTCTGTTCCTCCACACTGCTAAAGGTCCTGCCTTTAACTCTGTATTCTGCATTCAAATTCAATCTTCAAAATGAATGACTTCACACTTTTCCCAGATTGAACTCCATCTGCCATTTCTCAGCCCAACTCTGCATCCTGTCAATGTTCCTTTGCAACCTACAACAGCCCTCCACACTACCAACCACTCCACCAACCTTTGTGTCATTGGGAAACTTCCTAACCCCTCTTTCAATCACACATCCAAGTCATTCATAAACTCACAAAGAGCAGAGGTCCTGTAACCTCTCCCTGCAGCAAACCACTGGTCACTGAGCACCAGGATGAATGCTTTCCATCTAACATCACCCTCTGTCTTCTGTGGGCTAGTAATCCTGTATCCAGACAGACAGGTTTCCCTGTACCCCATGCCTCTGTACTTTCTGAATGAGCCATAAAGATGTTTTGTCAAATTTTCTAAAGATACAATAAGACTTGTAAGGCATGACCTGCCCCTTACAAAACCATGCTGACTATCTCTCATCAAACTATGGTTTTCCAAGGAATAATAGATCCTGTCTCGCAGAGACCTCTCCAATAATCTGCACACCACAGACATAAGACTGACAGGTGTGCAATTCCCAGGATATTCCCTTTTCTGAACAAGGGAAATAATATTTTCCTGCCTCCAATCATCTGGTTCGACTCCAGTGGACAGTGAGGCTGCAAAGGTCATCACCAGGTGTTCAGCAATCCACTCCCTCCCTTCGTGTAGTAACTTTGGATGCATCCAGTCTGGTTCAGCGACTTATCTATCCTTATCTTTTACAAAATTCTCAGCACATCCTCCTTCTTAACATCCACCTGTTCACGTACATCAGCCTGTTTCATGCTGTCCTCACAAACGGCAAGACCCTTCTCAGCAGTGAATACTGAGACATAGTATTCATTAAGGACATCCTCTACCTCCTGTGACTCCAGGCACAAGTTCCTTCCACTATCCCAGATTGACCTTATCCTCACTCTGGCCTTGCTCTTGTTCCTCGCATAAATGGAGAATGCCTCACGGTTTTCCTTAATCCTTCCCAACAATGCTTTTTCATGCCCCCTTCTTGTTGCCCTAAGTCCATCTCTAGGTTCCTTCCTGGTACCTTCAGAGAATCCCGACTGTGTGGAAACTGGCCATTTGGCCCAACACCTCCATATCAACCCTCCAAACAGTATCCAACCCAGCCCCATTCCCCCACCCTATTACTCTCCATTTGCCCTGACTAATGCACCAAACCTACCCATCCCTAAACACTATGGGTAATTTAGCATGGCTAAGCCACCAAACTGGCACATCTTTGGGCTGTGGGGGGGAAACCGGAGCACCTGGAGGAAACCCACAGGGAGAATGTGCAAACACCCCACAGACAGTCGCATGAGGCTGTAATCGAAATGGAGTACGTGGTGCTATGAGGTCGCAGTGCTAACCACAGACACTGCCATCCAATGTAACTCTCTGGAGCCCTATCTGATCCTTGCTTCCTCAACCCTAAGTAAGCTTCCTTCTTCCTCTTGATTAGATGCTAAAGTCCATGTGGACAACGTTGACTGCTCTGCCTTCATCTATCCTTGGCCACCTCCTCGAAGAGTCAATCCTTTTTGTGAAACGTGGGTTCCCACTCACAAAGCCATGCTGACCATCTCGAATCAGCCCTTGCCTTTGTAAATGTATGGAGTTCCTTTCTCTCAGAATCTCCTCCAACAACTTCCCCATCACTGTTCTCATGGGGCTGTAATTTCCTGGCTTTTCCCTGCTGTCCTTCAGTGATGGAACAGCATTAGCCAACCTCCAGTCTTCCAACATCTTACTGTGCCTGTTGATAATATAAATATCTCTGTTAGGGACACTGCAATCTCTTCCCTAGCTTCCCACAATATTCTAGGATTGACCTAATGAGCTCCTGAGGATTGATCTAGCTTTATTTGTTTTAAGATTCCAGCACTTTCTCTTCTCTGTTGAGGATTCTTTCCAAGACATCACTATTTATTTCCCCACATTCCCGAGCTTCCATGTCTTTCTCCACAGTAAATACTGACAAGACTATTTTGTCTAATATCTCACCCATCTCCTCTGGTTCGACACAAAGGCAACCTTATTGATCTTAAGGGGCCCTATTCTCTCCCAAGTTACTCTTTAGCCCTTATTGAAACTTAGAACATAGAACATAGAACATAGAACAATACAGCACAGAACAGGCCCTTCGGCCCACGATGTTGTGCCGAACTTCTATCCTAGATTAAGCACCCATCCATGTACCTATCCAAATGCCGCTTAAAGGTCGCCAATGAATCTGACTCTACTACTCCCACGGGCAGCGCATTCCATGCCCCCACCACTCTCTGGGTAAAGAACCCACCCCTGACATCTCCCCTATACCTTCCACCCTTCACCTTAAATTTATGTCCCCTTGTAACACTGTTGTACCCGGGGAAAAAGTTTCTGACTGTCTACTCTATCTATTCCTCTGATCATCTTATAAACTTCTATCAAGTCACCCCTCATCCTTCGCCGTTCCAACGAGAAAAGGCCGAGAACTCTCAACCTATCCTCGTACGACCTACTCTCCATTCCAGGCAACATCCTGGTAAATCTTCTCTGCACCCTCTCCAAAGCTTCCACATCTTTCCTAAAGTGAGGCGACCAGAACTGCACACAGTACTCCAAATGTGGCCTAACCAAAGTCCTGTACAGCTGAAACATCACCTCACGATTCTTGAATTCAATCCCTCTGCTAATGAACGATAATACTCCATAGGCCTTCTTCCAAACTCTCTCCACCTGAGTGGCAACCTTCAAAGATCTATGTACATAGACCCCAAGATCCCTCTGTTCCTCCACCTGACCAAGAACCCTACCATTAACCCTGTATTCCGCATTCTTATTTGTTCTTCCAAAATGGACAACCTCACACTTGGCAGGGTTGAACTCCATCTGCCACTCCTAAGCCCAGCTCTGCATCATATCTAAGTCCCTCTGCAGCCGATAACAGCCCTCCTCACTGTCCACAACTCCACCTATCTTTGTATCATCTGCAAATTTACTGACCCACCCTTTGACTCCCTCATCTAAGTCATTAATAAAAATTACAAACAGCAGAGGACCCAGAACTGATCCCTGCGGAACTCCACTTGTAACTGGACTCCATGCTGAATATTTACCATCTACCACCACTCTGACTTCGACCGGTTAGCCAGTTTTCTATCCAATTGGCCAAATTTCCCTCTATCCCATGCCTCCTGACTTTCCGCATAAGCCTACCATGGGGAACCTTATCAAATGCCTTACTAAAATCCATGTACACTACATCCACTGCTCTACCCTCATCCACATGCTTGGTCACCTCCTCGAAGAATTCAATAAGACTTGTAAGGCAAGACCTACCCTTCACAAATCCGTGCTGGCTGTCCCTAATCAAGCAGTGTCTTTCCAGATACTCGTAAATCCTATCCCTCAGTACCCTTTCCATTACTTTGCCTACCAGAGAAGTAAGACTAACTGGCCTGTAATTCCCGGGGTTATCCCTATTCCCTTTTTTGAACAGGGGCACAACATTCGCTACTCTCCAGTCCCCTGGTACCACCCCAGTTGCCAGTGAAGACGAGAAGATCATAGCCAACGGTACTGCAATTTCCTCTCTTGCTTCCCACATAATCCTAGGATATATCCCGTCAGGCCCGGGGGACTTGTCTATCCTCAAGTTGTTCAAAATGTCCAACACATCTTCCTTCCTAACAGGTATCTCTTCTAGCTTATCAGTCCGTTTCACACTCTCCTCTTCAACAATACGGTCCCTCTCGTTCGTAAATACTGAAGAGAAGTACTTGTTCAAGACCTCTCCTATCTCTTCCGACTCAATACACAGTCTCCCACCACTGTCCTTGATCGGACCTACCCTCGTTCTTGTCATTCTCAGGTTTCTCACATACGCATAGAATGCCTTGGGGTTATCCTTGATCCTATCCGCCAGGGATTTTTCATGCCCTCTCTTAGCTCTCCTAATCCCTTTCTTCAGGTCCCTTCTGGCTATCCTGTAGCCCTCCACTGCTCTGTCTGAACCTTGTTTCCTCAACCTTATGTAAGCCTCCTTCTTCCTCTTTACGAGACATTCAACCTCCCTCGTCAACCAAGGCTCCCTCACACGACCATTTCTTTCCTGCCTGATCGGTACATACATATCAAGGACACGTCGTATCTGCTCCTTGAAAAAGTTCCACATTTCCACCACATCCTTCCCTGACAGCCTATGCTCCCAACGTATGCTCCTCAAATCCTGTCTTACAGCATCGTAATTTCCCTTCACCCAATTCTAAAAACTTCCTTGTTGTGCGCACCTATGTCTCTCCATAACCAAGGTGAAAGTCACAGAGTTGTGGTCGCCATCACCAAAATGTTCACCCACTAACAAGCCCACCACTTGTCCCGGTTCATTACCGAGTACCAAATCCAATATGGCCTCCCCTCTGGTTGGACAATCTACATACTGCGTTAGAAAAGCTTCCTGGACACACTGCACAAACACCGCCCCATCCAATCTACTTGATCTAAAGAGCTTCCAATCAATATTTGGGAAGTTGAAGTCACCCATGACTACGACCCTGTGGCTTCTGCACCTTTCCAAAATCTGTTTCCCAATCTGTTTCTCCACATCTCTGCTGCTATTGGGGGGCCTATAATAAACACCCAACAAGGTGACTGCACCTTTCCTGTTTCTGACTTCAGCCCATACTACCTCCAGAGGCAGATCCCCCTCAAACTTCCTTTCTGCAGCCGTTATACCATTTCTAATTAGCAATGCCACCCCCCCCTCCTTTTTTACCACCCTCCCTAATCTTACTGAAACATCTGTAACCAGGAACCTCCAACAGCCATTCCTGTCCCTCATCTATCCATGTTTCCGTGATGGCCACAACATCGTAGTCCCAGGTAACGATCCACGCCTTAAGTTCACCCACCTTATTTCTGATACTCCTTGCATTGAAGTATACGCACTTGAGCCCATCTCTGCGTCCGCAAGTAGTCCCTGTCAGTGCTACCTTCTCCACAGCCTCCCTACAGTCTTGGACATCCTGACACACAGCTAGCTTACTTGCTGGACTACAAGTCCGGATCCCATCCCCCTGCCAAATTAGTTTAAACCCCCCCGAAGAGTGCTAGCAAACCTACCCCCCAGGATATTGGTGCCCTTCTGGTTCAGGTGCAACCCGTCCTGTTTGTACAGGTCCCACCTTCCCCAGAATGCAGTCCAATTGTCCAAATATCTGAAGCCCTCCCTCCTACACCATCCTTGCAGCCACGTGTTCAACTGCACTCTCTCCCTATTCTTTGCCTCTGTCACATGGCACCAGCAACAACCCAGAGATGACGACTCTGTCTGTCCTAGCTTTTAGCTTCCAGCCTAACTCCTTGAGCTCTTGAATGACCTCCCCACCCCTCTTCCTATCTATGTCGTTGGTGCCAATGTGTACCACGACTTCTGGCTGCACACCCTCCCCCTTTAAGGATTCTGAAGACACGGTCCGAGACGTCTCGGACCCTAGCTCCTGGGAGGCAACAAACCATCCGAGAGTCTCGCCCATGTCCACAGAACCGCCTGTCCGTCCCTCTAACTAGAGAGTCCCCTATTACTAGCGCTCTCCTCTTCTCCCCCTTTCCCTTCTGAATCTCAGAGCCACAGACCACTTCACTGCAGCTTACACCTGCAAGGCTGTCCCCCCCAACAGTTTCCAAAGCTGCATACTTATTTTTTAGGGGAACGACCACAGGGGAACCCTGCACTGCCTATTTCTTCCCCTTCCCACCTCTAACTGTTACCCAGCTACCTCTGTTCTCCAGCGTAACTATGTCCCTGTAGCTTCTATCGATCACCCTCTCGAATAATCCTCAGCTCATCCAGCTCCAGTTCCAGTTCCCTAACTCGTTCAGTGAGGATCAGGATCTGACTACATTTCCTGCACACGAAGTCGGCAGGAGTATCGGTGGTCACCCCTACCTCAAACATCCTGCAGGAGGAACATTCCACCACCTGCGCTGCCATGACTGTACACTGTCTCCAAAAACAAGAACACTGAGTCAATAACCTGTGGACTTTAAAGTTAGGTTAGAGGAGAAGGGTGGGAGGGAGGCCCTACGGGAGTAGGACCTGGGGTTTAGAACACACCCACTCAAATACTAATCACTTGCCTTCCCGCCCAGCTATGCGCTCCAACCTCACTTCCGCTGCCCGCTACAGGTAAGTAATTTTGAAACAAACTGTCTTACCTTAGCTGTAGTCTCCCGGGTTCGCTTTTCCTCGGCCGCTGCTCCCACTCAAATGACCGTTGGTGATTAAAGGGTGAGTATTTATACTCACCGGTCTCCTTCCCGGCTGCCCCTCTGTTTACCGTCACTTCCTCTGCTGCTCCCGCTCTTTTTGTGAAGAGAGAAAAAAATAACCGCTGCCCGCTACAGGCAAGTAATTTTGAAACAAACTGTCTTACCTTAGCTGTAGTCTCCCGGGTTCGTTTTTCCTCGGCCGCTGCTCCCACTCAAAAAAAAACTTGCATAAAGGCTTCTGATAATTCAAATATACCATATCCCCTATACCACTACACCCCTCCTACACCCTTACAATTCTGCCATTTATATACACAATAACAAATTCAATCCAACAGGCTCATTGCTGTATCAGTCGGCATGGAGACCACTGTCACACACAGTTACTGTGCTGCCCTTGCCATAAGTACATTCAGTGTCCCGACTGTAACCATATTGACATTCCCATCACTGTCTGGTGCCTACAAAAGAATTCCTGCTAACGGTTGCTGCTGCTTGCTTATTCTCAGCTCCACTTTTCATATTCAGATCCTCATGACTGTCTCATTAATGCATTAACCTCATGCTTCCTTCATAACATATTGGCTTTTTGCCTAGTCTGCATATTGGGACTAGATTGGATTGGGATATCTGCACAGTGTGGATGGGTTGGACCGAAGGGTCGGTTTCCATGCTGTACATCTCTCTGACTCTATGACTCTATCCAAACAACCCTTCAGTATTCACTTCCCAGCGATGGTCATTCTGCAGCTACATCTTCGGAATGACAGTCCCATCATATCTGTTCACTATCATTCCATCTTCCTTATGGCGCAGTCAGGGAGTCATTCCTCAGTAGTGGGGGGGTTGAACAGATGGGTAGAGGTTACAGAGATAGGGAGGCTTACAGGGTCTCGAGGATTTAGAGTTAAACAGAGTTACGTCTGGTCAAGAATGTCAGTGGGACAAAGGGGTTTGGGGATTGGAAGAATTTACAGAGATCGAGGGAGCTGGATTAGATTCTGGAGATAGGGATAGGGATGGAAATAGGAAGAGGTAGGCAGACTGAGAGGTACAGACAGGGGGCTGTTTCATCTAGGAGATTATTGTGTATACTAACAGAAATATGGAAGGTTGTCGTGACTGAAGACATTTACAGATATAAGAAGGCTTCTAGGCTCTGAAGGCTACATAGATAGAAAGGCAATGGAGAATGTCAGGTTACTGGGTTGGAGACAGTTACACAAATGGGGAGGGTTGCACAAACTGAAAGAGGTTCCTGTGGTCGGGAGGGGTATGGTGTCGGGAATGAGGGTGAAATTCAACAAGATAAAGATCAAAGAATTGGAGAAGGATAAGGAGATTACAATTTTTTTCACAGCTAAGGAAGGGTTGTAGGAACTGGAGAAGATTACATAGGCAGGGACGGATGGAGAGGTTAAAGACAAAAACATTGACATGGAGGGTGGTATTGGTGGGAGGGTCTTATAGGGATAGACAGGGCTGTCAGGGTTTACAGGGATGAAGGAATTTAGTATCTACTGGAGAAGGTTAGGGATTAGGGTGTTAGGGACTGGAGAACCTGACAGAGACAGAGACAGAGACACAGAGAATGGTGTGGACTGGAACAGATTCCAAACAGAGGAAGGATTATCGGGACTGGAGAATATTACAGAGATCACTAACAGAGCATGGGCCAGGATTGATGCCTGCGATCCCCTGTGCTGTCGCATTGAGGACCAGTACAGCAGAGGTGAAAGCAGGACCCTCACAAGATGGTGGGAATGAAACCTCGAATGTTGCTGTTCCTTGCCTAGATCTTTATCTATGCCCTGTCTTCCAGGTCTGAATATAGAAGTCTACTACCTCCACCCTGTGCTGTTTACTGTGAGTGATCTTACCGGTTGCAGGATTTACTGAAGGCTCCAGATCTCCCTCTCCATCTCTCTCTGGCTGACCAACCAGTTTCCATGAGGTGATGGATGAGAAAGGAGTTAGGAACATCCTGATTACCTGCATGAGACAGAAATAGACAGAATGGGAAATTAGACTGATGCAATGAGGATAACACATGCAGAATGGCACAGAGACCAGCAGAGATCTCGAAAATCCCAGTCTCCATCCCTTGCCTGTGCTGCTGCATGTCTCTGGAATGGACAATTCTGTTGACTCAGGATCTCAGACCATCTGTAAGAGGGAGAAATGCTGACAGAGGCAGTAAATAGTCTGACACAGCGAGGGATACCAGATGGAGAGATACTGAGTGATAGCACATTATTAGATACTGTATTAATAGGGAATTGTTTGAATTTGTAACAAAGGCACTGGGATAATTGTGAGGGGATTCAACCTTCCTATCTCATCATCTCTTTGGCAGTGGCTCACAGATGAGGCTGACTCTCTCCCACTCTCAGTGGGGGTGGGGGAGTCTGGAGTTGGCTGTACAGACCGATGTGGCCTTCCACAGACTCTGTTACACTTGAGGCAGAAGGTAGACATGGAAAGGGGGTGGGTGGGGCGTTGATATGACAGCGCGCTCCTTGTGCTGTTTTCTCCTGGATTCCCGTTTTCCCCACAGAAAGTCTCGAGGTGCTCGACACCTTCCCAATGCTCCTTCCCCACTTCAGACGGTCTTGGCCGATTTGATTAAGAGATGAAAAAACAACGATCAATTCTGAAGTCACCAACATTTAGAAATGTGGAGGAGTGCAGTAGGAAGAGGAAACATTGTCAGTGTTTAATCAGAGTAGTGGAACAGGGAGGATTGAAGGTGTTGGAGGTGGTGAGAGTGTTACAGAGAGGGGCAAAGGCCTGAACAACATTACAAAGCCAGTACGGATTGCTGCAGCTAGAGCTGTTTGCAAAGGTAGGGATAGACATATGTATATTTCATTGATTCATTCAAGGCCGAAGGATGTCACCGGATGGACCAGCATCCATTGCCCTCCTGCTAATTGCCCAGAGGCAGCTCAGAGTCAGCCATATTGCTGTGGGACTGGAGTCACATGTGAGCCAGACCAGGGAAGAATGTCAGATATCCCTCTCTAAAGGACATACGTGAACAAGTTGATTTTTACCAGATAATCAACAATGCTAAAAGAGAGGCCTCACTAATGTCCTGTACAGATACACCATGACATCCTAACTCCTACTCTCAATGCTCTGCCCAATGAAGGGTAACCCTCCCAAACGCCTGCTTCACCAGCCTGTCTACCCGTGACTCTACTTTCAAAAAACTGTGTACCTGCATCCCTGGGTCACTGATTGACAACAGTACAGGGCCCGAACATTAATTGTACAAGTCCAGCCTGGTCTGCTTTACCACAATACAACACCTTGCATTTCTCCACCTGTTATTCCTAACCTCACTGGTCCAGCAGTACTGTTGATCCCATTGTACTCTTCGATAACCCTCTTCACTGTCCACATTATCACCAATTTCAGTCTCACTCACAAACTTGCTAACCATGGCTCCATTATTATCATTCAAACTGTTTATATAAATGATGCACAACAGTGACCCAGCACCGAACCCCATGGCACACCGTTGGTCACAGGCCTGCAGTTTGAGCAGTAACCCTCTATGAACATGCTCTGTCTCCTACTTCAATCCTGTTTTGTATCCAGTTAGTGAACGCTCCCTGGTTATGTCTGATCTAAACTTACTAACCAGTCTGCCATGCAGAACCTTGTCAAAGGCCTTGATAAAGTTCATGTGGACATCGTGTACTGCTCTGCTTTGACCTCTCACTTGTCGACCTCAACACTCAGGTTTGAGGCGTGATTTCCCATGTACAAAGCCATGCTGATGATCGTTAATCTGTCCTTACCTTTCCAAATGTACGATGATCGTTTTCCTCAGAATCTCCTACAACAACTTACCACCCTGCCATCAGTCTCACTGGTCCGTAGTAGCTGTCGGTGATACAAATATCTCTGGAAGGAGTCCTGTAATTTCCTCCCTCGCTTCTCACAAGGCGCTGGGATACATCTGACCATGTCCCAAGGTTTTATCTAACTTATTGCATTTTAAGACATCCAGCACCTCCTGTTCTCCAATGTGCACTCTTTCAAGACATCACGATGTATTTTCCCAAGTTCCCGAGCTTCCATGTCTTTCACCACAGTAAATCCTAACACAAAATATCTGTTCAGTATCTCCCCCATCAGCAGTGATTCCACACAGACAGCCTCATTGACCTTTCAGGGGCCCTATTCTCTCACGAGCTAATTTTTAGCCCCTGTTGAAACTTGTCAAAATGCTTCTGAAATTTCAAATATCCCTCTACCGCAACTAGCCTCCCCCAACCTTATCTATTCTGCATTTATGGTCACACCAAATTATAGAATCCAACAGATTTAAAAATATTCACCTTTTATAAAATCATACATCTCCCATTGTTTCTAAGTATCTAGTTATCATTTATTATCATATCCTTGAAAACACATTCCAGCACGTTCCCGACTTACTGTCAGGCTAACACCGCTTGGTTCAGACTGACTGCACAAAGGATTTGGGGAATCCTTGTGAATCAATCTGAAACAGGTAGCTTCCAGGATCAGCAGGTAATCGAGAAGGCAAAGGGAATGGAGTCTAAGTATAGGGAGGTCTTGCTAAAATGATGCAAGGTACAAGTCAGACCACACCTAGATTATAATGAGCAGTATGCATGCCCTAAGGAAAGACATTCTTGTGTTGGAGGCAGGCCAGGGAAGGTTCACTCGGCTGATCCTGGCGATGGCGGGATTTTCTAATGAGAAGAGGTGGAGTAGATTGCCCTTGAACCCATTGGGGTTTTGAAGAATGGGAGAGAAATTGAATGAAACATCCAGGATTCTGAGGGGCTTTGACAGGGTGGATACCGTGAAGTTAGAAACTAGAACTCAGAGTTAGCCATATTGCAATGGGTCTGGAGTGTCATGTTAGCCAGGCCAGGTTAAAATGTCAGATGGTCTACACAAAAGGAGGTCCGTGAACCAGATGAGTTCTTCCCACTGATCAACAACGCTTTTATGGTAACCTGACCAATGTCTTGTACAGATACAACATGACATCCCAACTCCTATTCTCAATGCTCTCTCCAATGAAGGTAACCTCTCCAAATGCCTGCTTCACCAGCCTGTCTACCTGTGACACCACTTTCAAAGAACTGACTACCTGAGTCACTGACTGACAACATTCCCAGGGCCCGAACATTAACTGCACAAGTCCCACCCTGGTTTGTTTCACCAAAATGGAACACCTCACCTTTATCTAATTAAACTCCATCTGCTATTCTTCAGCCCACTATCCCAGCAGTACTGTTCAGCTTGTTAACCTTCATCACTGTTCAGTTTACCACCAATTTCAGTGTCACCCAAAAAACTTAACATATTTAACAATATTCCCATCCAACCCATTTATCCAAATGACAAACACCAGTGGACCCACTTCACCGCTGGTCACATGTCTCCAGTCAGAAAAACAACATGTCTCCCATCACCCTCTGTCTCCTACCATCAAGCCAATTTTCTGTCCAGTTGACTAGCTTCTCCTGAATGCCATATCCTTTTACACTGATCTGAGCTTATTACCCAGTTTAACACACGACATGTAGAACACAGCACAAGACCCTTCGGCCGTGATGACATGCCAATCTTTTATCCGACCAGAAGATCAAAAATAAATGTGGCAGATAGAGTTTAATT
The DNA here is from genome assembly GCF_047496795.1 of Chiloscyllium punctatum. Taxonomy (NCBI): domain Eukaryota; kingdom Metazoa; phylum Chordata; class Chondrichthyes; order Orectolobiformes; family Hemiscylliidae; genus Chiloscyllium; species Chiloscyllium punctatum. The sequence goes on along the minus strand of NC_092785.1, from coordinate 55,610,477 downwards.
CAGATAAATGCGAAGTGCTGCATTTTGGGAAAGCAAATCTTAACAGGACTTATACACTTAATGGTAAGGTCCTAGGGAGTGTTGCTGAACCAAGAGACCTTGAGGTAAAAGTTCATAGCACCTTGAAAGTGGAGTCGCAGATAGATAGGATAGTGAAGAAGGTGTTTGGTATGCTTTCCTTTATTGGTCAGAGTATTGAGTACAGGAGTTGGGAGGTCATGTTGCGGCTGTACAGGACAATGGTTAGGCCACTGTTGGAATATTGCATGCAATTTTGATCTCCTTCCTATCGGAAATATGTTGGGAAACTTGAAAGGCTTCAGAAAAGATTTACAAGGATGCTGCCAGGGCTGGAGGATTTGAGCCACAGGGAGAGGCTGAACAGGCTGGGGCTGTTTTCCTGGAGTGTCGGAGGCTGACGGGTGACATTATAGAGGTTTACAAAAAAATAGAGGGACATGGATAGGGTAAATAGACAAAGTCTTTTCCCTGGGGTTGGGGTGTCCAGGACGAGAGGGCATAGGTTATGGATGAAAGGGGAAAGATATAAAAAAGACCTAAGGGGCAACTTTTTTCACACAGAGTGTGGTATGTGTATGGAATGAGCTGCCAGAGGAAGTGGTGGAGACTGGTATTATTGCAACATTTAAGAGGTATTTGGATGGGTATATGAAAAGTAGGGGTTTGGATGGATATGGACCGGGTGCTGGCAGGTGGGACTAGATTGGGTTGGGATATCTGGTCAGCATGGATGGGTTGAACTGAAGTGTCTGTTTCCATGTTGTACATCTCTAGGACTCTAACTTCCATACCCTTCATTTTATTATCATCCATGTGCCTATCCAGAAGAATATTAAATGTCCCTAATGCATCTAATTTTACCGCCACCGCTGGCAGTGCATTCCACTCAGCTACCACTCTGTATGTAACGAACCTACCTCTAAAATCTCCCCTAAACCATCCACTAATCACCCAAAAATTATACCCCATGGTAATAACTATTTATATGAGGGTTAAAAAAATCTCTCTCTATTGACTCTATCTATGACTCTCATCACCTTGTTCACCTCTACCAAGTCACCCCTCACCCTTCTTCACTCCAATGAGAAAAGCCTTCGCTCCCTCAACCTTTCTTCATAAGACATGTTCTCCAGTACAGGCAGCAACCTGGTAAATCTCCTCTTCACCCTCTCTAAAACTTCCACATCCTTCCTGCAATGAAGGGACCAAATCTGAACACAATATTCCAAGTGGGGTCTAACCAGGGCTCTGTACAGCTGCAGCATAACCTCACAGCTTTCAAACTGAATCCCCAAACTAATGAAATCCCACACAATATATTGCTTCTTAACAAGCCAATCAGCTTGGGTGGCTACTTTGAGGAATCTATGGACTTGGAACCCAAGATCCCTCTGTTCCTCCACACTGCCAAAGATCCTGCCGTTAACTCTGTATTCTGCATTCAAATTCAATCTTCAAAGTGAATGACTTCACACTTTTCCCAGATTGAACTCCATCTGCCATTTCTCAGCCCAACTCTGCATCCTGTCAATGTTCCATTGCAACCTACAACAGCCCTCCACACTATCAACCACTCCACCAGCCTTTCTGTCATTGGGAAACTTACTAACGGACTCTTTCACTCACACATCCAAGTCATTCATAAACTCACAAAGAGCAGAGGTCCTGTAACCTCTCCCTGCAGAAAACCACTGGTCACTGAGGTCCAGGATGAATGCTTTCCATCTATCATCACCCTCTGTCTTCTGTGGGCCAGTAATCCTGTATCCAGACAGACAGGTTTCCCTGTACCCCATGCCTCTGCACTTTCTGAATGAGCCATAAAGATGTTTTGTCACATTCTCTAAAGATTCAATAAGATTTGTAAGGCATGACCTGCCCCTTACAAAACCATGCTGACTATCTCGAATCAAACTATGGTTTTCCAAGGAATAATAAATCCTGTCTCCCAGAGTCCTCTCCAATAATCTGCACACCACAGACATAAGACTGACAGGTGTTCAATTCCCAGGATTATCCCTATTCACTTTCCTGAACAAGGGAATAATATTTTCTGGCCTTCAATCATCTGGTCTGACTCCAGTGGACAGTGAGGGTGCAAAGGTCATCACCAGGTGCTCAGTAATCCACTCCCTCGGTTCCTGTAGTAACTTTCGACGCATCCAGTCTGGTTCAGTGACTTATGTATCCTTATCTTTTACAAAATTCTCAGCATATCCTCCTACGTAACATCCACCTGTTCACGTACATCAGCCTGTTTCACGCTGTCCTCACAAACGACAAGACCCTTCTCAGCAGTGAATACTGAGGCATAGTATTCATTAAGGACCTCCTCTACCTCCTGTGACTCCAGGCACAAGTTCCTTCCACTATCCCAGATTGGCCTTATCCTCACTCTGAACATCCTCTTGCTCCTCCCATAAGTGGAGAATGCCTCGCGGTTTTCCTTAATCCTTCCCAACAATGCTTTTTCATGCCCCCCTCTAGTTGCCCTAAGTCCATCTCTTGGTTCCTTCCTGGTACCTTCAGAGAATCCCTACTGTGTGGAAACGGGCCATTTGGCCCAACACCTCCATATCAACCCTCCAAACAGTATCCAACCCAGCCCCATTCCCCACCCTATTACTCTCCATTTGACCTGTCTAATGCCCCAAACCTACCCATCCCGAATCACTATGGGTAGTTTAGCATGGCTAAGCCACCACACTGGCACATCTTTGGGCTGTGGGGCGGAAACCGGAGCACCTGGAGGAAACCCACAGGGAGAATGCGCAAACACCCCACAGACAGTCACCTGAGGCTGGAATCGAAATGGAGTCCGTGGTGCTATGAGGTCGCAGTGCTAACCACAGAGACACCGTGCCACCCAATGTAACTCTCTGGAGCCCTGTCTGATCCTTGCTTCCTCGACCTTAAGTAAACTTCCTCCTTCCTCTTGATTAGATGCTAAAGTCCATGTTGACAACGTTGACTGCTCTGCGTTCATCTATCTTTGGCCACCTCCTCGAAGAGTCAATCCTGTTTGTGAAACGTGGTTTCCCACTCACAAAGTCATGCTGACCATCTCGAATCAGCCCTTGCCTTTGTAAATGTAAGGATCTCTTTTCTCTCAGAATCTCCTCCAACAACTTCCCCATCACTGGTCTCACGAGGCTGTAATTTCCTAGCTTTTCCCTGCCGTCCTTCAGTGATGGAACATCATTAGACAACCTCCAGACTTCCAACATCTCACTGTCCCTGTTGATAATATACATATCTCTGTAAGGGATCCTGCAATCTCTTCCCTAGCTTCCCACAATATTCTAGGATCGACCTAATGAGCTACTGAAGACTGATCGACCTTTATTTGTTGTAAGATTCCAGCACTTTCTCTTCTCTGGTGAGGATTCTTTCCAACACATCACGATTTATGTCCCCAACTTCCTGAGCTTCCATGTCTTTCTCCACAGTAAATACTGACAAGACTGTTTTGTCTAATATCTCACCCATCTCCTCTGGTTCCACACAAAGGTGACCTTATTGATCTTTAAGGGGCCCTATTCTCTCCCAAGTTACTCTTTCGCCCTTATTGAAACTTGCATAAAGGCTTCTGATAATTCAAATACACCATATCCCCTATACCAGTACACCCCTCCTACACCCTTACAATTCTGCCATTTATATTCACATCAACAAATTCAATCCAACAGGCTCGTTGCTGTATCAGTCGGCATGGAGACCACTGTCACACACAGTTACTGTACTGCCCTTGCCATAAGTACATTCAGTGTCCGGACTGTAACCATATTGACATTCCCATCACTGTTTGGTGCCTACAAACGAATTCCTGCTAACGGTTGCTGCTGTTTGTTTATTCTCAGCTCTACTTTTGATATTCAGATCCACATGACTGCCTCATTGATGCATTAAACTCATCCTTCCTTCACAACTTGTTGGCTTTTTGCCTAGTCTGCCTATTGGGACTAGATTGGGTTGGAATATCTGCTCAGCATAGATGGGTTGGACCGAAGGGTCGGTTTCCATGCTGCACATCTCTCCGACTCTATGACTCTATCGAAACAACCCTTCAGTATTCACTTCCCAGCGATGGACATTCTGCAGCTACATCTCCGGAATGACAGTTCCATCATATCTGTTCACTGTCATTCCATCTGCCTTATGACGAATACAGGGAGTCATTCCTCAGTACTGGGGGGTTGAACAGATGGGTAGAGGTTACAGAGATAGGGAGGCTTAGAATTAAACAGAGTTACATCTGGTAAAGAATGTCAATGGGACAAAGGTGTTTGGGGATTGGAGGAATTTACAGGGATAGAGGGAGCTGGATTAGATTCTGGAGATAGGGATAGGGATGGAGAAAGGAAGAGGCAGGCAGACTGAGAGGCACAGACAGGGGGCTGTTTCATCTAGGAGATTATTGTGTACACTAACAGAGATATGGAAGGTTGTTGTGATTGAAGACATTTACAGATATAAGAAGGCTTCTAGACTCTGGAGGCTACATAGATAGGAAGGCAATGGAGAATGCCAGGTTGCTGGGTTGGAGACAGTTACACAAATGGGGAGGGTTGCACAAACTGAAAGAGGTTCCTGTGGTCGGGAGGGGTATGGTGTCGGGAATGAGGGTGAAATTTAACAAGATAAAGATCAAAGAATTGGAGAAGGCTAAGGAGATTACAAATTTTTCACAGCGAAGGAAGGGTTGTCGGAGCTGGAGAAGATTACATAGGTAGGGACGGATGGAGAGGTTAAAGACAAATACATTGACACGGAGGGTGGTATTGGTGGGAGGAGCTTACAGGGATAGACAGGACTGTCAGGGTTTACAGGGATGAAGGAATTTAGTATCTACTGGAGAAGGTTAGGGATTAGGGTGTTAGGGACTGGAGAACCTGACAGAGACAGAGACAGAGACAGAGACAGAGAGAATGATGTGGACTAGAGGAGATTCCAGACAGAGGAAGGATTATCGGGACTGGAGAATATTACAGAGATCACTAACACAGCATTGGCCAGGATTGGTGCCTGCGATCCCTGTGCTGTCGCATTGAGGACCAGTAAGAAGAGGTGAAAGCAAGACCCTCACAAGATGGTGGGAATGAAGCCTAGAATGTTGCTGTTCCTTACCCAGTTCTGTATCTATGTCCGGTCTTCCAGGTCTGAATATAGAAGTCTACTACCTCCACCCTGTGCTGTTTACTGTGAGTGATCTTACCGGCTGCAGGGATTACTGAAGGCTCCAGATCTCCCTCTCCATCCCTCTCTGGCTGACCAACCAGTTTCCATGATGTGATGGATGAGACAGGAGTTAGGAACATTCTGAGGACCTGCATGAGACAGAAATAGACAGAATGGGAAACTAGACTGATGCAATGAGCATAACACATGCAGAGTGGCACAGAGTCCAGCAGAGATCTCGATAATCCCAGTCTCCATCCCTTGCCTGTGCTGCTGCATGTCTCTGGAATATACAATTCTGTTGACTCAGGATCTCAGAACATCTGTAAGAGGGAGAAATGCTGACAGAGGCAGTAAATAGACCGACACAGCGAGGGATACCACATGGAGAGATACTGAGTGATATCACATTATGAGACGCTGCATTAACAGGTAATTGTTTGAATTTGTAACAAAGGCACTGGGATAATTGTGAGGGGATTCAACCTTCCTATCTCATCATCTCTTTGGCGGTGGCTCACAGATGAGGCTGACTCTCTCCCACTCTCAGTGGGGGTGGGGGAGTCTGGAGTTGGCTGTACAGACCGATGTGGCCTTCCACAGACTCTGTTACACTTGAGGCAGAAGGTGGACATGGAAAGGGGGTGGGTGGGGCGTTGATATGACAGCGCGCTCCTTGTGCTGTTTTCTCCTGGATTCCCATTTTCCCCACAGAAAGTCTCGAGGTGCTCAACACCTTCCCAATGCTCCTTCCCCACTTCAGACGGTCTTGGCCGATTTGATTAAGAGATGAAAAAAAACGATCAATTCTGAAGTAACCAACATTTAGAAATGTGGAGGAGTGCACTAGGAAGAGGAAATATTGTCAGTGTTTAATCAGAGTAGTGGAACAGGGAGAATTGAAGGTGCTGGAGTTGGTGAGGGTGTTACAGAGAGGGGCAAAGTCTTGAACAACATTACAAAGCCAGTACGGATTGCTGCAGCTAGAGCTGGTTGCAAAGGTAGGGATGGACATATGTATTCTCATTGATTCATTCACGGCCTAAGGATGTCACCGGTTGGACCAGCATCCATTGCCCTCCTGCTAATTGCCCAGAGGCAGCTCAGAGCCACCATATTGCTGTGGGACTGGAGTCACATATGAGCCAGACCAGGTAAGAATGCCAGATGTCCCTCTCTAATGGACATACGTGAACAAGTTGATTTTTCCCAGATAATCAACAATGCTTATACAGAGGCCTCACTAATGTCCTGTACAGATACACCATGACATCCCAACTCCTACTCTCAATGCTCTGCCCAATGAAGGGTAACCATCCCAAACGCCTGCGTCACCAGCCTGTCTACCCGTGACTCTACTTTCAAAAAACTGTGTACCTGCATCCCTGGGTCACTGATTGACAACAGTACAGGGCCCGAACATTAATTGTACAAGTCCAGCCTGGTCTGCTTCACCACAATACAACACCTTGCATTTCTCCACCTGTTATTCCTAACCTCACTGGTCCAGCAGTACTGTTGATCCCATTGTACTCTTCGATAACCCACTTCACTGTCCATTTTATCACAAATTTCAGTCTCACACAAACTTGCTAACCATGGCTCCTGTATTATCATCCAAACTGTTTATGTAAATGATGCACAACAGTGACCCAGCACCGAACCCCATGGCACACCATTGGCCACAGACCTGCAGTTTGAGCAGAAACCCTCTATAAAAATGCTCTGTCTCCGACCGTCAATCTGTTTTGTATCCAGTTAGTGAACGCTCCCTGGTTATGTCTGATCTAAACTTACTAACCAGTCTGCCATGCAGAACCTTGTCAAAGGCCTTGATAAAGTTCATGTGGACATCGTGTACTGCTCTGCTTTGATCTCTCACTTGTCTACCTCCACACACAGGTTTGAGGCATGATTTCCCGTGTACAAAGCCATGCTGATGATCGTTAATCTGTCCTTACCTTTCCAAATGCACGATGATCGTTTCTCTCAGAATCTCCTACAACAACTTACCACCCTGCCATCAGTCTCACTGGTCCGTAGTAGCTGTCAATGATACAAATATCTCTGGAAGGGGTCCTGTAATTTCCTCCCTCGCTTCTCACAAGGCGCTGGGATACATCTGATCATGTCCCAAGGTTTTATCTAACTTATTGCATTTTAAGACATCCAGCACCTCCTGTTCTCCAATGTGAACTCTTTTCAAGACATCACGATGTATTTTCCCAAGTTCCCGAGCTTCCATGTCTTTCACCACAGTAAATCCTAACACAAAATATTTGTTCAATATCTCCATCATCAGCAGTGATTCCAAACAGACAGCCTCATTGACCTTTCAGGGGCCCTATTCTCTCACGAGCTAATTCTTTGTCCTTGTTGAAACTTGTCAGAATGCTTCTGAAATTTCAAATATCCCTCTACCGCAACTAGCCTCCCCCACCCTTATCTATTCTGCATTTATGGTCACACCAAAATATAGAATCCAACAGATTTAAAAATATTCCCCTTTTATAAAATCATACATCCTACATTGTTTCTAAGTATCTAGTTCTCATTTATTGTCATATTCTTTATAGCACATTCCAGCACGTTCCCGACTTACTGTCAGGCTAACACCGTTTGGTTTCAGACTGACTGCACAAAGGATTTTGGGAATCCTTGTGAAACAGGTAGCTTACAGGATCAGCAGGTAATAGAGAAGGCAAATCAGATGCTGCCATTTATTACAAAGGGAATGGAGTCTAAAGATAGGGAGGTCTTGTTAAAACGATGCAAGGTACAAGTCAGACCACACCTAGATTATATTGAACAGTACGTGTGCCCTAAGGAAAGACATTCTTGTGTTGGAGGCAGGCCAGGGAAGGTTCGCTCGGCTGATCCTGGAGATGGCGGGATTTTCCAATGAGAAGAGGTGGAGTAGATTGCCCTTGAACCTATTGGGGTTTTGAAGAATGGGAGAGAAATTGAATGAAACATCCAGGATTCGCAGGGGCTTTGACAAGTTAGATGTCGTTAAGTTAGAAAATCGAGCAGTACAGCAGAGTAATAGGCCCTTCGGCCCACCATGGCTGTGCTGACCATGATGCTATTCTCAACTAATCCCATCTGCCTGCACATGGGCGATATCCCTCTATTCTCTGTCTGTTCATGTTTCTGTCTAAATGCCCTTCAAATGTTTGCTCTTGTTGCCACCTCTCCCACCCTCTCGGTAAAGACAACTGGCCTCATTCATCTCACTTTAAACTTCTCACTCTCACCTTAAACTGAGGCACCCGAGTATTTGATATTTCTACATTGGAAGGAGGATTCCAACTATCCACATTATTGAAGCCTCTCCTCATGCTATATACCTGTACCAGGTCACCCCTCAGTCTCCGATATTCTCGCAAAACAATCCAACTTCGTCCATCCTCCTTACAGTCAACACATTCTCATCCAGGCAACATTCTGCCAACCCTCTGTTACACTTTCCCCAAAACCTCCACATCCTTCCTGTGGTGTGTCGATGAGAATGACACGCAACCTTCCAAATATGGTCAAATGAAGTTTCATTCAGTCACAACATCTGTACTCAATACTGTGCCCAATGAAGATAAGCATACCATACTCCCCCTCTACCACCACATCCTGTTGTGTTGTTATTTTTAGAGAGCTATGGATTTGCTTCCAATGTCTCTCTGTTTATCAATGTTTCCAGCTAGTCAATTAGTGTACTTCTCTATTCCATTTGACTTCATAAATGCATCACTTCACACTTGTCCTGATGAAATTCGATTTGCGATTTCTCTGCACAGCATTCCAGCTGATCTACATAGTGCTGCAACCTTTAACACTCTTCCTCACTATCCACAATTCCCCGAACTATCCCTAATCATTACATGCCTTTCCAAATGTCATCTGCAAAATTACCACTCAAACTGCTGACCTTTTCATCTGACTCACAGATATAAATTACACACAGACATCGCAGCACTGATCCTTGTGAAACAGCATTGGCCACAGACGTCCAATCAGAAATTGATCACTCCACATGCCTCTGTCTACTATCACCAAGAAAATATTGTATCCAACTTACCAACGAGCATGGATTGTGATTTGATCTTCCAGATCCCCCTTGCTATTTGGAAGCTGTCCATTCAAAACGACTCTATATTTTGATTCCCAGATTAAATTGGCTGTCTCACGAATGCACTGACTGCGTCCTTTCTTCACACCAGAACGGGACCCTTGTTTGGTTTTTTGCTGATCCTGCCTAAATCCCTACAACCCCTCAATAATCACATTGCTGTCATGATCATTCTGCAGCTACACCACCACAATAACAGTTCGATCATATCTGTTCCCTTCGGTTAATGCTGTCATTCCATCTGCCTTGTTGCAAATGCATGGCGCGTGTCACTGAGAGAGGGCCTTTGAGGGATGGTCAGAGGGCACAGAGTGGGAGAGATGTTTGGGGGAGTGACAATGTTGCAGGGTTAAACAAAGTTACAGTTGCTACAGAATGTTCGCAGGAGAAAACATTTTATTGTTTGGAGGAAGTTAGAGAGAAAAAGCGTCTTTGATTAGATTCCAGAGATAGGAATGTGTATAGGGTTGTGGATCGTTATATGGATTATGTTGATCAGGGCGTAGAAACATTCACAGGATTCCAGGATGTCGTATATTTAACAAGAGTTGTGGGATCTGGAGAATATCACAGCGATAGGGAGGATGGTATGGACTGGAGAGTATTACAGGGAAAGGGAGGGTGGTATGGACTGGAGAATGTTCCAAGCACATGGAAGATGATATAAGCTGGAGAATGCTGCAGCAATAGAGAGGAGTATATGGACTGGAGGATGTTGTACAGGGATGAAGTTGTAGACTGGATACAGTTAGAAGGAGAGATGAATTTATGCACTGGAAGGTATGTCAGAGAGAGTGAGTGGTGTGCATGCTGCAAGATACGACAGGGATAGGGAAGCTTGTTGGGACTGGAGGAGAGAGTGATAGAGAGTCTTGTGAGAGACCAGGTTCACTTATGAGCATAGGATGTGCTACAGTGAGCAGACCCTTTTGCAGATATAAATGAGGATACAATGACCACAAAACAGTCACACCTATATATCGGTATATCGGAACTGAAGGAATTGAAGAGATTACACAGGCTAGGAGTGTTGTATGCAGTGGAGGAGATTAACCTGATAGGAAAGCTTTTAGAGACTTAACAATGTTAGGAAATAATGGGGGTTGCAATGGTGAGAGCAGGTTTCAACAATTCGGAGGATATAGACCTAAAGGAGCTTTGACAGATAGCGATGGAACAGTAAAGGGAATTGTAGTGGCTTCCCTTTCATAAGCAATCCATAAGCACTTAAAATATCCTGTTTGACATGTGCATTATCTCTCCACCATTCATCAGACAGCACTGCAAATACTTCACTGGCTCTGCCTACCAGCTTATACTGAACTACCATTACCCAGAAGACCTCGGGCCACTCTACCTGTCTATGAAATCTTACAAATGAAATCCAGAGTTCCTTGACAGTAGAGTCACAGGTAGTTAGGATAGCGAAGAAGGCGCTTGGTATACACTCCTTTATTGGTCAGAGTATTGAGTACAGGAGTTGGGAGGTCATGTTGCGACTGTACAAGACAGTGGTTCGGCCACTTTTGGAATGCTGCATGCAACTCTGTTCTACTTCCGAATGAAGGATTTTGTGAAACTTGAAAGGGTCCAGGATGTTGCCAGGGATGAGCTATAGGGAGAGTTTGAACAGGTGATGTTGTTTTTCCTGGAGAGTCAGAGGCTGAGGGTGACCTCGTAGAGGTTTATAAAATCAAGAGGGGCATGGATAGGGTAAATAGACAAAGGCTTTCTCCTGGGGTATGCGAATCCAGAATTATAGGGTGGGTTTAGGGTGAGAGTAGAAAGATATAAAAGATAAAAAGAGGCAACTTTTTCTCGCAGAGGATAGTACATATATGGAATGAGCTGCCAGAATAAGTGGTGGAAGCTCGTACAACTGCAACAGTTAAAAGGCACCTGGATGGGTATCTGAATAGGAAGGGTTTAGAGGGAGAGGGGCCGGGTGCTCGCAGATGGGACTAGATTGGGTTGGGATATCTGATCTGCAGGATGGGACCATGAATGGGTTGTGGAACCTGGAGGATGTTATGATTTGAACCACAGGTAATGTTTGATTGGATCTTTCAGCCAATTTTACAGATGGTACAATTGCAACATTTAAGAAGCATTTGGATGGATATATGAATAGAAAGGGTTTGGAGGCATATAGGCCAGGTACTGGCAGGTGGGACTAGATTGGGGTGGAATATCCTGTCGGCATGGCTGGGTTGGAATGAAGGGCCTGTTTCCATGCTGTACATCTCTATGACTGTAAGATCGGCTGAATGGTCCAATCAAAAATTACCTGTGGTTCAAATCATAATATCCTCCAGGTTCCACAAGCCATCCCCTGTCCCATCCTGCAGGTTCAATGAATCCCGGAACCTCTAACCTTCTGCAAGTCCCACGTCCCTTCCGACATTTGTAGCATCCTCCAGGTTCTGCAGCCCTTCATAGCTCGGAACATGGCCCAGACTCTCCAATTCCTCCTTCCTCTGCAATGTTCCCGAGAAGAGCACTGGAGGATGGTGGGGGTTACAGAGATATGGAGGGACATCAGGACGGGAGGATTTTGCGGACATTAGGAATATATGGACTTGAGGAGGTTTCACAGTTTATGAGTGTTGTAGGGACCGGAGGAACTTACAAAGATAGGGATAGTTTTAGATTGGAGGATTCTGCAGAAAAACTTTACGTGGTTAAATACAGGATTCTTAGCAGCGTGCAGGAACAAAGGGATCCTGTGTCCCTCAGGTTCCCACCCAAGTTGACAGGCTGTTAAGAAGGCGGATGGTGGGTTGCCTTTCATTAGCAGGGGGATTGAATTTAAGAGATGTGAGATTTTGCTGCAGCTCTACAGAACCCCAGTTAGACCACACTTCGAATATTGTGAACAGTTCTGTTCACTTCATTATAGGGAGGACATGGAACCTTTAAAGACAGTGCAGAGGAGATTTAGCAGGATGCTGCCTGGACTGGAGGGCATGTCCATCGAAGGTAGGTTGTGGAAGCGAGGGCTTTTCTGATCACAGCGAAGGAGGAAGAACGGTGACATGATAGAGGTGGACAAGGGAATGAGAGGCATAGATAGAGTGGAGAACCAGAGACTACTTCCCATGGCAAAATGGCTATCACAAGGGGACATAAGTTTAAGGTAATTGGCAGAAGGTTTAGCTTAGATATCAGAGGGATATGGGCCAGGTGCTGGCTGGTAGGACTAGATTGGGTTGGGATATCCTGTCGGCATGGATGGGACTGGTACGTTATTTACACAGAGTGTGGTGGGTGCGTGGAATGGACTGCCAGCCATGGTAATAGATTCAGACACATTACAGACATCGAAGCAACTCTTGGATAGGCACATCAATGATAGTAAAATGTAAGGTATGTAGGTTCGTTTCATCTTCAGAGTAGGATAAAAGGCCAGCACAATATTGAGGGCGGAAGGGCTTGTACTGGAATGTGCTATTCCATGTTCTAAATAGCAAGGGTTATGATGGCAGCAAGAGGTTTCGGGGAGTGGGAGAGGATGTAATCTGAATGAAGTGACACAAATAGGAGTCGTTGCTCAGGTTGTATGAGGTAACAGAGACAGCAATGCTCTGATCTGGAGCAGATGACCAGACTGGGAGAATTGTGGGGACTGGAGGTGCTTTCACAGGGAGGGAGGAGCATAGAGCCACAGGAGGTTACAGAAATGTGGAGAGCTGTCGGGCCTACAGGAGTTCATGGAGATGGGGAGGTTGGGAGGAATGGAGCAGTTTACAGGGATAAGGATGTTGGTAGGATGGGGTGTTTTACACAGACAGGAATGTTTCAGGTGAATGGAGCTGAGTACAGAGATAAAGTGGGTTGTACAGATTGGAAAAACAAATAGACGTATGGAGGGTAGTCATCACTGAAGATGTTTGTAGACACAGGAAGGCTTAGGTGCTGCAGGTTATTTAGATAAAGGGGGTGTGGAGTCAGACAGATTCTCCAAGTGATAAAAACAGCAATTTAGGTTGGAGACAGTTTCGCAGATTAGGGAGCATTAGTAACCTCCTCCAGTTTGGTCAGAGTGGGGAAGGGTTGAAGGGGAGGGTGATGTTTACACATGGAAGAGCTGGAGAAGATTGTGGAAATGAGTAGATGGATGGAGACACTGGAGGAGCTGACATTGACAGGGTGGGTGCTGGCAATGAAAAGATATCACACAGATAGTGGGTCTTGTAGGAATTGTACTGAAAGAGTCACAGGCATTGGAATGACCTCTGCAGATTGGGAGTGTTCCAGGGACTGAGAGGATTGTAGGGTTTCCACAGATTGATCGTGTCTTTAAGAATATGTAGATATGGAAATCTTAAACCCAATGTATGCAGTCTTCATTTCAAGACCAGAACCTTATTATTCCTCATCAGCCAAGGATCCCTAACCCTGCCAGCTTTTGCCTTTATCCCAATGGGGCAGACTGGTCCTGGATTCTTGAGATCACACTTTGAAAAGCCTCCCATTTGCCAGTTGTTCCTTTTCCTTCAAACAGACTCACCCAATCGATTAGAATCATCATATGGAGGTGCCGGTGTTGGACTGGGGATGTACAAAGTTAAAAATCACCCGACACTCGGTTCCAGTCCAACCGGTTTATTTGAAAGCACTAACTTTCAGAACACTGCTTCTTCATCAGGTGGTTGTGGAGCACAATCCTAAGGTACAGAATTTATAGCAACGGGATGGCAGTGTCATGGAATATAATATCAAACAAATTTAGTTTAAGCCTTTCATCTGTTACAGTGATCACCAGCGCTTCCAAAGCGAGTTGGATTTTAGCTGGGCATTGTGCAATTTTAATTTCACGGCATTGACGCTGGCCAGATCCTGCAGAATGGCCCCAAAACTGACCTTGTTCCAGTATTCCTCTTCAATCTGTGGACCTGCTGATCTTTCTCCATAACTATGTTAAAACGAAGACTGTTGTGGGCACTGGACCCAAAATGCTCTCTGAATGACACTCCAGTCACTTGCCCGACCTCGTTTTCTGAGGGGAGGTCCGGTGTTGCACCTGCCTGAGTAGAGTAGGACCCTCTGCATATTGATTTAGGAACCTTTCTTGGACACATGTGAAAAATTGCTCTCCGTCCAGGTCTTTTTATACTCTAGGTGGCCCAGTCAATACAGGGAATATTAAAATCTCCAGCCTGCACTCCTCTATTATTCCTATAGTTATCTACAATCTCTCTACACAGCTGCTCCTCTGGTATCTGTTGGGTCTACAAAAATATACAATACAGTCCCAACAAAGTGACCACCCCCCTTCTTCTTTCTAACTTCTAACCATGTGGAATTTTAAATGAATATATGTTTCATAAATTGGAAATAACAATCCATAAATAAATATTGATAAAAATCCAAACACTTGACCTTCAGAGAAAGACAACAGTTCACTCTCATGTGGTCTGCACGACATACGCACAGCAAAGTGTTTGCCTCTCAATGACCCTGTGAAATGGGCGAGCCAGCTGCTTAGCTCAAGGGTAGCAAGGGATGGGCAATAAAGGCTAGTCAGCCAGAGACACCCACATCCCATACCTGATTTTAAAAAAAAATCCATTCAGATTGGTCCCAGCACAGTTCCAGTGGAACAATGTCCTGGCCAATCACGTTGGTAGATTTACGGACAGGGCTTTAACCTGACAGAGAGGATGCAGGGACAGGCTTCAGGTGAAAGGAAGTTTCCAAATACAAAGAGAAAAGGTGAAGCATCAGAGCAGCGTGGGAATGTGACTGAAGACAACAGAAAGGAACAGGATGGGACAAAGTTTAACTAAAACTGTAGATCAGCAAATCCATTTGTGACAGGGAATTGTAGGAACGAGTAAATTATGTTTTTTTTCTTAATGGACAAAGTCTCTGCAACAAGGTAGATGGATTTGTGACACAGAGATAAAAGGGATTTAGACACCAGAGAGATGTGGTTACAGGGCGAACAAAAGGTGGAACGTAAATATTCAATGGTTCACAACCTTGTGCAAATTCAGGCAAAATGGACGACGCTAACAATAATGGGTAAGAGAAGCATTACAGAGAAAGCATTTCGCATCAGATCATGAACTAGAGTCAGTCTGAATGTAAATTCTGGCTCCTACTTGTCAAGGACACAAGCAGCAGAACAGTTTTCGACCACCCACCGAACAGCATTTCATGGCTCGTCACTGCAATAAACAGGAATTCATTGGAATGTTTAATACAGACATGGTGAACATTTAGTGAAACGTCAATATTCGCAAAGTCTGGGACAATCACACTGACAACAGTGATTTTGGAAGAGGAGTTCAGAGGATTTTTTTCAGTGTTTCTTAGAATAACACATTGTGCAACTGGCGAGGGACGTAACTGTCTCAGAGAGACTGTTGTGTGATAAAACTTAGTAAATGAGTAATGTCACCTGGAGAGATCCTCTGGGAAACTGTGATAAAGTGCAGTTTAAAGAAATGTAAAGTTTTAAAGTGAATCACAGAAAGGACAAGCTACAACTAGAAACAAAAATAGCCAATTACATGAGTTTGAGAGGAGAACTGACCAAGATAAACAGGCTAAACAGACTGAAACATGTGCCTGTAAATGAACAGTGGAAAACTTTTGAAGGAACAGTGTAAAATACTCAACAAAAGGACATTCCACTGAAACAGACAAAAACTCAGCAAGAAATCCCCTTTGATCCCTCACTCAGGACAAAATGGATCAAATTAGATTATGAGGCTGAGAAGATCACCACAAAGTACAAAAAATCCTGAAGTGAGAGAGAGTTTTAGAGTAAGTTTTAAAGGGATTGCAATGGCTCTGCTCGCAGGAGGGGGGTAATGGGAAGGGGAATCGTTGTCAGGGTTTATTGACACGATACGAACATGGAGAGGTGAAGGTGCTGGAGGTGGTGGGAGTGTTACAGAGAGTGGTCAGGGCCTGAACGGTGTTACAAAGCCAGGACGGATTGCTGCAGCTGGAGGGGTTTGCAGAGGTAGGGAGGGTATATGTATTTTTATTTATTCATTCATGGGATGTGGGTGTCACTGCCTGGACCAGCATTCTTTGACCCCATGCTAATTACCCAGAGATTGTTGGGGCCCTGGTGGATAAATATAATACTTTGCTGGCCACAGGTGAAGTGCTGAATGACTGGAGGATCACTAATGTGGTTCCTTTGTTCAAAAAGGGCAGCAGGGATAGGCCAGGTAATTACAGAGCAGATAGTCTGACAGCAGGGGGGAAGGGAAATTATTGGAAACAATTGTGAGGATGAATCAACACTTGCAAAGGTAACGATCAATTCGGTTTAGTCATCACGGATTTGGTAGAGGAAGATACTGTCTGAGGAATTCAGTTCAGTTTTTTTTGAAATGATGCTTAAGTATATTGATGAAGGCAGTGCAGATGATGTGGTTTACATGGACTTGAATAAGTCCTTAAACAAGATCCAACATGGAAGGCTGGTCCAAAAGGACTGAGTTCCAAGGCAAGTTGGCAAATTGGATGCAAAATTGGTGGATAGAATATTTTCACCACCGGGTGTACCACAGAGATCTGTGCAGGAACCATTGAACATTAATAACACGGATGTGAAAGCAGAAGGTATCATTAGTCGGTTTGCAGATGACATGAAAGGTGAGGGTGTTGTTCACAGTGAGGAGGATGGTCTCCGTCTGCAGTCTGATGTCGATCGGATGATAATCTAAGCAGAGTTTAGTTCTGATCGAAGTGAGGGAATACTCTGTGGGAGGTACGATAAGAGAAGTACAGACATAATAAACGGTAGGTCCTTGCGGAGTACTGAGGAATACAGGGACCTAGGTGGACAAGTCCATATATCCCTGAAGGTGTCAGCACAGGGTGACAGGGCGGGGAAAGGCATCTCAACTGGGAGCGGGAGAGGGACCCATATCCTGGTGGGGTGAATTGCTCGAGATGCTTGAGAGGATATAACCTAGTGTGGCAGGGTGTTGGACCTTAAATAAACGTAAGGTCAGAAAGAAGATTGAGGCTGGTACACGAGTTAAAGACAGCAATTTCAGCAGACAAGGCAGGCAAGAACATAGCAGGGAATGGGGGAAAACTGATCATTAAACAGCATTTATTTCAATATAAGGGGCTAGACAGCTAAGGAAGATGAACTCAGGGCATGGATTGGAACATGGGACTGGGATATTATAGTTATTACAGAAACACAGCTGAGGGAGGGACATGACTGGCAGTTCATTGTTTCAAGGTAGAGATGCTACAAGAAGGGGAGGCAAGAGAGGACGTGTGGTGGTGGGTTTTGATTGCATTAATCATCACAGCAGTACTTAGAGAGGATATTCCTGTGGGATCGCCCAGTGAAGCTATGTTAGTGGAACAGAGAAATAAGAATGGGTCATTACTTTGATACGATCGGACTGCTGACCCCGAATAATCTGTGGCAGACTGAGGAATAAATATGTCGGGACATCTTAAATAACAAGCATAATAATAGGGCTGTTATGGTATGGCTTTAGAACTTTCCAAACCTAGACTGGGACTGCCAGTGTTCAGCGTTTGCAAGGGAGGAATTTGGTAATTTTGTTCCAGAAAACTGCCAATCAATATGTAAATAGCCTGAAAAGAGAAAGGGGCAAAACCTGACCTCCACTTGGGAATCAAGGTCGGGAAAGGGACTGAGATATTAGTGGGAAAGCATTTTGCCAAAGTGACCACAGTTCTAGTAGTGTGAAAACAGCTTTGGAAAAGGACAGGCCTGGTCCACAAGTGCAAGTTATAAAATGGGGCCCGACCAATCTTGATCGTATTAGCCAGGAACTTTCAAAATGTGATTGCGGAAGGGAATTATTTACAGGAAAAGGGAAGTTTGGCAAGTGAGAATATTTTAAAAGTGAGATAAACTGATCGATCAGCGCCAGCATTTTCCTGTTTGTGTGCAGGTCAATGCTGACAGCATTCGGAAACACTGGCTGGAAATTGAGGGTCTGGTCAAGGAAATGGGGGCAACATGTCAGTATAGCCATCTGGATCAAAGGAATCCCTGAGGATATACAGGGGCTGTTGGAATACACTCTGGGTGGAAAACAGGAATGGAGAAAGGCTAAATGAAATAGCCTCAGCAGAGAAGGAAAGGGTAATCCAAAAGTGATTGTATCAGTGTATTAAGAGTGCATAAGTAACTCAGGACAAAATAGTGTCAATTAAAGATCAATGAGGCAATCGAAGTGTGGAATTGCAGGATATTTGCTAAGATCCTTAACATTTTTTTCACTCCAGAACTTACTGTGGAGAAAGACCGGGGAATTCAGGGAACAACAGTAATACATTCGACCACAATTGGAGTTCTCTGCAATTCCAGTCTCTCTGCTACAGGAAGGATGTTGCGAAACTTGAAAGGGCTCAGAAAAGATTAACAAGATATTGCCTGGGTTGTTGCTGAATAAGCTGGGGTTACTGTCACTGGAGAATCGGAGACAGAGGGATGATCTTACAGAGGTCCCGATATGAACATGAGCGGCATGGATAGGGTAAGCATTCAAGGCCTTTTCCCAGAAGTTGGGGAGTCCAAAACTAGAGGGCATAGGTTTAAGGTTAGAGGTGAATGGTTTCCAGAGGGACTGAAGGGACAGCTTCTTCACACACATGGTGATGGGTGTATGGAATGAGCTGAGAGAGAAAGTAACGGAGACCGATACAATTACAACATTTAAAAGGGTGTAGTAAGGGTGTCGACGTATGTGGGCCAAATGCTGGAAAAGGGAATGGATTTATTTATATCTTCTGGGAAGCCTGGATGAGTTGGGGACCGAAGGGTCTGTTTCTATGCTGTATATCTCTATGACTTAAAAAGAGTGCATGTTATAGAAGAGGTGGTGCTGGAGGTTTTAAAACACAAAGCTGTGGCAAGTCCCAGAACCTGATTAAGTGTATCACAGGACACTGTGGGATGCGAGGGAAGAAATTGTGGAGCCCCTAGCAAAGGTATGTGTACTACTGACAGCCATGTGTGATGGGCTGGCAGGCTGGAGGGTGGCATCATGGACAGTGAAGGAGGTTTTCTGAGATTACAAAGGCATCTTGATGAAGGGAGTGAATGGGCTGAAAAAAATGGAATTCAATCTGAATAAATACGAGATAATGCATTTTGTAAAACAAACAAGGAGAGAGCTTATACAATTAATGTTAGAGCTTCCGTTAATGTTTTAGAGCAGAGGGTCCTCCAGGTTCAGGTACATAATCCTTGAAGCTTACATCACAGGATGGATAAGACAGTGTTTGGCATGCCTGACTATGGCTCAGTCCATTGACTGGAGGATTTGGGACGTCATATTGAGATTGTACAGACATTTGTGAGGCCTGTTCTGCAATACTCTGTCCAGTTCTGGTCGCCCAGTTAACAGGGAGGATATTATTAAGCTGCAGGGCATTCAGAAGAGATTTCCCAGGATATTGATTGAGATTTGATTACTTTACAGTGCAGAAACAGGCCCTTCGGCCCAACAAGTCCACACCGACCCGCCGAAGCGCAACCCACCCATACCCCCACATTTACCCCTTACCTAACACTACGACAATTTAGCATGGCCTATTCACCTGACTTGCACGTCTTTGGACTGTGGAAACCCACGCTGACACGGGGAGAATGTGCAAACTCCACACAGTTAGTCGCCAGAGGCGGGAATTGAACCTGGGACTCTGGCGCTGTGAGGCAGCATTGCTAACCACTGTGCCACTGTGCCACCGTGCCGTCCACTACCATGCTGGGTATGGAAGGCTTGAGTTCTGAAAAATGGCTGGATAGGCTGAGTCTTTTTTCACTGGAGCCTGGAGGTTGAGACATGATGCTATAAAGGTTTATGAAAAAAAATGATTTATAGATCAATTTTATGGTCGTTGCCTTTTCCTCAGGATGGGGGAGTCTCAAGAGGAGGGGCCACATTTTTAAGGTTAGAGGAGAGAGATGTTCAAAAAAAGATATGGGGCAATTTGCTACACAGAGGGTGGTTTGAGTGTGGAATGAACTTCCTGAGAAAGGGGTTGATGTGGGTACAATTACAACATTTAAAAGATATTTGGATAAACAGGTGAATAGGGAAGGGTTGGAGTGATATGGACCAGCAACAGGCAGCTGGGAAGAGTTTAGTTTTAGATTATGGTGGGTATCACCTGAAGGGTCAGTTTCCATGCTGTATGGCTCTATGACAAGAATATGGTTTTATTCCATTATTGAAGAAAGGATCAGGACTGGGTCCACTGAGGTGCATCATCGACATAAACGATTTGGTTGAAACTTTAGGAGTGATTGTGCGAAAGTCTGTTGATGATCAAATGAATGGTGTCGTGGGCAGTGAATACGGTTATCAAAGGGGATCTTGACCAACTGGGCCAGTGGGCCAAGGAATGAAAGATGGAGTTTAATTCAGGTGTTGGATTTTGTTAAGTCAAACCAGGGAGGACATACACAGTTAATGGAAGGGCTCTGGGCAGGGTTGTTGAACAGAGAGAGAGAGAGACCAGGGGGTGCAAGTTACATTGTTCCTCGGAAGTGGCATCACAGGTGGACAGGTTGGGGAAAGTGGCATTTGGCACATTTGCCATCATTGGCCAACACTTTGTTCCATACGTTGGAGATATTTGTAACATTGCCCTAAATATTTCCATTGGGCAGAGGAGGGCACGGGGTGACCCTAAGAATGGTGAATAACCAAAGGTAGGTGAGTCCAAACCTAGAGGGTATAAACAGGAGGTGAGAGAGAGAAAGGATTTAAAGAGGAAGCTGAGGGGGATCATTATCCACAGAGGATGGTGCATAGACGGAACAGACTGCCTCAGGCACATGGGAGAAAAAAGAACAATTACAGCATGGAAAAGACATTTGGGCAGGTACATGGAGAGGAGAAGGTTTGAAGAGATAAGGGCCAAATGCAGGCAAATGAGACTCATTCAGTTTTGGTAATATGGGCAGCATTGAGGAATTGGACCACAGGTTCTGTTTCTGTGCTGTATTACTCTGTATCCAGTTAAAGAGGATTAGTGTACCAAAATAAGGCATGTTGTAGACACTGAAACAGGTTACAGCGATAGAGATGGTAGTCTGGAATGCAGTACGTCTCAAGTACATAGAGCGACTATCGGGAATGGAGCAGGTTACAGGGACAACGACTGTTATGGGAGTTAAAAATTACTGAAGGCACTGGTGCATAAGCCATGCCATAGATACAGTGTTGCAGAGTAGTGAGTGTTAGTACAGTGTTGGAGGGAGAATACAGAACAGAAAGATCCCAGGTAGCGTTCCCAACCTCTCGTCGGAAGCCGGCTTTAATGTCTGTTGTCCTGATGCTCACTAAGACAGTGCAGGCCTGGATTAATAACTCTGAACTCCCGATGCTTTCTCAGTGCAACATAAGTTAAAGTAGATGTGGTGATTGAGCATGGGGTGTGTCCATACTGTGTTCCCCATCCAGCACTTATCTATATCATGTCTTGTCAGCGATGTTTGGAGCCCTCTCATTGCTCTCTGCTCTGTGCACTATGAGTGATCTTACCTCACTCCAGGATTTATTGAAGGCTCCAGATCTCCCTTCCCTTTGTCTCTCTGGCTGACCAACCATCTTCAATGAGGTGATGGATGAGACACACAGCAGTTGGGAAGTCTATTGAGTAAGCAACTTCCTGAGTACCTACAGGAGACAGGGAAATAGACAGAATGGGAAATTAGACTGATGCAGTGACGAGTACACAAGGAGAATGGAAATGAGCCCCACAGATATCTGGAAAATCCCAAACTCCATCCCTGGCCTGCACTGTTGCGTCTCTCTGGAGTGGAGAATTCTGTTGGCCCAGGATCTGGAGTAGCTGCAAGAGTGAGAGACACTGACAGAGGCAGCAATTAGACCCACACAGTGAGGGATACCACATGGAGAGAGACAGTGATATCACCGGAGTGCTGGAAGACTTCAGGATCACACTATCATGTTGGAAGAACGGGTTTAGCTTCATGTATCAGTGCTCAGGGATGAGCAACCACTGAGCAGGTGAAGTGATGGCCTAATAACATTATTGTTAGCGCATTTGTCCAAAACCTCAGTTAGTGCTCAGGGGAGGCAGTTTTGAATCTCATCATAAGATATGGTGGAATTTAAAATCAATAATTTTAAAAATATCAATTAACAATCCATAAACAAATATGAAACCATTGTTGATGTACAAAAAACACAATCCCTTAGATTCCCTACAGTGTGGAAACAGCCTTTCGACCCAAGAGTAACCCACTCAGCCCCATCACCCTCGACCTAATACACCTAACATTAGGGGCAATGTAGCATGGCCAATTCGCCCGACCTGCGCATCTTGGGACCGTGGAAGCAAACCGGAGCATCCGGAGGCAATTCACGCAGACATGCGGAGAAGGTGCAAACTCCACAAAGTCGCCCGGGGCTGGAATTGAACCTGGGACGCTGGTGCGGTGAGGCAGAAGCGCTAATCACTGAGCCACCGTGCCGCGCACTTGCCCTTTCGACAACGAAATCTGATCATCCTCACTTGGTCTGCACTACATACCCACAGCAAAGTGTTTGCCTCTCAATTGCCTTTTGAAATGGCCGAGCAAGCTATTCAGCTCATGGGCAGCTAGGGATAGGCAATGAAGGCTGGTTAGCCAGAGACACCCACATCCCCTACCTGATTTATAAAAAAATCCATTAGGATGGTCCTACTGGAACTGTGCTCGGGCCTGTGACCTAACCAATCATGTCTATACGTTTATGGATAGGGCTTTAAACTGACAGAGAGGATGCTGGGACAGTGTCCAGGTGAAAGGAGCTTTCCAAATACAAAGAGAAAAGGTGTAGTAATGGAGCAACATGAGAATGTGGCTGAAGGCAATCAGAAAGGAACAGGATGGGACAGAGTTTAACTAAAACTGTATATCAGTGAATAGGTTTGTGACAGGAAATTGTGGGAAAGAGGAAATTATGATTTTTTTTGAATGGACGAAGTCTTATCAATAAGGTAGATGGATTTCTGACACTGAGATAAAAAAAGATTTAGACACCAGAGAGACGTGGTTACAGGGCGAACAAAAGGTGGGCATAAATATTCAATGGATCACAACCTTGCAGAAACTGAGGCAAACTGAGGCTAACAATAATGGGTAAGAAAGGCATCACAGAGAAAGCATTTGGTCTCAGATCATGAAGTAGAGTCAGTCTGAATGTAAATTCTGGCTACTACTTTCCAAGGACACAAGCAGCGAACAGTTTTAATTCACCGAACAGCATTCCATTGCTCATCACTGCATTACACAGGAACTCATTGGAATTTTTAAACAAACACATTGTGATAATTTTCGGCAACTTCAATATTCACAATATCTGGGACAGTCACACTGACAACAGTGATATTGGAAGAGGACTTCAGAGAACTTTCAGTGTTGCTTTGAATAAATTGTGCAACTGGCGAGGGACATAACTATCTCAGAGCGACCATTGTGTGATGAAACTGAGTGAATGAGTCATGTCACCTGGAGAGATCCTCTGGGATATTGTGAGAAAGTGCAGTTTAAAATAATATAAAGTTTTAAAGTGAATCACAGAAAGGACAAGCTACAACTAGAAACAAAAATAACCAATAACATGAGTTTGAGAGGGGAACTGACCAAGGTAAACAGGCTATACAGACTGAAATATGTGCCTGTCAATGAACAGTGGAAAACATTTGAAGGAGCAGTGTAAAACATCAACAAAAGGACATTCCATTGAAACAGCCAAATCCTCAGCAAGAAATCCCCATCGATCCCTCACTCAAGTAAAAAGGATCATATTAGATTATCGGGCTTAGAGGATCACCAAAAAGTACTTAAAATCCTTAAGTGAGAGAATGTTTTAGGAGTAAGTTTTAAAGGGATTGCAAAGGGTCTGCTCACAGGAGGAGGTCAGATGGAAGAGGGAATAATTGTCAAGGTTTTATGTCACAAAAGGAACCGGAAGAGCTGAAGGTGCTGGAGGTGGTGAGAGTGTTACAGAGAGGGGTCAGGGACTGAACGGTGTTACAAAGCAGGTATGGATTGCTGTCGCTGGAGCTGTTTGCAGAGGTAGGGAGGGACATAGGTATTTTTTTTATTCATTCATGGGATGAGGGTGTCACTGCTAATTACCCTGAGTATAGTACAGAGTCTACCATATTGCTGTGGGTCTGGTGTCACGTCCAGGACAGACCAGGTTAGAATGTCAGATGTTCTTCTCTCAAGGACGTAAGTGAACCAGATGAGTACTTCCTAGTGTTTAACAATGCTTTTATGGTGGCCTCACCAATGTCCTGTACAGCTACAACATGACGTCCCAACTTTTACTCTCAATGCTCTGCCCAATGAAGGTAACCATCCCAAACACCTGCTTCATCAACCTGTCTGCCGGTGACACCACTTTCAAAGAACTGTCTACCTGCATGCCTGGGTCTCTGTCTGACAACACTACACAGGGCCCAAACATTAACTGTACAAGTCCCACCCTGGTTTGTTTCACCAAAATGGAACACCTCACCTTTATCTAATTAAACTCCATCTGCTATTCTTCAGCCCACTATCTCAGCAGTACTGTCCATCCTGTTGTATCACAGATACCCTTCTTCACTGTCCACTTTGCCACATATTTCAGTTTCAACCAAGAAGCTTACTTCCCACAAAACCAATATTCCCATCCAAACCATTTATCAAAATGACAAACACCAGGAGACCGACTCCACCGCTGGTCACATGTCTCCAGTCAGAAAGGCAACATGTCTCCCACCACCCTCTGTCTCCTACCATCCAGCCCAATTTTGTATCCAGTTGACTAGCTCCTCCTGAATGCCATATCCTTCTACATTGATCTGAACATATTACCCAGTTTACCATACGGATCGTAGAACACAGAACAGTACAGCACAAGACCATTCGGCGACGATGGCATGCACATCTTTTACCCGACTGTCAGATCAAACTAACCGACATATCCTTCATTTTGTTATCATCCATGTGCCTATCCAAGAGTCTGTTAAAATGTCCCGTTCCACCCACCTATCATTCTCTGTGTAAAGGACCTACATCTGAATTCTCCCCTTACCCAACCTCCAATCACCCTCAAATTATGCCCCTGGTACCATGTATGCCATGGAACAAAGAGGTCTCTCACTACTCAATCTATCTGTGCCTCACACCATCTTGTTCACCTCTTCCAAGTCACAGCGCACTCTTCTTCACTCCAATGAGAAAAGCCTTAGTTTCCTCAACCTTTCTTCATAAGACATGTTCTCCAGTCCAGGCAGAATCCTGGTAAATCTCCTCTTTACCCTCTCTAAAGCTTCCATATCCTTCCTGAAATGAAGGGACGAAATCTGAACACAATATTCCAAATGGATCTAAACAGGGCTGTATAGAGCTGTAGCATAACCTCACGCTTTAAAACTCAATTCCGCAGCTAACGAAAGCGAATACAACATATTCCTTCTATCCAACATTATCAGCTTGGGTGGAAAATTAAAAAAGTCTCAGGTCATGAAATCCAAGATCCATCTGTTCCTCCACACTATCCAGTATTCTGCCTTTACCCCTGTATTCTGCATTCAAGTCTCACCTTCCAAAATGAATCACTTCACACTTTTCCTGATTTAACTCCATCTACCACTTCTCAGCCCAGCTCTACATCCAGTCAATGTCCCGTTGCAACCTACAACAGATCTCCACACTCTTCACTACTCCACCAACCTTCGTGTCATTGGCAAACTTACTAACCCACTCTTCCACTCACACATCCAAGTCATTCATAAAATCACAACGAGCAGAAGTCCTGTAACCTCTCCCTGCAGAAACCCACTGGTCACTGAGCTCCAGGCTGAATGATTTCCATCTGTCATCACCCTCTATCTTCTATGGGCCAGGAATTCTATATCCAGACAGGCAGGTTTCCCTGTATCCCATGCTCTGTACTTTCTCAATGAGCCATAAATGTGTTTTGTCACATTCTCAAAGGATTCAATAAGATTTGTGAGTCATGACCTGTCCCTTACAAAGCCATGCTGACTTCCTCTAATCAAACTATGGTTTTCCAAGGAATCACAAATCCTGTCTCTCAGAGTCCTCTCCAATAATCTGCACATCACAGACAGAAGACTGACAGGTCTGTGATTCCCAGGATTATCTCTATTCCCTTTCTTGAACAACACATGGCTGATTCACCAAACCTGCACATCTTTGGGCTGTGGGTGGAAACCTAAGCACCTATTGGAAACTCACACAGACATGGAGAGAAGTGCAAACTCCACACAGACAATTGCCTGGGGCTGGAATCAAAATCACGTCCCTGGTGCTGTGAGGCAGCAGTGCTAACCACTGAGCCACCGTGCTGCCCCATGTAACTCTCTAGAGCCCTGCTTCTGATTCTTGATTCCTCAACCTTAGGTTAGCTTCCTTCTTCCTCTTGACTAGATGTTCTACATCCCTTGGAACCTTGTCAAATGCTTTACTAAATCTCATGTAGACAACGGTGACTGCTCTGCCTTCGTCTATCTCTTGGCCAACTCCTCGAAGAATCAATCCAGTTTGTGAAACACGGTTTCCCACTCACAAAGCAATGCTGACTATCTCTAATCAGCCCTTGCCTTTCCAAATATATGTAGCTCCTTTCTCTCAGAATCTCCTCCAACAACTTCCCCAACACTGGGCTCACGGGACTGTAATTTCCTTGCTTTTCCCTGCAACCCTTAAGTGATGGAATAACATTAGCCACCTTCCAGTCTTCCGGTAACTCATTGTGTCTGTGGATAATATAAATATCTCTGTTAGGGACACCGCAACCTCTTCCCTAGCTTCCCACAATATTCTAGGATAGACATAATGAGCTACTGAGGATTGATCGACCTTTGTTTGTTTTAAGACTCCAACACTTTCTCTTCTCTGGTGAGGATTCTTTCCAAGACATCACTATTTATTTCCCCAGGTTCCCGAGCTTCCATGTCTTTCTCCACAGTAACTTCTGACAACACTATCTTGTCCAATATCTCACCCACCTCCTGATAGTTAAGGTGCCCTATTCTCTACCAAGTTACTCCTTAGCCCTTATTGAAACTTGTGTAAAGGTTTCTGATAATTCAAATACACCGTATCCTCACTACAGCCACTCCTTCACCCGTATCTCCTCTGCCATTTATACTCACACCAATAAAAATACAATCCAACAGGCTCAAAAACACATTGTCTTTTTATTAAATGTGTTTCTAAGGGTCCAGTTAATGTATATTGACATATCATTTCAAACATATTTCAGCTCCCGACCTACTGTCAGGCTGACACTGTTTGGTTTCAGACTGGCAGCAGAAATGGTTATGGGAGTTCTTGTTTCTCAATCTGAAAAAGGGAGATTACAGGTTCAACAGGTAATAGAGGCTTTGGAATTAAGGAGGGAATGATGTGGGGACTGTATTAGATTATGGACACAGAGAGTGCAGTGGTGACTGAAGGACATTATGGAGATAGGGAGTGCTGTGGGGCCTGAAAGGGGCCAAAGAGATCTGCAGGGCTGTTGGGCCTGAAGGAGGTTGCACAGATCAGGAGGATCATGGGGATTGAAGGAGGTTACTCTGAACGGGAGGGTCATTGGGTCAGGATGAGATTATGGAGATAGGGAGGGTCGTGGGGCCTTTTGGAGGTTATGGAGTTAGGGAGGTTTGTGGGGAATGATTCAGGTTACATGGATAGGAAGAGTCGTGGGGACTGAAGGAGTTTATGGAGAGAGGGAGGGATGTGGGGACTGAAGGAGGTTATATAGATAGTAAGTTTATAGAGATGCACAGTGACTACTGGCATTTAGTGATGCAGCGGGCTGTAGTTACTGGGACGGGGGGGGGGGGGGCTGTCTTACAGTGATAGGGAGGGTTGTGGAAGATGGAACAGCTGACAGATATAGGGCGGGTTTTAGGAATGGGAGGACTTTCCAGGGATTTTGAGGAATGCAGGGATGGGACGTGGTAACAATCACAGGGAAGATTTTGGGAACTTGTTCTGAGATGGGGACAACTGAGAACAGAAGTGAGCCAAACAGTAAGGACAGGCAGGGACAAGGTAGGATTAATCAATTAAACTGCATTTATTTCAATGCAAGGGGCCTAACAGGGAAGGCAGCTTAACTCAGGGCATGGTTAGGAACATGGGACTGGGATCGCATTGCAATTGCAGAAACATGGCTCAGGGATGGGAAAGACTGGCAGCTTAATGTTCCAGGATACAAATGCTACAGGAAGGATAGAAAGGGAGGCAAGAGAGGAGGGGGAGTGGTATTTTTGATTAGGGATAGCATTACAGCTGAGCTGAGGGAGGATATTCCCAGAAATACATCCAGGGAAGTTATTTGGGTGGAACTGAGAAATAAAAAGGGATGATCACCTTATTAGGATTGTATTACAGACCCTCCAACAGTCAAAGGGAAATTGCCAAACAAACTTCTAAGGAGATCTCAGCTATCTGTAAGAATAATAGGGTAGGTATGGGAGGGGATTTTAACTTTCCAAACATCGGCTGGGACTGCCATAGTGTTAAAAGTTTAGATGGAGAGGATTTTTTTTAAGTGTGTAGAAGATAATTTTCTGATTCAGTATATGGATGTACCTACTAGAAAAGGTGCAAAACTTGACCTACTCTTGGCAAATAAGGCAGGGCAGGTGACTGAGGGGTCAGTGGGTGAGCACGTTGGGGCCAGCGACCATAATTCTATTTGTTTTAAAATAGTGATGGAAAAGGATAGACCAGATCTAAAAGTTGATGTTCTAAATTGGAGAAAGGCCCATTTTGATGGTATGAAGCAAGAACTTTTGAAAGCCGATTGGCGGCAGATGTTCGAAGGTAAAGGGACGGCTGGAGAATGGGAAGCCTTCAGAAATAAGATAACAAGAGTCCAGAGAAAGTATATTCCTGTCAGGGTGAAAGGGAAGACTGGTAAGTATTGGGAATTCTGGATGACTAAAGAAATTGAGTGTTTGGTTCAGAAAAAGAAGGAAGCATATGTCAGGTATAGATAGGATAGATCAAGTGAATCCTTAGAAGAGTATAAAGGAAGTAGGAGTATACTTAAGAGGGAAATCAGGAGGGCAAATGCGGACATGAGATAGGTCTGACAAATAGAATTAAGGAGAATGCAAAGGGTTTTTAAAAAATATATTAAGAAAAAAAGGGTAACTAGGGAGAGAATAGGGCCGCACAAAGATTAGCAAGGCGGCCTTTTTGTGCAGCCACAGAAAATGGGGGAGATACTAAATGAATATTTTGCATCAGTATTTATTGTGGAAAAGCATATGGAAGATATAGACTGTAGAGAAAGAGATGGTGACATCTTGCAAAACGTCCAGATTACAGAGGAGGAAGTGCTGGATGTCTTGAAATGGTTAAAGGTGAACAAATCCCCAGGAACTGATCAGGTGGACCCGAGAACTCTGTGGGAAGCTAGAGAAGTGATTGCTGGGCCTCTTGCTAAGATATTTGTATCATCAATAGTCACAGGTGAGGTGCCAGAAGACTGGAGGTTGGCAAAAGTGGTGCCACTGTTTAAGAAGGGTGGTAAAGACAAGCCAGGGAACGACAGACCAGTGAGCCTGACCTCGGCGGTGGGCAAGTTGTTGGAGGGAATCCTGAGGGACAGGATATACATGTATTTGGAAAGGCAAGGACTGATTAGGGGTAGTCAACAAGGCTTTGTGTGTGGGAAATCATGTCTCATAAACTTGATTGAGTTTTTTGAAGAAGTAAAAAAAAGATTGAGGAGGGCAGAGTGATAGATGTAATCTATATGGACTTCAGTAAGGCGTTCCACAAGGTTCCCCATGGGAGACTGATTAGCAAGGTTAGAACTCATGGAATACAGGGAGATCTAGCCATTTGGATACAGAACTGGCTCAAAGGTAAAAGACAGAGGGTGGTGGTGGAGGGTTGTTTTTCAGACTGGAGGCATGTGACCAGTGGAGTGCCACAAGGATCGTTGCTGGGTCCTCTACTTTTTGTCATTTACATAAATGATTCGGATGTAAGCAGAAGAGGTACAGTTAGTAAGTTTGCAGATGACACCAAAATTGGAGGACAGCGAAGAATGTTACCTCAGATTACAACAGGATCTGAACCAGCTGAGCCAATGGGCTGAGAGCTCGCAGATGGAGTTAAGTTCAGATATATGCAAGGTGCTGCATTTTAGGAAAGCAAATCTTAGCAGGACTTATACACTTAATGGTAAGTTCCTCGGGTGTGTGGCTGAACAAAGATACCTTGGAGTGTGGGTTCATAGTTCCTTGAATGAGGAGTCACAGGTAGTCAGGATAGTGAAGGCGGCATTTGGTATGCTTTCCTTTATTGGTCAGAGTGTTGAGTGCAGGAGTTGGGAGGTCATGTTGCGCTGAACAGGACATTGATTCGGCCACTGTTGGAATATTGCATGCAATTTTGGTAGACTTCCTATCGGAAAGGTTTGTAAAACTTGAAATGGTTCAGAAAAGATTTACAAGGATGTTGCCAGGGTTTGAGGATATGAGCTACAGGGAGAGACTGAACAGGCTGGGGCTATTTTCACTGGAGCGTCGGAGGCTGAGGGGTGACCTTACAGAGGTTTACAAAATTATGAGGGGTATGGATAGGATAAATAGACAAAGTCTTTTCCCTTGGGGTCAGGGAGTACAGAAATAGAGGGCATAGGTTTATGTTGAGAGGGGAAAGATATAAAAGAGACCCAAGGGGCAACTTTTACACAGAGGGTGGTTCCTGTATGGAATGAGCTGCCAGAGGATGTGGAGGAGGCTAGTACAATTACAGCATTTAAGAGGCATTTGGATGGGTATATGAATAGGAAGGATTTGAAGGGATTTGGGCCAGGCGCTGGCAGGTGGGACGAGACTGAATTTGGACATCTGGTCGGCATGGACGGGTTGGACCGAAGGGCGAGTTTCCAAATTGTACATCTTTATGACTTTATCATTCATAGAGGTTTTAGAAATAAACTGTGTGGTCACGTCTGGAGGAGGTTAAAGGTATAAAGGTTTTTACCGAAGGAAATTCCATCAATCGGGACCAGCAGAGTTTACAGAGACTGAGTGCGTTTTAGAGACAGGAAGAGTTCATAGTCATCATTAGAAATGCAGAAACTAATTTATGAGAGAAGCAGGGTCACTCTGCTTTGTGCCCAGACACAAGGAGGAGTCTAACGGCTGGAGGAGGTTACTAAGGTACAGAGCTTTTTTGTTGTCGTGATGGGAATGTTACAGAGATCATGAAGGTAGTAGGAGTTCAAAGAAGTCACAAAGACAGGGAGGTTTTTCAGGTCTGGAAAGGACTACACTGACCAGGATGGCTTAAGGAACTGAAGAGTTGTTTTTCTTCAGTTAAGGAGAGATGTGACAGAACCCGGCACTAAAGGCAAAGGCAAAAACTTGGAGAGTTGTACTGGTCGGAGGAGCTTACAGGGATAGGCAGGATTGTTGGGGCTGATAGAGATAGGGGAAGTGGTATTTATGAAACAGACAGTGGAGAAACTGACAGACATAGGGAGGGTTCTGTGGAACAGTTGAATTTACAGACAAGATGGTGATAATGAAGCCTGAGAATTTTCTCATGTTCCTTGCCCAGCATTGTTCCTACATCATGCCCTCAGGGTCTGAATTAAAGCCCATGAACTCCTCCCTGTGCTGTTTACTGTGAGTGATCTTACCGGCTGCAGGATTTACTGAAGGCTCCAGATTTCACTCTCCATCTCTCTCTGGCTGAGCAACTGTCTTCAATGTGGTGATGTACGAGACAGGAATTGGGAATTTTGCTGAGTCAGGGACATCAGGAATACCTACAGGAGACAGGGAAATAGACAGAATGGTAAATTACACTGCTGCAATGAAGGGTACACATGGAGAATGGCACTGAGTCCCACAGAGATCTGGAAATTCCCAGTCTCCATCCATGGCCTGTGCAGTTGCTTCCCTCTGGAGTGGAGAATGCTGTTGGCTCAGGATCTGGAGGAGCTGCAAGAGTGAGAGACACTGACAGAGGCAGCAATTAGACCCTCACAGTGAGGGATAACACATGGAGAGAGACAGTGATATCAACAGAGTGCAGGAATGTATCAGGATCACACAATGGTATCATCAGAAGTGGTTCTGACCAGTGAGCACTGCTACCAGTACTCAGGGAGGACTGAGCTATTTTATTGAGATAGGTTCCTCTGGTACCAGGATTATGCAGTGTGCTATAAATGGACACAGATGAGAAGGGGGACAGGTCTGAGGTGAATGGAAATTCCCAAGTCCAAAGAGAAAGGTTGAAATATTGGAACACCATGGAGATATGAATGAAGACCAAAAGAAACAGTAAGGGACTGAGTTTAATTAAAAATGACATTGTCAAACAGATTTGTGACAGGAAATTATTGGTTAAAATAAAGTAAATGCCATTTCCGCCCCTCACAATTCCTCATACACCACAAGTGACATCACTTCCACCCCTCACATCATCGCTGATGTCACACACACAGTGACTTCTACGCCCCCCGATTCCCACCCCCCCCCCCCCGCTCCCCCCCCCACTGCCGTGTTTACCACCACTTCGGCCCCCACCAACGCCACTCATCTGCATTCTGCTGATACACCACCCCCAGGTCCCACGTCACTATTCCTGCCCCCAGAACCCTGAGGGGAACCCCACCCCTGCTCATGACTCCATCCCCATTCCCCCTAACACCACACCCACTCCAGTTACAGGCTCAGTTCCCTCCCCCAGCTCCACACCTATGCCTGGTCCCAGCTCCCAGTCCTGCCGAGTTTTCACCATCCCCCCTGACCTCCCCCTCACAGAGGATGAATGATCAGTCCTCAGCAAAGGCCTCACCTTTATCCCCCTCCGTCCACATATCAATGAATTTAATACACGCCGTGACATCGAACACTTCTTCCACCACCTCCACCTCAGAGCTTACTTTTACAATGAAGATTCCCGCCTATTTTCTGAGGACCCCTTTGCCCACCTCCAACATACTCCATCCACCTGGACACCCCGCGCTGGCCTATTACCTGCCTTCGATTTCTTCATTTCCAACTTCCTCCGAGACATTAACTGCCTCAACCTATCTCCCCCCTCCCCCACTCCAAACTCTCACCCTCACAACGTACAGCCGTCCACTTCCTCTGCTCCAATACCAACCTCACCATCAAACCAGCAGATAAAGGGGGTGCACTGGTAGTCTGGTGCACTGACCTCTACACCGCTGAAGCCATGATGCCAACTCAAAGACACCTCCTCCTACCACCCCCTCTACCATGACCCACCTCCCATCACCAAACCGTCATCTCCCAGAGCATACAGAACCTCATCACCTCAGGAGGAGATCTCCCACCCACAGCTTCCACCCTCATTGTCCGGGATCCCCCACTGTCCGGTTCTACAAGTCTAACCACCCCAACTGCCCTATTGTCTCAGCATGCTCCTACCTCACCGAACTCATGTCTCCCTACCTTGACATTGTCCTGTCCCCCCTAGTCCAGGAACTACACACATTCGTTTGAGACACCACTCACACCCTACCCCTCCTCTAAGACTTCCATTTCCCTGGCCCACCAACGCCTCACCTTCACCATGAATATCCAATCCCTCTACACCTCCATCCACCATGACCAGGACCTCGAAGCCCTCTGTTTCTTCATCTCCCGACGTCCACAACAGTACCATTCCACCGAGACTCTCATTCGGTTGGCTGAACTTGTCCTCACCCTTAACAATTTTTCCTTTGAATCCTCCCACTTCCTCCAGACCAAAGGGGTAGCCATTAGCACCCGTATGGGCCCCAGCTCTGCCTGTCTCTTTGTTGGCTACGGAGAACAGTCCATCTTCTGTAATTACACCGGCACCACTCCCCACCTCTTCCTCCGCTACATTGATGACTGCATTGGCGCCACCTCGTGCTCCCGTGAGGAGTTTGAGCAATTCATCAACTTCACCAACATATTCCACCCTGACCTTAAATTTACCTGGACCATCTCTGACACCTCCCTTCCCTTCCTGGACCTCTCCATCCCCATTAATGACGACCGACTTGACACTGACATTTTTTACAAACCCACTGACTCCCATAGCTACCTGGATTACACCTCTTCCCACCCTATCTCCTGCAAAAATGCCATCCCGTATTCCCAACTCCTCCACCTTTGCCGTATCTGCTCCCAGGAGGATCAGTTCCACCACAGAACACACCAGGTGGCCTCCTTCTTTAGAGACTGCAATTTTCCTTCCCACGTGGTTAAAGATGCCCTCCAACGCATCTCGTCCACATCCCGCACCTCCGCCCTCAGACCCCACCCCTCCAACCATAACAAGGACAGAACGCCCCTGGTGCTCACCTTCCACCCTACCAACCTTCGCATCAACCAAATTATCCGCTGCCATTTCCTCCACCTCCAAACGGACCCCACCACCAGGGATATATTTCCCTCCCCACCCCTCTCCACTATCCGCAAAGACCATTCCCTCCGTGACTACCTAGTCAGTTCCATGCCCCCCGAAAAACCCACCCTCCCATCCTGGCACCTTCTCCTGCCACCGCAGGAATTGCAAAACCTGCGCCCACACCTCTCCCCTCACCACCATCCAAGGCCCCAAAGGAGCCTTCCACATCCAAAGTTTTACCTGCACATCCACCAATATCATTTATTGTATCCGTTGCTCCCGATGCGGTCTCCTCTACATTGGGGAGATTGGACACCTCCTAGCAGAACACTTTAGGGAATATCTCGGGTACACCCGCACCAATCAACCCCACCGCCCTGTGACCCAACATTTCAACGTCCCCTCCCACTCTGCCGAGGACATGCAGGTCCTGGGCCTCCTTCACCGCCACTTCCTCACCACCCGATGCCTGGAGGAAGAACGCCTCACCTTCCGCCTCGGAACACTTCAACCCCAGGGAATCAATGTGGACTTCACCAGTTTCCTCATTTCCCCTTCCCCCATCTCACCCCACCTCCAGCCTTCCAGCTCAGCCCCGCCCTCATGACCTGTCCTAATGGCCTATCTCCCTTCCCACCGATCCACTCCACCCTCCTCTCTGACCTATCACCCCCATCCCCACCCCCATTCACCCATTGTACTCTTTGCTACCTTCCCCCACCCTCCTCTCTGACCTATCACCCCCATCCCCACCCCCATTCACCCATTGTACTCTTTGCTACCTTCCCCCATCCTCCACTCTGACCTATCACCCCCATCCCCACCCCCATTCACCTATTGGACTCTATGCTACTTTCTCCCCATCCCCACCCCCTCTCATTTATCTCCCCACTCTGCAGGCTCCCTGCCTCTGTTCCTGATGAAGGGCTTTTGCCCGAAATGTCGATTTTCCTGCTCCTCAGATGCTGCCTGACCTGCTGTGCTTTTCCAGCACCACTGTAATCTAGACTCTGGTTTCCAGCATCTGCAGTCCTTGTTTTTACCTTATTGGAGGAGGAGACTACCGAGAAAGGCATATTGTAGACACTGAACCAAGTTACAGGGATAGGGATGGTAGTCTGGAATGCAGTACATTTCAAATATGTGGAGGGACTATCGGGAAGGGAGGAGGTTACAGCGATAGGATCTGTTATAGGAATTAAAAATTATTGAAGACACTGGACCACAAGACATGCCGTAGATAGACTGTTGCAGAGTAGTGAGTTTTAATATAACAGAACTTACATTGGTGTGGTGATTGAGCCTGGGGTGTGTGTGTGTACTGTGCTCCCCTCCAGCACTGTATCTGTGTCATGTTGTGTTAACAGATGTTTGGAGCCCTCTCATTGCTCTTTGCTCTGTGCACTGTGGGTGACCTTACCTCACTACAGGATTTATTGAAGGCTCCAGATCTCCTTTCCCTTTGTCTCTCTCTGGCAGACCAACTGCGTTCAATGTGATGATGCACGATCCACCCAGCAGCTGGGAAGGCTATTGAATCAGGAGCTTCCTGAATACGTACAGGAGACTGAGAAATAGACAGAATGGGAAATTAAACACATGCAGTGTGGGTTACACATGGAGAATGACACTGAATCCCACAGAGATCTGGAAAATGGAGTGATATTAAGTAATAGTCCCAGATTGCTGGAAGATGTCAGGATCACACAATTGTGTGGGAAGAATGGGTTTAGCTTCATGATGCCCTGGTATCAGTGCTCAGGGATGAGCACCCAGTGAGCAGGTGAAGTAATGGCCTCGTGATATTATTGCGAGAGAATGGATCCAAAACCTCAGCTAATGTTCAGGGGAGGCAGGATTGAATCCCACCATCTGAAAAGGAGACATTTGAAATCAATAATTTTAAAAATAATAATTAACAATCCACAAAGAAGTATGAAACCATTACTGATGTACAACAAATCCAAACACTTGTCCTTTAGAGAAGGACATCTGCCCATCCTCACGTGGTCTGCACGACATCCCCACAGCAAAGGGTTTGCCTCTCAATTACCCTCTGAAATGGCCGAGCAAGTTACTCAGTTCAAGGGCAGCTGGGGCTGGGCAAGAAAGGCTGGTCAGCCAGAGACTCACACATCCCATACCTGATTTTAAAAACATCTATTAGGATGGTTCCCCTGGAACTGTGCTGGGACCAGTGTCCTGGCCAATCATGTCGGTAGGTTTATGGACAGGGCATTAAACTGACAGAGAGGATGCAGGTGAAAGGAGCTTTTCAAATCCAAAGGGAAAAGGTGAAGCAATGGAACAGCATGGGAATGTGGCTGAAAACAAGCAGAAAGGAACAGGATGGGACAGAGTTTAACTAAAATTGTACATCAGAAAATAGACTTGTGACAGAAAATTGTGGAAGAGAGTATATTATGTTTTTGAACGGACAAAGTTGCTGCAATAAGGTCGATGGATTTGTGACACAGAGATAGAAGAGATTTAGACACCAGGGAGACATGGATACAGGGTGAACAAAAATATTCAGTGGTTCGTAATCATGTGCAAACTCAGGCAAAAGGGGCAACGCTAACAATAATGGATAACAAAGGCATTACAGAGAAAGCATTTGGCCTCAGATCATGAAGTCGAGTCAGTCTGAATGTAAATTCTGGCTACTACTTGCCAAGGACACAAGCAGCAGAACAGTTTTAGCCACCAAACAGCATTTCATTCCTCATCACTGCATTAAACAGGAACTCATTGGAATTTTTTAACAAAGGCATTGTGATAATTTTGGAAAACGTCAATATTTGTATAATCTGGGACAATCACACGGTCAACATTGATATTGGAAGGAGTTCGGAATTTTTTTTTTCAGTGTTTCTTTGAAAAACACATTGTGCAACTGTTAAGGGACATAACTATCGCAGAGCGACCGTGTAATGAAACTTAGTGAATGAGTAATGTCACCAGGAGAGATCCTTCAGGAAATTGTGATAAAGTGCAGTTTAATTAAATATAAAGTTTTAAAGTGAATCACAGAAAGGACAAGCTACAACTAGAAACAAAAATAGCCAATGACATGAGTTTGAGAGGAGAACTGACCAAGGTAAATAGGCTAAACAGACTGGAATATGTGTCTGTAAATGGACAATGGAAATCATTTGAAGGGACAATGCAAAATATTCAACAAAAGGACGTTCGAATGAAACAGTAAAAACCTCAGCAAGAAATTCCCACTGATCCCTCACTCAGATCAAAAGGAATCATACTAGATTATGAGGCTGAGAAGATCACCAAAAAGTACTTAAAATCCTGAAGTGAGAGTGTATTTTAGGAGTAAATGTAAATGGATTGGAATGGGTCTGCTCGCAGGAGGAGGGCTGTGGGAAGGGGAGCCGCGGTCAGGGTTCATTGACACAATAGGAACAGGGAGAGGTGAAGGTGCTGGAGGTGGTGAGAGTGTTACAGAGAGGGGTCAGGGTGTTACAAAGCCAGTACGGATTGCTGCAGCTGGAGGGGTTTGCAGAGGGACGGAGGGACATGGGTATTTTTATATATTCATTCATGGGATGTGGGTGTCACGGCCTGGAACAACGTTCTTTGACCCCTCTGCTAATTACCCAGAGGGCAGCTCAGAGTCAGCCATATTGCTGTGGGTCTGGAGTCACATGTCGGCCAGACCAGGTTAGAATATTTGATGTCTTTCCCTAAAGGGGGTTTGTGAACTAGATCAGTTCTTCCCACTGATCAACAATGTTTTAATGGTGGCCCCACCAATGTCTTTTACAGCCACAACATGACATCCTTCTCCTATTCTTAATGCTCTCCCCAAAGAAGGTAACCATCCCAAACGCCTGCTTCACCAGCCTGTCTACCTGGGACACCACTTACAAAGAACTGTCTACCTGCATCCTTGGGTCTCTGACTGACAACACTACCCAGGGCCCAAACATTAACTGTACAGGTCCCACCCTGGTTTGTTTCACCAAAATGGAACACCTCACATTTATCTAATTAAACTCCATCTGCTATTCTTCAGCCCACTATCCCAGCAGGACTGTTCATCCTGTTGTATCATAGATAACCTTCTTCGCTGTCCACTTTCCCACCAATTTCAGTGTCACCCAAAACAATTACTTACCAGGAAACCAATATTCCCATCCTCAAAGAATTCAATCAGGTTTGTGAGGCATGACCTGACCCCTCACAAACCCATACTGACTGTGGCTAATTTAACTATGGTTTTCCAAGTAGTCATAAATCCTGTGATGCTGTGACTCTTACACACACAGCGAGGGAGGGACTTGCTGAGACACACAGCGAGGGAGGGATATGCGCACATACAGCGAGGGAGGGACACACACACAGAGCGAGAGAGGGACACACACACACACAAACGCAGAGCGAGTTGACACACACACACAGCGAGGGAGGGATATGCACATAGACAGCAAGGGAGGGACACGCGCACACACTGAGAATTAGGAACAAGCAGAAACACGGCGAGTGGGAGGGCATGTGCACAGAAATTGAGAGGGTGCACGCACACACAGCGAGAGGGGACACGCACAGGCACAGCGAGGGAGGGACACGCGCACACACAAAGAAAGGGGGGATATGCACTCACACTGCGAGGGGGATATACATAAAGAGCAAGGGAGGGACACACACACAGCGAGGGAGTGACACGGACACATAGCAAGAGGGACACACATACACAGAAAGCGAGGAAGGGACACACACACTCACTCACACAGCGTGGGAGGGACATAAAGGCACAGTGAGGAAGTGACACGCATATATACACACACACACACACACACACACACACACACAGAGCAAGGGAGGAACACTCACATACACTGCAAGGGGGACACACACACAGCGAGGGTGGGACACGTGCATGCACAAGCACACAAACACAGGCACACACCGTGAGAATGGGACACACACACACACACACAGCGAGGGGGGACACGCACACTCACAGCGAGGGAGGGAGACTCACATACAAAGCGAGACAGAGAGACATCCACACAACGCGAGGGAGTGACACACACGCAACCAGCGAGTGAGGGACACGCAGCGAAGGGACACATACACAAACACGTACTGTGAGGGTGTGACACATACAAACACACACACACAGCAAGGGAGGGACTTGCTGAAATATGCAGAGAGGGAGGAACACGCACACACACAGCGAAGGATGGACACGCAAACACACAACGAGGGAGGGACACATACACACAGCAAGGGAGGGACACGCACACACAACGAGGGAGGGACACGCACACACAGCAAGGGAGGGACACGCACACACAGCGATGGAGGGACACACATAAACAGCGATGGAGGGACACACACAAACACCGAGGGAGGGACATACACGCACACAGTGAAGGGGACACGAACGCAGTGAGGGAGACACGCACACAGCGAGGGAGGGTCACGCACACACACAGCGAGGGAGGGACACGCACACACAGCGAGGGAGGGACACGCACAAACACAGAGAGGGAGGGACACGCACAAACACAGAGAGGGAGGGACACGCACACACACAGCGAGGGACGGACACGCGCACACACAACAAAGGATGGCCACACTCACACAGCAAAGGATGGACATGCAAATACACAGCGAGGGAGGGACACACACACACAACGAGGGAGGGACACACACACACAGCGAGGGAGGGACACACTCACACACAGCGAGGGAGGGACACACACACACACAACGAGGGAGGGACACACACAAACAGCGAGGGAGGGACACACACGCACACAGTGAGGGGGACACAAACGCAGTGAGGGAGACACGCACACAGCGAGGGAGGGACACACACACCCACACACACACACACACAGAGTGAGGGACATGCACACACAGAGAGGGAGGGACACGCACACACAGCGAGGGAGGGACACGCACGTACACCACAAGGGAGGGACACGCACGCACACAGTGAGGGGGACACACACACAGCAAGGGATGGACACACACACACAGCGAGGGAGGAATCACACTCACACACAGCGAGGGAAGGACATGCACACACAGCGAGGGAGGGACACGCACACACAGCAAGGGAGGAATCACACTCACACACAGCGAGGGAAGGACACACACAGCGAGGGAAGGACACACACAGCGAGGGAAGGACACACACAGCGAGGGAAGGACACACACAGCGAGGGAAGGACACACACAGCGAGGGAGGGACACGCACAGCGAGGGAGGGACACGCACAGCGAGTGAGGGACACGCACGCACACAGTGCAAGACACACGCACACAGCGAGGGAGGGATACACACACACACAACGATGAGGGACACGCATACACAGCGAGGGAGGGACACAGGTAGGGAGGGACACGCGCACACAGCGAGGAAGGAATCACACTCACACACAGCGAGGGAAGTACACACACACACAGCGAGGGAGGGACTCCCACAGCGAGGGAGGGACACACATACAAACAGCCAGGGAGGGACACACACGCACACAGCGACGGAGGGACACACGCACACAGCGAGGAAGGAATCACACTCACACACAGCGAGGGAAGTACACGCACACACAGCAAGGGAGGGACACACATACAAACAGCAAGGGAGGGACACACACACAGCAAGGGAAGGACACGCTCACACACAGCGAGCGAAGGACACACGCACACAGCAAGGGAGGGATACGCTCACACACAGTGAGGGAGGAACACGCACACACTGTAGAGTGAGAGACATGCACTCCCACAGCGAGGGAGGGACACGCACACACACACACAGAGCGAGGGAGGGACCCTCACATACACAGCGAGGGACGGACAGGCACACACACACCGCAAGTGGGGAACACGCACGCACACAGTGAGGGGGACACACACACAGCGAGGGAGGGACACACAGACACAGCGAGGGAGGGACACGTACAGTGAGGGGGACACACACACGGTGAGGGAGGGACACGCTCATACACAGCGAGGGAGGGAAACACACACACAGCGAGGGAGGGACGCGCACACACAGAGCGAGGGAGGGACACACACACACACACACACACCCCGAGGGAGGGACACGCACACACACCACAAGTGGGGGACACGCATACACTGCAAGGGAGGGACACACACACACAGGGAGAGAGGGACACACACACACAGCAAGGGAGGGACACACACGCACTGCGAGGGAGGGACACGCACGCACACAGTGAGGGAGGGACACGAACGCACACACTGAGGGAGGGACACACACACAGCGAGGGAGGGACGCGCACACACACAGCGAGGGAGGGACACGCACACACACACACACAGAGCAAGGGAGGGACACGCACACACACACATAGCGAGGGAGGGACACGCACACCCACTGCAAGGGAAGGACACGCACACCCACAGTGGGGAAGGAACACGCACACATACAGCGAGAGAGAGACACACACACACACACAGCGAGAGAGAGACACACACAGTGAGGGGGACACGCACACAGCGAGGGAGGGAAACACACGAAGCGAGGGAGGGACACACACACAGCGAGGGAGGAACACACACACAGCAAGGGAAGGAGACGCTCACACACAGCGAGAGAGGGACACACACACACAAAGCGAGGGAGGGACACACACGCACACAGTGAGGGGGACATGCACACAGCGAGAGAGGGACACACACACACACACAGTGAGGGAGGGACACACACACAGCGAGGGAGGGACACACACACACAGCGAGGGTGGGACAAGCACACACACAGCGAGGGAGGGACACACACAAACACACGAGGAGGGACACGCACACACAGTGAGGGAGGGACGCGCCAACACAGTGAGGGAGGGACACACTCACACAGCGAGGGTGGGACACATGCACACAGCGAGGGAGGGATACACACACACAGCGAGGGAGGGACACACACACAGCGAGGGAGGGACACACACAGACAGCGAGGGAGGGACACACACACACAGCGAGGGAGGGACACACACAGACAGCGAGGGAGGGACACACACACACACACACACACACACACACAGCGAGGGAGGGACACGCACACACAGCGAGGGAGGGACACGCACACACAGCGAGGGAGGGACACACACACACAGCGAGGGAGGGACACACACAAACACACGAGGAGGGACGCGCCAACACAGTGAGGGAGGGACGCGCACACACAGCGAGGGGGGGACGCGCACACACAGCGAGGGAGGGACACGCACACACACAGCGAGGGAGGGGCACACACACAGCGAGGGACAGACACACACACAGACGAGGGATGGACACACACACGAGGGAGGGACGCACACACGAGGGAGGGAAGGACACACTCACACAGCGAGGGAGGGACAGACTCACACAACAAGGGAGGGACACGTGCACACAGCAAGGGAGGGGCACGTGCACACAGCGAAGGAGGGACACGCGCGCACAGCGAGGGAGGGACACGCGCGCACAGCGAGGGAGGGA
Organism: Chiloscyllium punctatum; assembly: GCF_047496795.1. Classification (NCBI taxonomy): domain Eukaryota; kingdom Metazoa; phylum Chordata; class Chondrichthyes; order Orectolobiformes; family Hemiscylliidae; genus Chiloscyllium; species Chiloscyllium punctatum. The sequence continues at coordinate 55,567,273 of NC_092785.1, read as the reverse complement.
CACGTGCACACAGCGAGGGAGGGACACGCGCGCACAGCGAGGTAGGGACACGCGCGCACAGCGAGGGAGGGACACGCGCGCACAGCGAGGGAGGGACACATACACACATAGCGAGGGAGGGACACGCACACCCACTGCAAGGGAAGGACACGCACACCCACAGCGAGGGAGGGACAAGCACACACACAGTGAGGAAGGAACACACACACATACAGCGAGAGAGAGACACACACAAACACACACAGCGAGAGAGGGACACACACAGCGAGAGGGACACGCACACAGCGAGGGAGGGAAACACACACACAGTGAGGGAGTGACACACACACAGCGAGGGAGGGACACACACACACACACACAGCGACGGAGGGACACACACACACACCTCCGAGGGAGCGACTCGCACACATACACAGCGAGGGAGGGACACACACACAAACGCACACACACATCAAGGGAGGGAGACGCACACACAGCGCAAGTGGGAGACAACGCACACACTGCAAGGGAGGGACACACGCTCACAGCGAGGGAGGGACACGCACACACAGCGAGGGAGGGACACGCACGCAGACGGCGAGGGAGGGACACGCACACACACAGTGAGGGAGGGACACGCACACACACAGCGAGGGAGTGGAACATACACACAGCGAGGGAGGGACACACACACACACACACACACACACACACACACACACACAAAACGAGGAGGGACACACTCACACAGCGAGGGAGGGACGCGCGCACACAACGAGGGAGGGACACGCGCACACAGCGAGTGAGGGGAACGCACACAGTGACGGAGGGACACACACACTCACACACAAAGGGAGGGACAGACACACAGTGAGGGGGACACGCCCACAGCGAGGGAGGGGCACACGCAAACAGTGAGGGAGCGACGCGCTCACACACAGTGAGTGACGGACACGTACATACACAGTGATGGAGACACACACACACAGCGAGGGAGGGACACACACGCACTGCGAGGGAGGGACACGCACGCACATAGTGATGGAGGGACGCGCACACACACAGCAAGGGAGGGACACGCACCACGCGCACACACACACACACACAGAGCAAGGGAGGGACACGCACACCCACAGCGAGGGAGGGACAAGCACACACACAGTGAGGAAGGAACACGCACACATACAGCGAGAGAGAGACACACACACACACACACAGCGAGAGAGGGACACACACAGTGAGGGGGACACGCACACAGCGAGGGAGGGAAACACACAAAGCGAGGGAGGGACACACACACAGCGAGGGAGGGACAAACACACAGCAAGGGAGGGACACACGCACACAGTGAGGGGGACATGCACACAGCGAGGGAGGGACACACACACAGCGAGGGAGGGACACACACACAGCGAGGGAGGGACACACAAACAGAGAGGGAGGGTCACACACAAACAGTGAGGGAGGGACGCGCCAACACAGTGAGGGAGGGACGCTGCACACACACCGAGAGAGGGACGCGCACACACAGCGAGGGAGGGACGCGCACACACAGCGAGGGAGGGACACACACACAGCGAGGGAGGGACACACACACAGCGAGGGAGGGACACACAAACAGAGAGGGAGGGTCACACACAAACAGTGAGGGAGGGACGCGCCAACACAGTGAGGGAGGGACGCGCACACACACCGAGAGAGGGACGCGCACACACAGCGAGGGAGGGACGCGCACACACAGCGAGGGAGGGACACACACACACACAGACAGCGAGGGAGGGACGCACACACACAGAGCGAGGGAGGGACACACACACACGCACACACACAGAGCGAGGGAGGGACACACACACACACACACAGCGAGGGAGGGACACACACACACAGCGACGGAGGGGGACACACACACACACACACCCTCGAGGGAGCGACTCGCACACACACACACACACACACAGCGAGGGAGGGACACACACACACAGCGAGGGAGGGACACACACACAAACGCACACACACACACATCAAGGGAGGGAGACGCACACACAGCGCAAGTGGGAGACAACGCACACACTGCAAGGGAGGGACACACGCTCACAGCGAGGGAGGGACACGCACACAGCGAGGGAGGGACACGCACACACAGCGAGGGAGGGACACGCACGCAGACGGCGAGGGAGGGACACACACACACACACACACACACACAAAACGAGGAGGGACACGCTCACACAGCGAGGGAGGGACGCGCACACACACAGTGAGGGACAGACACGCGCACACAACGAGGGAGGGACACGCGCACACAGCGAGTGAGGGGCACGCGCACACAGCGACGGAGGGACACACACACTCACACACAAAGGGAGGGACAGACACACACACAGTGAGGGGGACATGCCCACAGCGAGGGAGGGGCACACGCAAACAGTGAGGGAGCGACGCGCTCACACACAGTGAGTGACGGACACGTACATACACAGTGATGGAGACACGCACACAGCGAAGGAGGGACACACACACACACACACACACACAAACACACACACAGCGAGGGAGGGACACACACACAGCGAAGGAGGGACACACACACAGTGAGGGAGGGACACATACACACACAGCGAGGGAGGGACACATACACACACAGCGAGGGAGGGACACACACACTGCGATGGAGGGACACACACACACAGTGAGGGAGGGACACATACACACACAGCGAGGGAGGGACACATACACACACACAGCGAGGGAGGGACACACACACTGCGAGGGAGGGACACACACACAGCGAAGGAGGGACACACACACACAGTGAGGGAGGGACACATACACGCACAGTAAGGGAGGGACACACACAGCGAGGGAGGGAGGGACACACACAGCGAGGGAGGGACACGCAGACGCAGCGAGGGAGGGACATGCACACAGTGAGGGACGCACACACAGCGAGGGAGGGGCACACACACAGCGAGGGAGGGACAGGCACAGACAGAGCGAGGGAGGGATACACACACAGCGAGGGAGGGATACACACACACACAGCGAGGGAGGGATACACACACACACACTGCGAGGGAGGGACACACACACACACACACACACAGCGAGGGAGGGACACACACACACACAGCGAGCGAGGGGCACGCACGCACAGCGAGGGAGGGACACGCACACAAAGCGAGGGAGGGACACGCACACACAGCGAGGGAGGGACACGCACACACAGCGAGGGAGGGACACGCACGCACACAGCGAGGGAGGGACACGCACGCACACAGCGAGGGAGGGACAAGCACGCACACAGCGAGGGAGGGACACGCACGCACACAGCGAGGGAGGGACATGCACGCACACAGCGAGGGAGGGACACGCACACACACACACACAAAACAAGGAGCGACACGCTCACACAGCGAGGGAGGGACACGCGCACACACAGCGAGGGAGGGACGCGCGCACACACAGTGAGGGAGGGACATGCGCACACAACGAGGGAGGGACACGCGCACACAGCGAGTGAGGGGCATGCACACACAGCGAGGGAGGGACACACACACACAGTGAGGGGGACACGCCCACAGCGAGGGAGGGGCACACGCTGACAGTGAGGGAGCGACACGCTCACACACAGTGAGTGACAGACACGTTCATACACAGCGGGGGGACACGCACGCACACAGTGAGGGAGGGACATGCACGCACACAGCGAGGGAGGGACACGCACACACACACACACACAAAACAAGGAGCGACACGCTCACACAGCGAGGGAGGGACACGCGCACACACAGCGAGGGAGGGACGCGCGCACACACAGTGAGGGAGGGACATGCGCACACAACGAGGGAGGGACACGCGCACACAGCGAGTGAGGGGCATGCACACACAGCGAGGGAGGGACACACACACACAGTGACGGAGGGACACGCACACACACAGTGAGGGGGACACGCCCACAGCGAGGGAGGGGCACACGCTGACAGTGAGGGAGCGACACGCTCACACACAGTGAGTGACAAACACGTTCATACATAGCGGGGGGACACGCACACAGCGAGGGAGGGACACACACACACAGTGAGGGAGGGACACACACACATACACACACACACAGCGAGGGAGGGACATACACACACACACACATTGAGTGGGGCACGCCCAAATCGAGGGAGGGACACACACACATACACAGTGAGGTAGGGACAGGCACACTGCGAGGGTGGGAGGGATACCCACACAGCGAGGGAGGGGCACGCACACACAGCAAGGGAGGGGCACGCACACACAGCGAGGGAGGGACACACACGCACACAGCGAGGGATGGACACGCACACACAGCGAGTAAAGGACATGTTCATACACAGTGAGGGGGGGACATGCACGCACACAGTGAGGGGGACACGCATACACACAGTGAGGGAGGGACACATACACACACAGTGAGGGAGGGGCACACACACTCAGCGAGGGAGGGACACACACACTCAGCGAGGGAGGGACACATAGACACACAGCGAGGGAGGGACACACACACACGAGGGAGGGACACACACACAGCGAGGGAGGGGCCCACACACTCAGCGAGGGAGGGACACACACACACACGAGGGAGGGGCACACACACAGCGAGGGAGGGGCACACACACTCAGCGAGGGAGGGACACATACACACACAGCGAGGGAGGGACACACACAGAGTGAGCGGGACACGCACACACACAGAGCGAGGGAAGGACACACACACACACACACACACACACACACGCAGAGCGAGGGACGGACACACACACACACACACACATAGCGTGGAACGGGGACACACACACAGAGCGAGGGAGGGACAGACACACACACACAGCGAGGGAGGGACACACACACACACACACAGAGCGAGGGAGGGACACACACCCACACAGCGAGGGAGGGACACACACACAGCGAAGGAGGGACACACACATACAGCGAAGGACGGATAGACACACACAGCGAGGGAGGGACACACACACACAGAGCGAGGGAGGGACACATACACACACACACACACAGAGCGAGGGAGGGACACATACACACACAGCGAGGGTGGGACACACACACACACACACACACACACACACACACACAGCAAGGGAGGGACACACACACACGAGGGAGGGACACACACACACACAGTGAGGGAGGGACACATACATACAAAGCGAGGGAGGGACACACACACAGTGAGGGGGACACGCGCATACTGCAAGAGTGAGAGACATGTTCACACACAGCGAGGGAGGGACACACACAGCGAGGGAGGGACACACACACACACAGCGAGGGAGGGACACACACAGCGAGGGAGGGACACACACACAGCGAAGGAGGGACACACACAACGAAGGAGGGACACACACAGCGAGGGAGGGACACACACAGCGAGGGAGGGACACACACACAGCGAAGGAGGGACACACACAACGAAGGAGGGACACACACACAACGAAGGAGGGACACACACACACAGTGAGGGAAGGACACATACACACACAGCGAGGGAGGGACACACACACACACAGCAAGGGAGGGACAAACACACACACACACAGCGAGGGAGGGATACACACACAGAGTGAGGGGGACACGCACACACTGAAAGAGTGAGAGACATGCTCACACACAATGAGGGAGGGACACACACACAGCGAGGGACGGATACGCACACATACACACAGCGAGTGAGGGACACACACACACACACACAGTGAGGGAGGGACACACACACACAGCGAGGGAGGGACACACACACACAGCGAGGGAGGGACACACACACACACAGCGAGGGAGGGACACACACACACACACACACGCACACACAGCGAGGGAGGAACACACACACACTCACACACAGCGAGGGAGGGACACACACACACACACACACGCACACACAGCGAGGGAGGAACACACACACACTCACACACAGCGAGGGAGGGACACACACACACACACCAAGGGAGGGACACACACACACAGCGAGGGAGGGACACACACGCACACACACACACACAGCGAGGGAGGGACACACACACATACACACAGCGAGGGAGGGACACACACACACACAGTGAGGGAGGGACACACACACACACAGCGAGGGAGGGACACACACACATACACACAGCGAGGGAGGGACACACACACACACAGTGAGGGAGGGACACACACACACACAGCGAGGGAGGGACACACACACATACACACAGCGAGGGAGGGACACACACGCACACACAGCGAGGGAGGGACACACACACACACACACACACACAGCGAGGGAGGGCCACACACACACAGCGAGTGAGGGACACGCACACACACACTCACAGCGAGGGAGGGGCACACACACACACAGCGAGGGAGGGACACACACACACACACACGCACACACAGCGAGGGAGGGACACACACACACACACACACACACACAGCGAGGGAGGGACACACACACCCAGCGAGGGAGACACACACACACACACACACACACACACACACACACAGCGAGGGAGGGACATACACACAGTGAGAGAGGGGCACGCACACACGCAGCGAGGGGGACACACACACACAGAGCGAGGGAGGGACAGACACACACACAGTGAGGGAGGGACACACACACACTCACAGCGAGGGAGGGACACACACACATACACACAGCGAGGGAGGGACACACACACACACTCACAGCGAGGGAGGGACACACACGCACACACAGTGAGGGAGGGGCACACAGACACAGCGAGGGAGGGACACACACACACACAGCAAGGGAGGGACACACACACACACACACACACAGCGAGGGAGGGACACACACACACACACACACACACACACAGCGAGGGAGGGACACACACACCCAGCAAGGGAGACACACACACACACACACACAGCGAGGGAGGGACATACACACAGTGAGAGAGGGGCACGCACACACGCAGCGAGGGGGACACACACACACAGAGCAAGGGAGGGACAGACACACACACAGCGAGGGAGGGACACACACACATCCACACAGAGCGAGGGAGGGACACACACCCACACAGCGAGGGAGGGACACACACACACAGCGAAGGAGGGACAGACACACACACAGTGAGGGTGACACACCCACAGCAAGGGAGGGGCACACGCAAACAGCGACGGAGCAACACGCTCACACACAGTGAGTGACGGACACGTACATACACAGCGATGGAGACACGCACACAGCGAGGGAGGGACACACACACACACAGAGCGTGGAACGGGGACACACACACACGGAGCGAGGGAGGGACAGACACACACACACAGCAAGTGGTGGACATGCACACACACTTACAGCGAGGGAGGGACGCGCACACAGACACCGCGAGGGAGGGACACACACACACACACACAGCGAGGGAGGGAGTCTCTCTCTCTCTCACACACACACACACACTGAGGGAGGGACACGCACACACACACACAGCGAGGGAGGGACACACATATACACACACACAGCGAGGGAGGGACTCTCTCTCTCTCACACACACACACACACACACTGAGGGAGGGACACGCACACACACACACAGCGAGGGAAGGATACACACACAGAGTGAGGGGGACACGCACACACTGAAAGAGTGAGAGACATGCTCACACACAATGAGGGAGGGACACACACACAGCGAGGGAGGGACACACACACACACACACAGCGAGGGAGGGACACACACACAGCGAGGGAAGGACACGCACACATACACACAGCGATGGAGGGACACACACACATACACACAGCGAGGGAGGGACACACACACAGCGAGGGAGGGATACACACACAGAGTGAGGGGGACACGCACACACTGAAAGAGTGAGAGACATGCTCACACACAATGAGGGAGGGACACACACACAGCGAGGGAGGGACACACACACACACACACAGCGAGGGAGGGACACACACACAGCGAGGGAAGGACACGCACACATACACACAGCGATGGAGGGACACACACACATACACACAGCGAGGGAGGGACACACACACAGCGAGGGACGGACACGCACACATACACACAGCGACGGAGGGACACACACACATACTCACAGCGAGGGAGGGACACACACACAGCGAGGGAGGGACACGCACACATACACACAGCGAGGGAGGGACACACACACATACCGAGAGAGGGACACACACACATACGCACAGCGAGGGAGGGAGGGACACACACAACGAGGGAGGGACACGCAGACACAGCGAGTGAGGGGCATGCACACACAGTGACAGAGGGGGCCACACACACAGTGACGGAGGGACACACACGCACACAGTGAGGGGGACACGCCCAAAGCGAGGGAAGGACACGCACACACACAGCAAGGTAGGGACACACACACACACACACACAGCGAGGGAGGGACACGCACACACACAGTGAGTGACGGACATGTTCATACACAGCGGGGGGACACGCATACAGCGAGGGAGGGACACACACACACAGTGAGGGGGACACACACACACACAGCGTGGAACGGGGACACACACACACAGAGCGAGGGAGGGACAGACACACACACACAGCAAGTGGTGGACATGCACACACACTTACAGCGAGGGAGGGACACGGACACACACAGACACCGCGAGGGAGGGACACACACACACACACACTGAGGGAGGGACACGCACACACACACACAGCGAGGGAGGGACACACATACACACACACAGTGATGGGGACACACACACAGCGAGGGAAGGACACGCACACACACAGCGAGGGAGGGACACACACACACACACACAGCGAGGGAGGGACACACACACACGCAGCGAGGGAGGGACACACACACACACACACACACACACACACAGCGAGGGAGGGACACACACACAGTGAGAGAGGGGCACGCACACACACAGCGAGGGAGGGATACACACACAGAGTGAGGGGGACACGCACACACTGAAAGAGTGAGAGACATGCTCACACACAATGAGGGAGGGACACACACACAGCGAGGGACGGACACGCACACATACACACAGCGAGGGAGGGACACACACACATACCGAGAGAGGGACACACACACGTACGCACAGCGAGGGAGGGAGGGACATACACAACGAGGGAGGGACACGCAGACACAGCGAGTGAGGGGCATGCACACACAGTGACAGAGGGGGACACACACACAGTGACGGAGGGACACACACGCACACAGTGAGGGGGACATGCCCACAGCGAGGGAGGGGCACACGCTGACAGCGAGGGAGCGATACGCTCACACACAGTGAGTGACGGACATGTTCATACACAGCGGGGGGACACGCACACAGCGAGGGAGGGACACACACACACAGTGAGGGGGACACACACACACAGCGAGGGAGGGACATATACACACAGCGAGGGAGACACACACACACACACACATTGAGGGGGGCACTCACACAGCGAGGGAGGGACACACACACATACACAGCGAGGTAGGGACAGGCACACAGCGAGGGAGGGAGGGATACCCACACAGCGAGTGAGGGGCACGCACACACAGCAAGGGAGGGGCACGCACACACAGCGAGGGAGGGACACACACACACACAGCGAGTAAAGGACACGTTCATACACAGTGAGGGGGGGACATGCACGCACACAGTGAGGGGGACACGCACACACACCGAGAGAGGGACACACACACACACACACACACGCACACACAGTGATGGGGACACACACACACACACACACACACAGCGAGGGAGGGACACACACACCCAGCGAGGGAGACACACACACACACACACAGCGAGGGAGGGGCACACACAGTGAGGGAGGGGCACGTACATACACAGCGGGGGGACACGCACACAGCGATGGAGGGACACACACACACACACACAGCGAGGGGGAGAAGCACACAGCGAGGGAGGGACACACACACACACATACACACACAGAGCGAGGGAGGGACACACACACACACACACAAACACAGCGAGGGAGGGACACACACACGAGGGAGGGACACACACACAGTGAGGGAGGGACACATACATACAAAGCAAGGGAGGGACACACACACAGAGTGATGGGAACACGCAAATACTGCAAGAGTGAGAGACATGCTCACACACAGCGAGGGGGACACACACACACACAGCGAGGGAGGGACACACACACAGCGAGGGAGGGACACACACGCACACACACACACACACACACACACAGCGAGGGGGACACACACAGCGAAGTAGGGACACACACACACAGTGAGGGAGGGACACATACACACACAGCGAAGTAGGGACACACACACACAGCGAGGGAGGGACACACACACACACGAGGGAGGGACACACACACAGCGAGGGAAGGACACACACACACAGCGAGGGAAGGACACACACACACAGCGAGGGAAGGACACACACACACAGTGAGGGAGGGACACATACACACAGTGAGGGAGGGGCACACACACAGTGAGGGAGGGGCACACACACTCAGCGAGGGAGGGACACATACACACATTGCGAGGGAGGGACACACACAGAGTGAGTGGGATACGCACACACACAGCGAGGGAGGGACACACACACACACACACACACACACACACAGAGCGAGGGACGGACACACACACACACACACACACACATAGCGTGGAACGGGGACACACACACACAGAGCGAGGGAGGGACAGACACACACACACAGCGAGGGAGGGACACACACACACACACACACACACACACACAGAGCGAGGGACGGACACACACACACACACACACACACACATAGCGTGGAACGGGGACACACACACACAGAGCGAGGGAGGGACAGACACACACACACAGCGAGGGAGGGACACACACACATGCACACAGAGCGAGGGAGGGACACACACCCACACAGCGAGGGAGGGACACACACACAGCGAGGGAGGGACACACACACACAGCGAAGGAGGGACAGACACACACACGGTGAGGGGGACACGCCCACAGCAAGGGAGGGGCACACGCAAACAGCGACGGAGCGACACGCTCACACACAGTGAGTGACAGACACGTACATACACAGCGATGGAGACACGCACACAGCGAGGGACGGACACACACACACACACAGACACAGCGTGGAACGGGGACACACACACACAGAGCGAGGGAGGGACACACACACACACACACACACACACACACACACACACACACAGCGAGGGAGGGACACACACACACACCGAGGGAGGGACACACACACACACACACACACACACACACACACACACACACACACAGCGAGGGAGGGACACACACACACACAAAACGAGGAGAGACACGCACACACAGCGAGGGAGGGGCACTCACAGCGAGGGAGGGACACATACAGAGTGAGGGGGACACGCACTCACTACAAGAGTGAGAGACATGCTCACACACAGTGAGGGAGGGACACGCACACAGCAGGGGAGGGACGGACACACACACACACACAAACACATACGCACACACGCAGCGAGGGAGGGACACACACAGAGTGGGGGGGCACGCACACACTGAAAGAGTGAGAGACATGCTCACACACAGTGAGGGAGGGACACACACACAGCGAGGGAGGGACACACACACAGCGAGGGAGGGACACACACACACAGCGAGGGAGGGACACGCACACACACAGCGAGGGAGGGACACACACAGTGAGAGAGGGACACGCACACACACAGCGACGGAGGGATACACACACAGAGTGAGGGGGACACGCACACACTGAAAGAGTGAGAGACATGCTCACACACAATGAGGGAGGGACACACACAGCGAGGGAGGGACACACACACAGCGAGGGAGGGACACACACACACACAGCGAGGGAGGGACACACACACACACAGCGAGGGAGACACACACACACAGCGAGGGAGGGACACACACATACACTCACAACGAGGGAGGGACACACACACACATACACAGCGAGGGAGGGACACACACACAGCGAGGGAGGGACACACACACATACACACAGCGAGGGAGGGACACACACACACACTCACAGCGAGGGAGGGACACACACACACTCACAGCGAGGGAGGGACACACACATAGCGAGGGAGGGACACGCACACATACACACAGCGAGGGAGGGACCCACACGCACACCGAGAGAGGGACACACACACATACACACAGCGAGGGAGGGACACACACACATACACACAGCGAGGGAGGGACACGCACAGCGAGGGCGGGACACACACAGCGAGGGAGGGAGGGACACACACAGCGAGGGAGGGACACACACAGCGAGGGAGGGAGGGACACACACAGCGAGGGAGGGACACACACAGCGAGGGAGGGACACACACACAGCGAGGGAGGGTCACGCACACATACACACAGCGAGGGAGGGACACACACACACACTCACAGCGAGGGAGGGACACACGCACACATACACACAGCGAGGGAGGGTCACGCACACATACACACAGCGAGGGAGGGACACACGCACACATACACACAGCGAGGGAGGGACACACGCACACATACACACAGCGAGGGAGGGACACACACACAGCGAGGGAGGGACACGCACACATACACACTCACAGCGAGGGAGGGACACACACACAGCGAGGGAGGGACACGCACACATACACACTCACAGCGAGGGAGGGACACACACACATACACACAGTGAGGGAGGGACACGCACAGCGAGGGAGGGAGGGACACACACAGCGAGGGAGGGACACGCAGACACAGCGAGGGAGGGACATGCACACAGCGAGGGAGGGACGCAGACACAGCGAGGGAGGGACGCACACACAGCGAGGGAGGGACACGCACACATACACACTCACAGCGAGGGAGGGATACACACACAGCGAGGGAGGGACACGCACACATACACACAGCGAGGGAGGGACACGCACAGCGAGGGAGGGACACACACAGCGAGGGAGGGACACACACAGCGAGGGAGGGACACGCACAGCGAGGGAGGGACACACACAGCGAGGGAGGGAGGGACACACACAGCGAGGGAGGGACACGCAGACACAGCGAGGGAGGGACACGCAGACACAGCGAGGGAGGGACATGCACACAGTGAGGGACGCACACACAGCGAGGGAGGGACACGCACACACACAGCGAGTGAGGGACACGCACACACACCGAGGGAGGGACACGCACACACACCACGAGGGAGGGACACACACACACAGCGAGGGGGAGACACACACGCACACAGTGAGGCGGACACGCCCACAGCAAAGGAAGGGACACGCTCACAGACAGCGAGGGAGCGACACGCTCACACACAGTGAGTGACGGACACGTACATACACAGCGGGGGGACACGCACACAGCGATGGAGGGACACACACACACACACACAGAGCGAGGGGGAGAAGCACACAGCGAGGGAGGGACACACACACACACACACACACACACAGCGAGGGAGGGACACACACACACAGAGTGAGAGGGACACGCGCATACTGCAAGAGTGAGAGACATGCTCACACACAGTGAGGGAGAAACACGCACACAGCAGGGGAGGGACACACACACACACACACACACACACACACAGCGAGGGACGGACACACACACACAGAGTGAGGGAAGGACAGACACACACAGCGAGGGAGGAACACGCACACACAATTTCAGCGAGGGAGGGACACGCACACACACACCGCGAGGGAGGGATACACACACACACACAGTCACACACACACACAGTGGGGAAGGGACACGCACACACATGGAGGGAGGGACACGCACATACAGCAAGTGGGGGACATGCGCACATACCGAGGGAGGGGGACACACACACACACACAGCGAGGGAGGGACACAAACACACACAGCGAGGGTGGGACACGCGCACACACGGCGAGGGAAGTACACACACACACACACCACACACACAGAGCGAGGGAGGGGCACACACAGTGAGAGAGGGGCACGCACACACGCAACGAGGGAGGGACACACACACACACACAGCGAGGGAGGGACACACACAGAGCGAGGGAGGGACACGCACACACACTCACAGCGAGGGAGGGACACACGCACACATACACACAGCGAGGGAGGGACACACGCACACACACACAGCGAGGGAGGGACACACACACACTCACAGCGAGGGAGGGACACACACTCACACCGAAGGAGCGACACGCACACACACACACAGCGAGTTAGGGACACACATACACACTCGCACACACACATTGAGGGAGGGACACACACACACAGCGAGGGAGGCAGACACACAAACACACACACACACAGTGAGGGAGGGACACACAAAAACACAGCGAGGGAGGGACACACACACACACACACCGAGGGAGGGACACACACACACACACACACACTCACACCGAAGGAGCGACACGCACACACACACACAGCGAGTTAGGGACACACATACACACTCGCACACACACACACACACACACATTGAGGGAGGGACACACACACACAGCGAGGGAGGCAGACACACAAACACACAACGAGGGAGGGACACGCACACACAGCGAGGGAGGGACACACACACATAGCGAGGCAGGGACACACACACATAGCGAGGCAGGGACACACACACATAGCGAGGCAGGGACACACAGAGTGAGGGGGACACACACATACTGCAAGATTGAGAGACATGCTCACACACCGTGAGGGAGGGACACGCACACAGTGAGTGAGGGACACACACACACACAGCGAGGGAGGGATACACACACACACCGAGGGAGGGACATGCACACACGCAGCGAGGGTGGGACACGCACACACAACGAGGGAGGGATACGCACACACAGCGAGGGAGGGACACGCACACACACAGCGAGGGACGGACACACACACACACACACACACACACACACACACACACACAGCATGGAACGGGGACACACACACACAGTGGGAGGGAGAGACAGATACACACGAGGGAGGAACACGCACACACAGCAAGTGGGGGATATGCACACACACTTACAGTGAGGGAGGGACACGCACACACACACCGCGAGGGAGGGATACACACACACAGCGAGGGAGGGACACGCACACACACACCGAGGGAGGGACATGCACACACGCAGCGAGGGTGGGACACGCACACACAACGAGGGAGGGATACGCACACACAGCGAGGGAGGGACACATACACACACAGCGAGGGAGGGACACGCACACACACAGCGAGGGACGGACACACACACACACACACACACACACACACACACAGCATGGAACGGGGACACACACACACAGTGGGAGGGAGAGACAGATACACACGAGGGAGGAACACGCACACACAGCAAGTGGGGGATATGCACACACACTTACAGTGAGGGAGGGACACGCACACACACACCGCGAGGGAGGGACACACACACACACACACACAGTGAGGGATGGACTCTCTCTCTCTCTCACACACACACACACACACACACACACACACACACACACACACACACAGTGAGGGTGGGACACGCACACACATGGAAGGAGGGACACGCACACACACAGCAAGGGAGGGACACACACACACACTCAGAGCGAGGGAGGGACACACATGCACAGCGAGGGAGGGACACACACACACACAGCGAGGGAGGGACACACACACACACGCACACACAGCGTGGGAGGGACACACACACACAGCGAGGGAGGGACACACACACACACAGCGCAGGAGGGACACACATACACACACCCACTCACACACAAACACACACACACACACACACACATTGAGGGAGGGACACACACACACAAAGCGTGGAACGGACACACACACACACAGAGCGAGGGAGGGACAGACACACACAGCAAGTGGGGGACATGCACACACACTTACAGTGAGGAAGGGAGAAGCACACACAAACCGCGAGGGAGGGACACACACACACACACACAGAGTGATGGAGGGACTCTCTCTCTCTCTCACACACACACACACACACACACACAGTGAGGGAGGGACACGCACACACATGGAGGGAGGGACACGCACACACACAGCAAGGGAGGGACAGGCACACACAAAGCGAGGGAGGGACACGCACACACAAAGCGAGGGAGGGACACGCACACACACGGCGAGGGAGAGACACACACACACACGGCGAGGGAGGGACACGCACACACACGGTGAGGGAGGGACCAGCACGCACACAACAAGGGAGGGACACGCACACACAAAGCGAGGGAGGGACACGCACACACACAGCTAGGGAGGGACACGCACACACACAGCGAGGGAGGGACACACACACACACGGCGAGGGAGGAACACGCACACACAGCGAGGGAGGGACACACACACACACAGCGAGGGAGGGACACGCACACACAGCGAGGGAGGGGGATACACACACACAGCGAGGGATGGACACGCACACACAGCGAGGGAGGGACACGCACACACAGTGAGGGGGGGGGACACACACACAGCGAGGGAGGAACACGCACACACAGCGAGGGAGGGGGACACACACACACAGCGAGGGAGGGACACACACACACAGCGAGGGAGAGACACACACACACACGGCGAGGGAGGGACACGCACACACACGGCGAGGGAGGGACACGCACACACACAGCAAGGGAGGGACACACACACACAAAGCGAGGGAGGGACACGCACACACACGGCTAGGGAGGGACACGCACACACACATCGAGGGAGGGACACACACACACGGCGAGGGAGGGGGATACACACACACAGCGAGGGAGGGACACGCACACACAGCGAGGGAGGGACACACACACACGGCGAGGGAGGAACACGCACACACAGCGAGGGAGGGACACACACACACACAGCGAGGGAGGGACACGCACACACAGCGAGGGAGGGGGACACACACACAGCGAGGGAGGAACACGCACACACAGCGAGGGAGGGACACGCACACACACGGCGAGGGAGGAACACGCACACACAGCGAGGGAGGGGGACACACACACACAGCGAGGGAGGGACACACACACACGCGGCGAGGGAGGAACACGCACACACACAGTGAGAGAGGGGCACGCTCACACACAGCAAGGGAGGGACACGCACACACACAGCGAGGGAGGGACACGCACACACGCAGCGAGCGAGGGACACGCTCACACACAGCGAGCGAGGGACACGCTCACAAACAGCGAGGGAGGGACACGCGCACACACAGCGAGAGAGGGGCACGCGCACACACAGTGAGAGAGGGACACATAGAGTGAGGGGACACGCACACACTGAAAGAGTGAGAGACATGCTCACACACAATGAGTGAGGGACACGCACACACAGCGAGGGAGGGACACACACACACAGAGCAAGGGAGGGACACACACACACACAGCGAGGGAGGGACACACACACACACACAGCGAGGGAGGGACACACATACACGCACACACACACACACACACACATAGAGGGAGGGACCCACACACACAGCAAGGGGGGCAGACACACAAACACACAGCGAGGGAGGGGGACACACACACACAGCGAGGGAGGGTCACACACACACAGCGAGGGAGGGTCACACACACACACACAAAACGAGATGGGACACGCACACACAGCGAGGGAGGGGCACACACACACACAGCGAGGGAGGGGCGTACACAGAGTGAGGGGGACACGCACACAGCAGAGGAGGGACACACACACACACACACACACATACACACACAGCGAGGGAGGGACACGCAGACACAACGTGGGAGGGACACACACATTCACAGCAAGGGAAGGAAACGCACACACACACACACACACACACAGACACACACACACAGGGAAGGATGGAGACACACACAGCGAGGGGAGACACGCACACTCACAGCAAGGGAGGGACAAGCACGCACACTGCGAGGGAGGGACAAGCACGCACACTGCGAGGGAGGGACATGCTCGCACACAGTGAGGGGGACACGAACACAGTGAGGGGGCACACACACAGCGAGGCAGGGACACACACACACACCCAACGAGGGAGGGACACATACAGAGTGAGGGGGACACGCACACACTGCAAGAGTGAGAGACATGCACTCCCATAGCGATGGAGGGACACACACACACACACAGCGAGGGAGGGACACACACAGAGTGAGGGGGACACGCACACACTGCAAGAGTGAGAGACATGCTCACACACAGCGAGGGAGTGTCAAACACAGACAGTGAGGGGGACACGCACACACTGCAAGAGTGAGAGACATGCACTCCCACAGCGAGGGGTGGACACACGCACACAGCGAGGGGGGACACGCACACAGCGAGGGAGGGACACACACAGACAGTGAGGGAGGGACACGCATACACTGCAAGAGTGAGAGACATGCACTCCCACAGCGAGGGAGGGACACACACACACAAAACGAGGGAGGAACACACACACACACACACACACACACACACACACACACACACACACACACACACACACAGAACACACACACAGAACACACACACAGAACACACACACAGAACACACACACAGAACACACACACACAGTGAGGGACACGCACGCCCATCACGAGGGAGCGACACGCACACATAGCGAGGGAGGGACACACTCATATACAGCTAGAGAAGGACATGCACACACAGCTAGGGAAGGACATGCACACACAGCAAGGGAGGGACATGCACGCACACAGCAAGGGATAGACACACAGACAGCGAGGGAGGAATCACACTCACATACAGCGAGGGAAGGACACGCACGCACATTGTGACAGACACAAGCACACAGTGAGGGAGGGACACACACACACACAGCGAGGGAGGGACACGCACACACACAGCGAGGGAGGGACACGCACACACACAGCGAGGGAGGGACACGCATACACTGCAAGGGAGGGACACACACGCACAGCGAGGGAGGGACACATACACACACAGCGAGGGAGGGACACGCACACACACAGCGAGGGAGGGACACGCATACACTGCAAGGGAGGGACACACACGCACAGCGAGGGAGGGACACATACACACACAGCGAGGGAGGGACACGCACACACACAGCGAGGGAGGGACACGCATACACTGCAAGGGAGGGACACGCACACACACAGCGAGGGAGGGACACGCACACACACAGCGAGGGAGGGACACGCATACACTGCAAGGGAGGGACACACACGCACAGCGAGGGAGGGACACATACACACACAGCGAGGGAGGGACACGCACACACACAGCGAGGGAGGGACACGCATACACAGCAAGGGAGGGACACACACGCACAGCGAGGGAGGGACACATACACACACAGCGAGGGAGGGACACGCACACACACAGCGAGGGAGGGACACGCATACACTGCAAGGGAGGGACACACACGCACAGCGAGGGAGGGACACACACGCACACAGTGAGGGGGACACGCACACAGCGAGGAAGGGATACACACACACAGTGAGGGAGGGACACGCACGCACACAGTGAGGGGGACACGCACACAGCGAGGAAAGGATACACACACAGCGAGGGAGGAATCACACTCACACACAGCAAGGGAGGGACACGCTCACACACAGCAAGGGAGGGACACGCACACACACAGCGAGGGAGGGACACACACACACACACAGCGAGGGAGGGACACACACACACACAGCGAGGGAGGGACACACACACACACACTGCAAGGGAAGGACGCGCGCACCCACAGCGAGTGAGGGACACGCACACACACACACAGCGAGGGAAAGACATGCACACACACACAGCGAGGGAGGGACACACACACACACACAGCGAGGGAGGGACACACACACACAGCGAGGGAGGGACACACACACACACAGCGAGGGAGGCACACAAACACACAACGAGGAGGGACACGCAACACACAGGGAGGGAGGGACGCACACACACACACACTGCGAGGGAAGGACGCGCGCACACACTGCGAGGGATGGACACGCACACACACACACACACTGCGAGGGAGGAACACACACACACACACACAGCGAGGGAGGGACACACACACACACACTGCAAGGGAGGGACACGCACACACAACGACGAGGGACACGCAACACGCAGCGAGGTAGGGACACACACACACAGCGAGGGAGGGACATACACACACACACAGCGAGGGAGGGACACACACAGACAGTGAGGGAGGGACACGCACACACTGTAAGAGTGAGAGACATGCACTCCCATAGCGAGGGAGGGACTCACACACACATTAACAGCGAGGTAGGGACACGCATGCACACAGCGAGGGAGGGACACGCGCACACATTGAGGGAGGGACACACTCACAACGAGGGAGACACACACACAGACACAGCGAGGGTGGGGCCCGCGCACTCAGCGAGGGAGGGACTCGCGCACACACCAAGGGAGGGATACGCTCACACACAGTGAGAGAGGAACACACACAGACAGTGAGGCAGGGACACACACACAGCGAGGGAGGGACACACACACAGCGAGGGAGGGACACACACACACAGCGTGGGAGGGACACACACACACACACAGCGTGGGAGGGACACACACACAGCGAGGGAGGGACACACACACACAGCAAGGGAGGGACACACACACACAGCAAGGAGGGACACACACACACATACAGCGAGGGAGAGACACACACACACAGCGACGGAGGGACGGACACACACAGCGAGGGAGGGACACACACACACACGGCGAGGGAGGGACACACACACACACCCAGCGAGGGAGGGACACACACACACATACACACAGCGACGGAAGGACACGCACACACACAAAGACGGAGGGACACACACACAAACAAAGAGAGGGAGGGACACGCACACACACACCGAGGGAGGGACACGCACACACACACCGAGGGAGGGACACGCACACACACACAGCGAGAGAGGGACACACACACACTCACAGCGAGGGATGGACACGCACACACACAGCGAGGGAGGGGCTAGCACACCCACAGCGAGGGAGGGGCACGCACACACACAGCGAGGGAGGGACACATATGTACGCACACAGTGAGGGGGACACGAACATAGTGAGGGGGACACGCCCACAGCGAAGGAGGGACACGCTCACACACAGCGAGGGAGGGACACACACACACAGCGAGGGAGGGATACAAACACACACCGCGAGGGACGGGCACGCGCACACACAGCAAGGGAAGGACACGCACACACAGCGAGGGAGGGACACGCTCATATAGAGCGAGAGAGTGACACACATGCACACAGTGAAGGGGACACGCACACAGCGAGGGAGGGACACACACACACACACACACGAGGGAAAGACATGCACACACACACAGCGAGGGAGGGACACACACACACACACAGCGAGGGAGGGACACACACACACAGCGAGGGAGGGACACACACACACACAGCGAGGGAGGCACACAAACACACAACGAGGAGGGACACGCAACACACAGGGAGGGAGGGACGCACACACACACACACTGCGAGGGAAGGACGCGCGCACACACTGCGAGGGATGGACACGCACACACACACACACACTGCGAGGGAGGAACACACACACACACACACAGCGAGGGAGGGACACACACACACACACTGCAAGGGAGGGACACGCACACACAACGACGAGGGACACGCAACACGCAGCGAGGTAGGGACACACACACACAGCGAGGGAGGGACATACACACACACACAGCGAGGGAGGGACACACACAGACAGTGAGGGAGGGACACGCACACACTGTAAGAGTGAGAGACATGCACTCCCATAGCGAGGGAGGGACTCACACACACATTAACAGCGAGGTAGGGACACGCATGCACACAGCGAGGGAGGGACACGCGCACACATTGAGGGAGGGACACACTCACAACGAGGGAGACACACACACAGACACAGCGAGGGTGGGGCCCGCGCACTCAGCGAGGGAGGGACTCGCGCACACACCAAGGGAGGGATACGCTCACACACAGTGAGAGAGGAACACACACAGACAGTGAGGCAGGGACACACACACAGCGAGGGAGGGACACACACACAGCGAGGGAGGGACACACACACACAGCGTGGGAGGGACACACACACACACACAGCGTGGGAGGGACACACACACAGCGAGGGAGGGACACACACACACAGCAAGGGAGGGACACACACACACAGCAAGGAGGGACACACACACACATACAGCGAGGGAGAGACACACACACACAGCGACGGAGGGACGGACACACACAGCGAGGGAGGGACACACACACACACGGCGAGGGAGGGACACACACACACACCCAGCGAGGGAGGGACACACACACACATACACACAGCAACGGAAGGACACGCACACACACAAAGACGGAGGGACACACACACAAACAAAGAGAGGGAGGGACACGCACACACACACCGAGGGAGGGACACGCACACACACACCGAGGGAGGGACACGCACACACACACAGCGAGAGAGGGACACACACACACTCACAGCGAGGGATGGACACGCACACACACAGCGAGGGAGGGGCTAGCACACCCACAGCGAGGGAGGGGCACGCACACACACAGCGAGGGAGGGACACATATGTACGCACACAGTGAGGGGGACACGAACATAGTGAGGGGGACACGCCCACAGCGAAGGAGGGACACGCTCACACACAGCGAGGGAGGGACACACACACACAGCGAGGGAGGGATACAAACACACACCGCGAGGGACGGGCACGCGCACACACAGCAAGGGAAGGACACGCACACACAGCGAGGGAGGGACACGCTCATATAGAGCGAGAGAGTGACACACATGCACACAGTGAAGGGGACACGCACACAGCGAGGGAGGGACACACACACACACACACACGAGGGAGGGACACACACACACACACACGAGGAAGGGACACACACACACACACACGAGGGAGGGACACACACACACACGAGGGAGGGACACACACACACACGAGGGAGGGACACACACACAAGGGAGGAATTAGATTAGATTAGATTAGATTAGATTACTTACAGTGTGGAAACAGGCCCTCCGGCCCAACAAGTCCACACCGCCCCGCCGAAGCGCAACCCACCCATACCCCTACATCTACATCTACCCCTTACCTAACACTACGGGCAATTTAGCATGGCCAATTCACCTAACATGCACATCTTTGGACTGTGGGAGGAAACCGGAACACCCAGAGGAAACCCACGCAGACACGGGGAGAATGTGCAAACTCCACCCAGTCAGTCGCCTGAGGCGGGAAATGAACCTGGGTCTCTGGCGCTGTGAGGCAGCAGCACTAACCACTGTGCTACCGTGCCGCCCACTAACACACACACACACACACACACGAGGGAGGGACACGCACTCACACAGCGAGGTAGGGGCACGCACACACACAGCGAGGGAGGGACACGCGCACACACACACAGCGTGGGAGGGACACGCACACACACACACACACACACACACACACACACACACACGAGGGAGGGACACACACACACACACACACACAGAGCGAGGGAGGGACACACACACACACACACACACACACACACAGAGCGAGGGAGGGACACGCACACACAGCGAGGGAGGGACACACACACACAGCGAGGGACGGACACGCACACACACAGCGAGGGAGGGACACACACACACACAGCGAGGGAGGCACACACACACACATACACACACAAACATCGCGGGAGGGTCACACACATACAGCGAGGGAGTGACACGCACACACATAATGAGGGAGGGAGACACACACACACACACACACACAGAGCGAGGGAGGGACACGCACACACAGCGAGGGACGGACACGCACACACAGCGAGGGACGGACACGCACACACACAGCGAGGGAGGGACACACACACACACAGCGAGGGAGTGACACGCACACACACAGCGAGGGAGGGACACCCACACACACAGCGAGTTGGACACGCACACAGCGAGAGAGGGACACACAAGCACACAGCGAGGGAGGGACATGTACGCACACAGCGAGAGAGGGACACACACACACACAGCGACGGAGGGACACACACACACATACACACAGCGAGGGAGGGACACACACACACATACACACACACAGCGAGGGAGGGACACACGCACACCCACAGCGAGGTAGGGGAACGCGTGCACACAGTAAGGGAGGGACACGCTCACAAACAGCGAGGGAGGGACACACACACACATCGAGGGAGGGACACGCTCATATCCAGCGAGGGTGGGACACACTCATATACAGCGAGGGAGGGAGACGCACACACAGCGAGGGAGGGACATGCACACACACACACACTCACACACACACACACAAAACGAGGAGGGACACGCGCACACAGCGAGGGAGGGACAGGCACACACACAGCGAGGGAGGGACAGGCACACACACAGCGAGGGAGGGACACGCACAAACACAGCGAGGGAGGGACAGGCACACACACAGCGAGGGAGGGACAGGCACACACACAGCGAGGGAGGGACACGCACACACACAGCGAGGGAGCGATACGCTCATATAGAGCGAGGGAGGGACACACTCGCAATCATTGAGGGGGGCACGCACACAGCGAGGGAGGGACACGCGCACACAGCGAGGGAGGGAACGCACACACAGCGAGGGAGGGACACGCACGCACACAGCGAGGGAGGGACACGCACGCACACAGCGAGGGAGGGACACGCACACACACAGCGAGGGAGAGACACGCACACACAACGAGGGAGGGACACGCACACACAGCGAGGGATAGAAACGCACACACAGCGAGGGAGGGACACGCACACACAGCGAGGGAGGGACACGCACACACACAGCGAGGGAGTGACACGCACACACACAGCGAGGGAGGGACACGCACACACACAGCGAGGGAGAGAAACGCACACACACAGCGAGGGAGGGACACGCACACACAGCGAGGGAGGGACACGCACACACAGCGAGGGAGGGACACGCACACATACAGCGAGGGAGGGACACTCAAACACACAGCGAGGGAGGGACACGCACACACACAGCGAGGAGGGACACGCACACACAGCGAGGGAGGGACACGCACACACAGCGAGGGAGGGACACGCACACACACAGCGAGGGAGGAAAACGCACACAGTGAGGGACGCACACTCAGCGAGGCAGGGACACACATGCACATAGAGCGAGGGAGGGACACACACACACACACACAGTTAGGGAGGGACACACACACACACACACAGTCAGGGAGGTACACACACACACACACACAGCGAGGGAGGGACACACAAATACACACACACACAGCGAGGGAGGGACACACACACACACACACACCCACCCACACACAGCGAGGGAGGGACACACACACACAACAAAAGAGGAATATGCACACACACCAAGGGAGGGACACACACACACACACACACACACACACTCACACACACACACACACACACAGCGAGGGAGGGACACACACACACAGAGGGAGGGACACACACACAGCGAGGGAGGGACACGCACACACACAGCGAGGGAGGGACAGGCACACACACAGCGAGGGAGGGACACGCACACACACAGCGAGGGAGGGACACGCACACACACAGCGAGGGAGGGATACGCACACACACAGCGAGGGAGTGATACGCTCATATAGAGTGAGGGAGGGACACACTCGCAATCATTGAGGGGGTCACGCACACAACGAGGGAGGGACACGCACACACAGCGAGGGAGGGACACGCACACACAGCGAGGGAGGGAACGCACACACAGCGAGGGAGGGACACGCACGCACACAGCGAGGGAGGGACACGCACGCACACAGCGAGGGAGGGACACGCACACACACAGCGAGGGAGGGACACGCACGCACACAGCGAGGGAGGGACACGCACGCACACAGCGAGGGAGGGACAGACACACACACACCGCGAGGGAGAGACACGCACACACACAGTGAGGGAGAGACACGCACACACAACGAGGGAGGGACACGCACACACAGCGAGGGATAGACACGCACACACAGCGAGGGAGGGACACGCACACACACAGCGAGGGAGAGAAACGCACACACACAGCGAGGGAGGGACACGCACACACAGCTAGGGAGGGACACGCACACACAGCGAGGGAGGGACACGCACACATACAGCGAGGGAGGGACACGCACACACACAGCGAGGGAGGGACACGCACACACAGCGAGGGAGGGACACGCACACACACAGCGAGGGAGAGAAACACGCACACACAGCGAGGGAGGGACACGCACACACAGCGAGGGAGGGACACGCACACACAGCGAGGGAGGGACACGCACACATACAGCGAGGGAGGGACACTCAAACACACAGCGAGGGAGGGACACGCACACACACAGCGAGGAGGGACACACACACACAGCGAGGAGGGACACACACACACAGTGAGGGAGGGACACGCACACATACAGCGAGGGAGGGACACACACACATACAGCGAGGGAGGGACACTCAAACACACAGCGAGGGAGGGACACGCACACACACAGCGAGGAGGGACACACACACACAGCGAGGAGGGACACACACACACAGCGAGGGAGGGACACGCACACACAGAGCGAGGGAGGGACACACACACACACACACAGTTAGGGAGGGACACACACACACACACAGCGAGGGAGGGACACACACACACACACAGCGAGGGAGGGACACACAAACACACACACACACACACACAGCGAGGGAGGGACACTCACACACACACACAGCGAGGGAGGGACACACACACACACACACCCACACACAGCGAGGGAAGGACACACACACACACCAAAAGAGGAATATGCACACACACCAAGGGAGGGACACACACACACACACACACACACACACACACAGCGAGGGAGGGACACGCACACACACACACACACCGAGGGAGGGACACACACACACAGCGAGGGAGGGACACACACACACACAGCGAGGGAGGGACACGCACACACACACACACACAGCGAGGGAGGGACACACACACACAGTGAGGGAGGGGGACACACACAGCGAGGGAGGGACACATACACACACACACACACAGCGAGGGAGGGACACACACACACACAGCGAGGGAGGGACACATACACACACACAGCGAGGGAGGGACACACAAACACACACACACACACAGCGAGGGAGGGACACACACAGCGAGGGAGGGACACACACACAAACACACACACAAAGTGAGGGGTCACGCACACAGCAAGGGACGGACATGCACGCACACAGCGAGGGAGGGACACGCACGCACACACACACACTCACGAGGGAGGGGCACGCACGCACACAGCGAGGGAGGGACACGCACGCACACAGCGAGGGAGGGACAGACACACACACACCGCGAGGGAGGGACACGCACACACACAGTGAGGGAGAGACACGCACACACAACGAGGGAGGGACACGCACACACAGCGAGGGATAGACACGTACACACAGCGAGGGAGGGACACGCACACATACAGCGAGGGAGGGACACGCACACACACAGCGAGGGAGGGACACGCACACACAGCGAGGGAGGGACACGCACAGACACAGCGAGGGAGAGAAACGCACACACACAGCGAGGGAGGGACACGCACGCACACAGCGAGGGAGGGACAGACACACACACAGCGAGGGAGGGACACGCACACACACAGCGAGGAGGGACACACACACACAGCGAGGAGGGACACGCACACACAGCGAGGGAGGGACACGCACACACACAGCGAGGGAGGAACACGCATACAGTGAGGGACGCACACACAGCGAGGGAGGGACACACACACAGCGAGGGAGGGACACACACACACACACACACACACACACACACACACACACAGCGAGGGAGGGACACACACACACACACACAGCGAGGGAGGGACACGCACACATACAGCGAGGGAGGGACACGCACATACACAGCGAGGGAGGGACACGCACACACAGCGAGGGAGGGACACGCACACACACAGCGAGGGAGAGAAACGCACACATACAGTGAGGGAGGGACACGCACACACAGCGAGGGAGGGACACGCACACACAGCGAGGGAGGGACACGCACACATACAGCGAGGGAGGGACACTCAAACACACAGCGAGGGAGGGACAAGCACACACACAGCGAGTAGGGACACACACACACAGCGAGGAGGGACACGCACACACAGTGAGGGAGGGACACGCACACACAGCGAGGGAGGGACACGCACACACAGCGAGGGAGGGACACGCACACACAGAGCGAGGGAGGGACACACACACACACACACACAGTTAGGGAGGGACACACACACACACACAGCGAGGGAGGGACACACACACACACACACACAGCGAGGGAGGGACACACAAACACACACACACACACAGCGAGGGAGGGACACACACACACACACACACAGCGAGGGAGGGACACACACACACACACACACACCCACACACAGCGAGGGAAGGACACACACACACAACAAAAGAGGAATATGCACACACACCAAGGGAGGGACACACACACACACAGCGAGGGAGGGACACGCACACACACACACACACACCGAGGGAGGGACACACACACACAGCGAGGGAGGGACACACACACACACAGCGAGGGAGGGACACGCACACACACACACACACAGCGAGGGAGGGACACACACACACAGTGAGGGAGGGGGACACACACAGCGAGGGAGGGACACACACACACACACACACAGCGAGGGAGGGACACACACACACACAGCGAGGGAGGGACACATACACACACACAGCGAGGGAGGGACACACAAACACACACACACACACAGCGAGGGAGGGACACACACAGCGAGGGAGGGACACACACACAAACACACACACAAAGTGAGGGGTCACGCACACAGCAAGGGACGGACATGCACGCACACAGCGAGGGTGGGACACGCACGCACACACACACACTCACGAGGGAGGGACACACACACACACACACACCCACACACAGCGAGGGAAGGACACACACACACAACAAAAGAGGAATATGCACACACACCAAGGGAGGGACACACACACACACAGCGAGGGAGGGACACGCACACACACACACACACCGAGGGAGGGACACACACACACAGCGAGGGAGGGACACACACACACACAGCGAGGGAGGGACACGCACACACACACACACACAGCGAGGGAGGGACACACACACACAGTGAGGGAGGGGGACACACACAGCGAGGGAGGGACACACACACACACACACACACAGCGAGGGAGGGACACACACACACACAGCGAGGGAGGGACACATACACACACACAGCGAGGGAGGGACACACAAACACACACACACACACAGCGAGGGAGGGACACACACAGCGAGGGAGGGACACACACACAAACACACACACAAAGTGAGGGGTCACGCACACAGCAAGGGACGGACATGCACGCACACAGCGAGGGAGGGACACGCACGCACACAGCGAGGGAGGGATAGACACACACACACCGCGAGGGAGGGACACGCACACACACAGTGAGGGAGAGACACGCACACACAACGAGGGAGGGACACGCACACACAGCGAGGGATAGACACGCACACACAGCGAGGGAGGGACACGCACACACACAGCGAGGGAGGGACACGCACGCACACAGCGAGGGAGGGACACGCACACACAGCGAGGGAGGGACACGCACACACACAGCGAGGGAGAGAAACGCACACACACAGCGAGGGAGGGACACGCACACACAGCGAGGGAGGGACACAAACGCACACAGCGAGGGAGGGACAGACACACACACAGCGAGGGAGGGACACGCACACACACAGCGAGGAGGGACACACACACACAGCGAGGAGGGACACGCACACACAGCGAGGGAGGGACACGCACACACAGCGAGGGAGGGACACGCACACACACAGCGAGGGAGGAACACGCACACAGTGAGGGACGCACACACAGCGAGGGAGGGACACACACACACACACACACACACACACAGCGAGGGAGGGACACACAAACACACACACACACAGCGAGGGAGGGACACACACACACACACACACACAGCGAGGGAGGGACACACACACACACACACAGCGAGGGAGGGACACGCACACATACAGCGAGGGAGGGACACGCACACACACAGCGAGGGAGGGACACGCACACACAGCGAGGGAGGGACACGCACACACACAGCGAGGGAGAGAAACGCACACACACAGCGAGGGAGGGACACGCACACACAGCGAGGGAGGGACACGCACACACAGCGAGGGAGGGACACGCACACATACAGCAAGTGATGGACACTCAAACACACAGCGAGGGAGGGACACGCACACACACAGGGAGGAGGGACACACACACACAGCGAGGAGGGACACGCACACACAGTGAGGGAGGGACACGCACACACAGCGAGGGAGGGACACGCACACACAGAGCGAGGGAGGGACACACACACACACACACACACACACACACAGCGAGGGAGGGACACACAAACACACACACACACACACAGCGAGGGAGGGACACACACACACACACACAGCGAGGGAGGGACACGCACACACACACACACACCGAGGGAGGGACACACACACACAGCGAGGGAGGGACACACACACACACAGCGAGGGAGGGACACGCACACACACACACACAGCGAGGGAGGGACACACACACACAGTGAGGGAGGGGGACACACACAGCGAGGGAGGGACACACACACACACACACACACACACAGCGAGGGAGGGACACACACACACACAGCGAGGGAGGGACACATACACACACACAGCGAGGGAGGGACACACAAACACACACACACACACAGCGAGGGAGGGACACACACAGCGAGGGAGGGACACACACACAAACACACACACAAAGTGAGGGGTCACGCACACAGCAAGGGACGGACATGCACGCACACAGCGAGGGAGGGACACGCACGCACACACACACACTCACGAGGGAGGGGCACGCACGCACACAGCGAGGGAGGGACACGCACGCACACAGCGAGGGAGGGACAGACACACACACACCGCGAGGGAGGGACACGCACACACACAGTGAGGGAGAGACACGCACACACAACGAGGGAGGGACACGCACACACAGCGAGGGATAGACACGTACACACAGCGAGGGAGGGACACGCACACATACAGCGAGGGAGGGACACGCACACACACAGCGAGGGAGGGACACACACACACAGCGAGGGAGGGACACGCACAGACACAGCGAGGGAGAGAAACGCACACACACAGCGAGGGAGGGACACGCACGCACACAGCGAGGGAGGGACAGACACACACACAGCGAGGGAGGGACACGCACACACACAGCGAGGAGGGACACACACACACAGCGAGGAGGGACACGCACACACAGCGAGGGAGGGACACGCACACACACAGCGAGGGAGGAACACGCATACAGTGAGGGACGCACACACAGCGAGGGAGGGACACACACACAGCGAGGGAGGGACACACACACACACACACACACACACACACACACACACAGCGAGGGAGGGACACACACACACACACACAGCGAGGGAGGGACACGCACACATACAGCGAGGGAGGGACACGCACATACACAGCGAGGGAGGGACACGCACACACAGCGAGGGAGGGACACGCACACACACAGCGAGGGAGAGAAACGCACACATACAGTGAGGGAGGGACACGCACACACAGCGAGGGAGGGACACGCACACACAGCGAGGGAGGGACACGCACACATACAGCGAGGGAGGGACACTCAAACACACAGCGAGGGAGGGACAAGCACACACACAGCGAGTAGGGACACACACACACAGCGAGGAGGGACACGCACACACAGTGAGGGAGGGACACGCACACACAGCGAGGGAGGGACACGCACACACAGCGAGGGAGGGACACGCACACACAGAGCGAGGGAGGGACACACACACACACACACACAGTTAGGGAGGGACACACACACACACACAGCGAGGGAGGGACACACACACACACACACACAGCGAGGGAGGGACACACAAACACACACACACACACAGCGAGGGAGGGACACACACACACACACACACAGCGAGGGAGGGACACACACACACACACACACACCCACACACAGCGAGGGAAGGACACACACACACAACAAAAGAGGAATATGCACACACACCAAGGGAGGGACACACACACACACAGCGAGGGAGGGACACGCACACACACACACACACACACCGAGGGAGGGACACACACACACAGCGAGGGAGGGACACACACACACACAGCGAGGGAGGGACACGCACACACACACACACACAGCGAGGGAGGGACACACACACACAGTGAGGGAGGGGGACACACACAGCGAGGGAGGGACACACACACACACACACACAGCGAGGGAGGGACACACACACACACAGCGAGGGAGGGACACATACACACACACAGCGAGGGAGGGACACACAAACACACACACACACACAGCGAGGGAGGGACACACACAGCGAGGGAGGGACACACACACAAACACACACACAAAGTGAGGGGTCACGCACACAGCAAGGGACGGACATGCACGCACACAGCGAGGGTGGGACACGCACGCACACACACACACTCACGAGGGAGGGACACACACACACACACACACCCACACACAGCGAGGGAAGGACACACACACACAACAAAAGAGGAATATGCACACACACCAAGGGAGGGACACACACACACACAGCGAGGGAGGGACACGCACACACACACACACACCGAGGGAGGGACACACACACACAGCGAGGGAGGGACACACACACACACAGCGAGGGAGGGACACGCACACACACACACACACAGCGAGGGAGGGACACACACACACAGTGAGGGAGGGGGACACACACAGCGAGGGAGGGACACACACACACACACACACACAGCGAGGGAGGGACACACACACACACAGCGAGGGAGGGACACATACACACACACAGCGAGGGAGGGACACACAAACACACACACACACAGCGAGGGAGGGACACACACAGCGAGGGAGGGACACACACACAAACACACACACAAAGTGAGGGGTCACGCACACAGCAAGGGACGGACATGCACGCACACAGCGAGGGAGGGACACGCACGCACACAGCGAGGGAGGGATAGACACACACACACCGCGAGGGAGGGACACGCACACACACAGTGAGGGAGAGACACGCACACACAACGAGGGAGGGACACGCACACACAGCGAGGGATAGACACGCACACACAGCGAGGGAGGGACACGCACACACACAGCGAGGGAGGGACACGCACGCACACAGCGAGGGAGGGACACGCACACACAGCGAGGGAGGGACACGCACACACACAGCGAGGGAGAGAAACGCACACACACAGCGAGGGAGGGACACGCACACACAGCGAGGGAGGGACACAAACGCACACAGCGAGGGAGGGACAGACACACACACAGCGAGGGAGGGACACGCACACACACAGCGAGGAGGGACACACACACACAGCGAGGAGGGACACGCACACACAGCGAGGGAGGGACACGCACACACAGCGAGGGAGGGACACGCACACACACAGCGAGGGAGGAACACGCACACAGTGAGGGACGCACACACAGCGAGGGAGGGACACACACACACACACACACACACACACAGCGAGGGAGGGACACACAAACACACACACACACAGCGAGGGAGGGACACACACACACACACACAGCGAGGGAGGGACACGCACACATACAGCGAGGGAGGGACACGCACACACACAGCGAGGGAGGGACACGCACACACAGCGAGGGAGGGACACGCACACACACAGCGAGGGAGAGAAACGCACACACACAGCGAGGGAGGGACACGCACACACAGCGAGGGAGGGACACGCACACACAGCGAGGGAGGGACACGCACACATACAGCAAGTGAGGGACACTCAAACACACAGCGAGGGAGGGACACGCACACACACAGGGAGGAGGGACACACACACACAGCGAGGAGGGACACGCACACACAGCGAGGGAGGGACACGCACACACACAGGGAGGAGGGACACACACACACAGCGAGGAGGGACACGCACACACAGTGAGGGAGGGACACGCACACACAGCGAGGGAGGGACACGCACACACAGAGCGAGGGAGGGACACACACACACACACACACACACACACACAGCGAGGGAGGGACACACAAACACACACACACACACACAGCGAGGGAGGGACACACACACACACACACAGCGAGGGAGGGACACACACACACACACACACCCACACACAGCGAGGGAAGGACACACACACACAACAAAAGAGGAATATGCACACACACCAAGGGAGGGACACACACACACACACACACACACAGCGAGGGAGGGACACGCACACACACACACACACACCGAGGGAGGGACACACACACACAGCGAGGGAGGGACACACACACACACAGCGAGGGAGGGACACGCACACACACACACACACAGCGAGGGAGGGACACACACACACAGTGAGGGAGGGACACACACACAGCGAGGGAGGGACACACACACACACAGCGAGGGAGGGACACATACACACACACAGCGAGGGAGGGACACACAAACACACACACACACACAGCGAGGGAGGGACACACACAGCGAGGGAGGGACACACACACAAACACACACACAAAGTGAGGGGTCACGCACACAGCAAGGGACGGACATGCACGCACACAGCGAGGGAGGGACACGCACGCACACACACACACTCACGAGGGAGGGGCACGCACGCACACAGCGAGGGAGGGACACGCACGCACACAGCGAGGTAGGGACAGACACACACACACCGCGAGGGAGGGACACGCACACACACAGTGAGGGAGAGACACGCACACACAACGAGGGAGGGACACGCACACACAGCGAGGGATAGACACGCACACACACAGCGAGGGAGGGACACGCACACACACAGCGAGGGAGGGACACGCACACACAGCGAGGGAGGGACACGCACACACACAGCGAGGGAGAGAAACGCACACACACAGCGAGGGAGGGACACGCACACACAGCGAGGGAGGGACACGCACGCACACAGCGAGGGAGGGACAGACACACACACAGCGAGGGAGGGACACGCACACACACAGCGAGGAGGGACACACACACACAGCGAGGAGGGACACGCACACAAAGCGAGGGAGGGACACGCACACACAGCGAGGGAGGGACACGCACACACACAGCGAGGGAGGAACACGCACACAGTGAGGGACGCACACACAGCGAGGGAGGGACACACACACACACACACACACACACACAGCGAGGGAGGGACACACAAACACACACACACACAGCGAGGGAGGGACACACACACACACACACAGCGAGGGAGGGACACACACACACACACACACACACACCCACACACAGCGAGGGAGGGACACACACACACAACAAAAGAGGAATATGCACACACACCAAGGGAGGGACACACACACACACACACACACACACACACACACACAGCGAGGGAGGTACACGCACACACACACACACACGGAGGGAGGGACACACACACACAGCGAGGGAGGGACACACACACACACAGCGAGGGAGGGACACGCACACACACACACACACAGCGAGGGAGGGACACACACACACAGTGAGGGAGGGACACACACACACAGCGAGGGAGGGACACGCACACACACACACACACAGCGAGGGAGGGACACACACACACAGTGAGGGAGGGACACACACACAGCGAGGGAGGGACACACACACACAGCGAGGAGGGGACACACACACACACACACACACAGAGCGAGGGAGGGACACACACACACACAGCGAGGGAGGGACACATACACACACACAGCGAGGGAGGGACACACAAACACAGAGCGAGGGAGGGACACACACACACACACACACACACACACACAGCGAGGGAGGGACACACACAGCGAGGGAGGGACACACACACAAACACACACACAGTGAGGGGTCACGCACACAGCAAGGGACGGACATGCACGCACACAGCGAGGGAGGGACATGCACACACAGCGAGGGAGGGACATGCACACACAGCGAGGGAGGGACACTCACACACACAGCGAGGGAGGGACACGCACACACACAGCGAGGAGGGACACGCACACACAGCGAGGGAGGGACACGCACACACAGCGAGGGAGGGACACGCACACACAGGGAGGGAGGGACACGCACACACAGCGAGGGAGGGACACACACACAACGAGGGAGGGACACGCACACACACAGCGAGGGATGAACACGCACACAGTGAGGGACGCACACTCAGCGAGGGAGGGACACATGCACACAGAGCGAGGGAGGGACACACACACACACACACACAGTGAGGGAGGGACACACACACACACAAACACAGTGAGGGAGGGACACACACACACAAACACAGCGAGGGAGGGACACACACACACACACACACAGCGAGGGAGGGAAACACAAACACACACACACACACAGCGAGGGAGGGACACACACACACACACAGCGACGGAGGGACACACACACACACACAGCGAGGCAGGGACACACACACACAACAAAAGAGGAATATGCACAGACACCAAGGGAGGGACACGCACACACTCAAACACACACAGCGAGGGAGGGACACACACACACAGCGAGGGAGGGACACGCACACACAGACACACAGCGAGGGAGGAACACGCACACACAGCGAGGGAGGGACACGCACACACACACACACAGCGAGGGAGGGACACGCACACACAGAGCGAGGGAGGGACACACACACACACACACAGCGAGGGATGGACACACACACACACACACACAGTGAGGGAGGGACACACACACACACACACACACCCACACACAGCGAGGGAGGGACACACACACACACACACACCCACACACAGCGAGGGAGGGACACACACACACAACAAAAGAGGAATATGCACACACACCAAGGGAGGGATACACACACACACACACACACACACACAGCGAGGGAGGGACACGCACACACACACACACACACACCAAGGGAGGGACACACACACACAGCGAGGGAGGGACGCACACACACACAGCGAGGGACGGACACGCACACACACACAGCGAGGGAGGGACACACACACACAGTGAGGGAGGGACACACACACAGCGAGGGAAGGACACACACACACACACACACACACACAGCGAGGGAGGGACACACACACACACAGCGAGGGAGGGACACATACACACACACAGCGAGGGAGGGACACACAAACACACACACACACACAGCGAGGGAGGGACACACACACAAACACACACACAAAGTGAGGGGTCACGCACACAGCAAGGGACGGACATGCACGCACACAGCGAGGGTGGGACACGCACGCACACACACACACTCACGAGGGAGGGGCCCGCACGCACACAGCGAGGGAGGGACACGCATGCACACAGCGAGGGAGGGACAGACACACACACACCGCGAGGGAGGGACACGCACACACACAGTGAGGGAGAGACACGCACACACAACGAGGGAGGGACACGCACACACAGCGAGGGATAGACACGTACACACAGCGAGGGAGGGACACGCACACACACAGCGAGGGGGGACACGCACACACACAGCGAGGGAGGGACACGCACACACACAGCGAGGGAGGGACACACACACAGCGAGGGAGGGACATGCACGCACACAGCGAGGGAGGGACATGCACACACACAGCGAGGGAGTGACACGCACACACACAGCGAGGGCGACACACACAGCGAGGGAGCGATACGCTCATATAGAGCGAGGGAGGGACACACTCGCAATCATTGAGGGGGGCACGCACACAGCGAGGGAGGGACACGCGCACACAGCGAGGGAGGGACACGCGCACACAGCGAGGAAGGGACACGCGCACACAGCGAGGGAGGGACACGCACACACAGCGAGGGAGGGAACGCACACACAGCGAGGGAGGGACACGCACGCACACAGCGAGGGAGGGACACGCACACACACAGCGAGGGAGGGATACGCACACACACAGCGAGGGAGAGACACGCACACACAGCGAGGGAGGGACACGCACACACAGCGAGGGAGTGACACGCACACACAGCGAGGGAGTGACACGCACACACACAGCGAGGGAGGGACATGCACACACACAGCGAGGGAGGGACACGCACATACACAGCGAGGGAGGGACACTCACACACACAGCGAGGGAGGGACACGCACACACACAGCGAGGAGGGACACGCACACACAGCGAGGAGGACACACACACACACACACACACACACAGTGAGGGAGGGACACACACACACAAACACAGCGAGGGAGGGACACACACACACACACACAGCGAGGGAGGGAAACACACACACACAGCGAGGGAGGGACACATACACACACACAGCGAGGGAGGGACACACAAACACAGAGTGAGGGAGGGACACACACACACACACACACACACACACAGCGAGGGAGGGACACACACAGCGAGGGAGGGACACACACACAAACACACACACACAGTGAGGGGTCACGCACACAGCAAGGGACGGACATGCACGCACACAGCGAGGGAGGGACACGCACACACACAGCGAGCGAGGGACACGCACACACAGCGAGGGAGGGACAAGCACACACAGAGCGAGGGAGGGACACGCACACACAGCGAGGGAAGGACACACACACACACACACACACACACAGTGAGGGAGGGACACACACACACGCAGTGAGGGAGGGACACACACACACACACACAGCGAGGGAGGGACACGCACACACACAGCGAGGGAGAGAAACGCACACACACAGCGAGGGAGGGACACGCACGCACACAGCGAGGGAGAGACACGCACGCACACAGCGAGGGAGGGACAGACACAAACACACCGCGAGGGAGGGACACGCACACACACAGTGAGGGAGAGACACGCACACACAACGAGGGAGGGACACGCACACACAGCGAGGGATAGACACGCACACACAGCGAGGGAGGGACACGCACACACAGCGAGGGAGGGACACGCACACACACAGCGAGGGAGGGACACGCACACACACAGCGAGGGAGGGACACGCACACACAGCGAGGGAGGGACACGCACACACACAGCGAGGGAGAGAAACGCACACACACAGCGAGGGAGGGACACGCACACACAGCGAGGGAGGGACACGCACACATACAGCGAGGGAGGGACACTCAAACACACAGCGAGGGAGGGACACGCACACACACAGCGAGGAGGGACACACACACACCGCGAGGAGGGACACGCACACACAGCGAGGGAGGGACACGCACACACACAGCGAGGGAGGAACACGCACACAGTGAGGGACGCACACACAGCGAGGGAGGGACACACACACACACACACACACACACACAGCGAGGGAGGGACACACACACAGCGAGGGAGGGACACACACACACACACACACCCACCCACACACAGCGAGGGAGGGACACACACACACAACAAAAGAGGAATATGCACACACACCAAGGGAGGGACACACACACACACACACACACACACACACACAGCGAGGGAGGGACACGCACACACACACAGCGAGGGAGGGACGCACACACACACAGCGAGGGAGGGGCACACACACACAGTGAGGGAGGGACACACACACAGCGAGGGAGGGACACACACACACAGCGAGGAGGACACACACATACACACACACACACACACACACAGCGAGGGAGGGACACACACACACACAGCGAGGGAGGGACACATACACACACACAGCGAGGGAGGGACACACAAACACAGAGCGAGGGAGGGACACACACACAAACACACACACACAGTGAGGGGTCACGCACACAGCAAGGGACGGACATGCACGCACACAGCGAGGGAGGGACACGCACGCACACACACACACACACGAGGGAGGGACACGAACACACACACGAGGGAGGGACACGCACGCGCACACACACACACGAGGGAGGGAACGAACACAGTGAGGGACACACACAGCGAGGGAGGGACACGAACGCACACAGCGAGGGAGGGACACGCACACACACAGCGAGGGAGGGACAGACACACACACACCGCGAGGGAGGGACACGCACACACACAGTGAGGGAGAGACACGCACACACAACGAGGGAGGGACACGCACACACAGCGAGGGATAGACACGCACACACAGCGAGGGAGGGACACGCACACACACAGCGAGGGGGGACACGCACACACACAGCGAGGGAGGGACACGCACACACACAGCGAGGGAGGGACACGCACACACACAGCGAGGGAGGGACACGAACACACACACGAGGGAGGGACACGCACGCGCACACACACACACGAGGGAGGGAACGAACACAGTGAGGGACACACACAGCGAGGGAGGGACACGAACGCACACAGCGAGGGAGGGACACGCACACACACAGCGAGGGAGGGACAGACACACACACACCGCGAGGGAGGGACACGCACACACACAGTGAGGGAGAGACACGCACACACAACGAGGGAGGGACACGCACACACAGCGAGGGATAGACACGCACACACAGCGAGGGAGGGACACGCACACACACAGCGAGGGGGGAAACGCACACACACAGCGAGGGAGGGACACGCACACACACAGCGAGGGAGGGACACGCACACACACAGCGAGGGAGGGACACACACACAGCGAGGGAGGGACACGCACGCACACAGCGAGGGAGGGACATGCACACACACAGCGAGGGAGTGACACGCACACACACAGCGAGGGGGACACACACAGCGAGGGAGCGATACGCTCATATAGAGCGAGGGAGGGACACACTCGCAATCATTGAGGGGGGCACGCACACAGCGAGGGAGGGACACGCGCACACAGCGAGGGAGGGACACGCGCACACAGCGAGGGAGGGACACGCGCACACAGCGAGGGAGGGACACGCACGCACACAGCGAGGGAGGGACACGCACACACACAGCGAGGGAGGGATACGCACACACACAGCGAGGGAGAGACACGCACACACAGCGAGGGAGGGACACGCACACACAGCGAGGGAGTGACACGCACACACAGCGAGGGAGTGACACGCACACACAACAAAAGAGGAATATGCACACACACCAAGGGAGGGACACGCGCACACTCAAACACACACAGCGAGGGAGGGACACACACACACAGCGAGGGAGGGACACGCACACACACACACACAGCGAGGGAGGAACACGCACACACAGCGAGGGAGGGACACACACACACAACGAGGGAGGGACACGCACACACACAGCGAGCGAGGGACACGCACACACAGCGAGGGAGGGACACGCACACACAGAGCGAGGGAGGGACACACACACACACAGCGAGGGAAGGACACACACACACACACAGTGAGGGAGGGAGACACACACACACAGTGAGGGAGGGACACACACACACACACACACACAGCGAGGGAGGGTCACACACACACACACACACACACAGCGAGTGAGGGTAACACACACACACACACACACAGCGAGGGAGGGACACACACACACACAGCGAGGCAGGGACACACACACACAGC
The DNA here is from genome assembly GCF_047496795.1 of Chiloscyllium punctatum. Classification (NCBI taxonomy): domain Eukaryota; kingdom Metazoa; phylum Chordata; class Chondrichthyes; order Orectolobiformes; family Hemiscylliidae; genus Chiloscyllium; species Chiloscyllium punctatum. The sequence goes on along the minus strand of NC_092785.1, from coordinate 55,525,483 downwards.
GAGGGAGGGACACACACACACAACAAAAGAAGAATATGCACACACACCAAGGGAGGGACACGCACGCACTCAACACACACACAGCGAGGGAGGGACACACACACACAGCGAGGGAGGAACACGCACACACAGCGAGGGAGGGACACACACACACAGCGAGGGAGTGACACGCACACACACGGCGAGCGAGGGACACGCACACACAGCGAGGGAGGGACACGCACACACAGCGAGGGAGGGACACGCACACACAGCGAGGGAGGGACACACACACACACACAGCGAGGGAGGGACACGCACACACAGCGAGGGAGGGACACGCACACACAGAGCGAGGGAGGGACACGCACACACAGCGAGGGAAGGACACAAACACACACACAGTGAGGGAGGGAGACACACACACACAGTGAGGGAGGGACACACACACACACACACAGCGAGGGAGGGACACACACACACAGCGAGTGAGGGTAACACACACACACACACACACTCATACACACACACAGTTAGGGAGGAAAACACACACACACACACACACAGTGAGGGAGGGACACACACACACACAAACACACACACACACACACAGCGAGGGAGGGACACGAACACACAGCGAGGGAGGGACACACACACACACACACACACACACACACAGTGAGGGAGGGACACACACACACACAAACACACACACACACACACAGCGAGGGAGGGACACACACACACACACACACAGTGAGGGAGGGACACACACACAGCGAGGCAGGGACACACACACACACACACACACACACACCAAGGGAGGGACACACACACACACACACACACACACACACACACACAGCGAGGGAGGGACACGCACACACACAGCGAGGGAGGGACACACACACACACAGCGAGGGAAGGACACACACACACACACACACAGCGAGGGAGGGACACACACACACACACACAGCGAGGGAGGGACACACAAACACACACACAGTGAGGGGTCACGCACACAGCAAGGGACGGACACACACGCACACACACACACTCACGAGGGAGGGGCACGCACGCACACACACACACACACACACACATACACACGAGGGAGGGACACGCACACACACACACGAGGGAGGGACACGAACACAGTGAGGGACACACAGCGAGGGAGGGACACGCACGCACACGCACACACACGAGGGAGGGACACGCACACACACACGAGGGAGGGACACGCAGGCGCACACACACACACGAGGGAGGGACACGCACACACACACACACACGAGGGAGGGACACGAACACAGTGAGGGACACACACAGCGAGGGAGGGACACGCACGCACACAGCGAGGGAGGGACACGCACACACACAGCGAGGGGGAACACGCACACACACAGTGAGGGAGGGACACGCACACACACAGCGAGGGAGGGACACACACACAGCGAGGGAGGGACACACACACACACAGCGAGGGAGGGAAATGCACACACATAGCGAGAGAGGGACACGCACACACACAGCGAGGGAGTGACACGCACACACACAGCGAGGGGGGGACACACAGCGAGGGAGGGACACACACACACACAGCGAGGGGGACACACACAGCGAGGGAGCGATACGCTCATATAGAGCGAGGGAGGGACACACTCGCAATCATTGAGGGGGGCACGCACACAGCGAGGGAGGGACACGCACACACAGCGAGGGAGGGAACGCACACACAGCGAGGGAGGGACACGCACACACACAGCGAGGGAGGGACACGCACACACACAGCGAGGGAGGGATACGCACACACACAGCGAGGGAGAGACACGCACACACAGCGAGGGAGGGACACGCACACACAGCGAGGGAGTGACACGCACACACAGCGAGGGAGTGACACGCACACACACAGCGAGGGAGTGACACGCACACACAGCGAGGGAGTGACACGCACACACACAGCGAGGGAGGGACATGCACACACAGCGAGGGAGGGACATGCACACACAGCGAGGGAGGGACACGCACATACACAGCGAGGGAGGACACTCACACACACAGCGAGGGAGGGACACGCACACACACAGCGAGGAGGGACACGCACACACAGCGAGGGAGGGACACGCACACACAGCGAGGGAGGGACACACACACACACAGTGAGGGAGGGACACACACACACACAGTGAGGGAGGGACACACACACACACAGTGAGGGAGGGACACGCACACACACAGCGAGGGAGAGAAACGCACACACACAGCGAGGGAGGGTCACGCACGCACACATACACAGCGAGGGAGGGACACACACACACACACACACACACAGCGAGGGAGGGAAACACACACACACACACACACACAGCGAGGGAGGGACACACACACACACACACACAGCGAGGGAGGGACACACACACACACAGCGAGGCAGGGACACACACACACACACAGCGAGGCAGGGACACACACACACACAGCGAGGCAGGGACACACACACACAACAAAAGAGGAATATGCACACACACCAAGGGAGGGACACGCACACACTCAAACACACACAGCGAGGGAGGGACACACACACACAGCGAGGGAGGGACACGCACACACACACACACAGCGAGGGAGGAACACGCACACACAGCGAGGGAGGGACACGCACACACACAGCGAGCGAGGGACACGCACACTCAGCGAGGGAGGGACAAGCACACACAGAGCGAGGGAGGGACACGCACACACAGCGAGGGAAGGACACACACACACACACACACAGTGAGGGAGGGACACACACACACACAGCGAGGGAGGGACACACACACACACACACACACACACAGCGAGGGAGGGACACGCACACACACAGCGAGGGAGAGAAACGCACACACACAGCGAGGGAGGGACACGCACGCACACAGCGAGGGAGGGACACCACGCACACAGCGAGGGAGGGACAGACACACACACACAGTGAGGGAGAGACACGCACACACAACGAGGGAGGGACACGCACACACAGCGAGGGATAGACACGCACACACAGCGAGGGAGGGACACGCACACACAGCGAGGGAGGGACATGCACACACAGCGAGGGAGGGACACGCACACACACAGTGAGGGAGGGACACGCACACACAGCGAGGGAGGGACACGCACACACAGCGAGGGAGGGACACGCACACATACAGCGAGGGAGGGACACTCAAACACACAGCGAGGGAGGGACACGCACACACAGCGAGGGAGGGACACGCACACACAGCGAGGGAGGGACACGCACACACACAGTGAGGGAGGGACACGCACACACACAGCGAGGGAGGGACACGCACACACAGCGAGGGAGGGACACGCACACACACAGCGAGGGAGAGAAACGCACACACACAGCGAGGGAGGGACACGCACACACAGCGAGGGAGGGACACGCACACACAGCGAGGGAGGGACACGCACACATACAGCGAGGGAGGGACACGCACACATACAGCGAGGGAGGGACACTCAAACACACAGCGAGGGAGGGACACGCACACACACAGCGAGGAGGGACACACACACACAGCGAGGAGGGACACGCACACACAGCGAGGGAGGGACACGCACACACACAGCGAGGGAGGAACACGCACACAGTGAGGGACGCACACACAGCGAGGGAGGGACACACACACACACACACACACACACACACACAGCGAGGGAGGGACACACAAACACACACACACACAGCGAGGGAGGGACACACACACACACACACACACACACACACCCACCCACACACAGCGAGGGAGGGACACACACACACAACAAAAGAGGAATATGCACACACACCAAGGGAGGGACACACACACACACACACAGCGAGGGAGGGACACGGACACACACGCACACACACACACAGCGAGGGAGGGACGCACACACACACAGCGAGGGAGGGGCACACACACACAGTGAGGGAGGGACACACACACAGCGAGGGAGGGACACACACACACAGCGAGGAGGACACACACATACACACACACACACACACACACACACACAGCGAGGGAGGGACACACACACACACAGCGAGGGAGGGACACATACACACACACAGCGAGGGAGGGACACACAAACACAGAGCGAGGGAGGGACACACACACAAACACACACACACAGTGAGGGGTCACGCACACAGCAAGGGACGGACATGCACGCACACAGCGAGGGAGGGACACGCACGCACACACACACACTCACGAGGGAGGGGCACGCACGCACACACACACACACACACACACACACACACACGAGGGAGGGACACGCACGCGCACACACACACACGAGGGAGGGAACGAACACAGTGAGGGACACACACAGCGAGGGAGGGACACGCACACACACAGCGAGGAAGGGACACGCACACCACGAGGGAGGGACACGCACGCACACACACAGCGAGGGCGGGACACGCACACACACAGCGAGGGAGGGATACACACACATACACAGCGAGGGAGGGACACACACACAGCGAGGGAGTGACACGCACACACACAGCGAGGGGGGACACGCACACACACAGCGAGGGAGGGATACGCACACACACAGCGAGGGAGGGACACGCACACACACAGCGAGGGAGGGACACGCACACACACAGCGAGGGAGGGACATGCACACACACAGCGAGAGAGAGACACGCACACACACAGCGAGGGAGTGACACGCACACACACAGCGAGGGGGACACACACAGCGAGGGAGCGATACGCTCATATAGAGCGAGGGAGGGACACACTCGCAATCATTGAGGGGGGCATGCACACAGCGAGGGAGGGATACGCGCACACAGCGAGGGAGGGACACTCGCACACAGCGAGGGAGGGACACGCGCACACAGCGAGGGAGGGACACGCACACACAGCGAGGGAGGGACACGCACGCACACAGCGAGGGAGGGACACGCACACACACAGCGAGGGAGGGATACGCACACACACAGCGAGGGAGAGACACGCACACACAGCGAGGGAGGGACACGCACACACAGCGAGGGAGTGACACGCACACACAGCGAGGGAGGGACACGCACACACACAGCGAGGGAGGGACATGCACACACAGCGAGGGAGGGACACGCACATACACAGCGAGGGAGGGACACTCACACACACAGCGAGGAGGGACACGCACACACACAGCGAGGAGGGACACGCACACACAGCGAGGGAGGGACACGCACACACAGCGAGGGAGGGACACGCACACACAGCGAGGGAGGGACACGCACACACACAGCGAGGGATGAACACGCACACAGTGAGGGACGCACACTCAGCGAGGGAGGGACACACATGCACACAGAGCGAGGGAGGGACACACACACACACACACACACAGTGAGGGAGGGACACACACACACACAAACACAGTGAGGGAGGGACACACACACACACACACAGCGAGGGAGGGGGACACACACACACACACACACAGCGAGGGAGGGAAACACACACACACACACACACACACAGCGAGGGAGGGACCCACACACACACACACACACACACACACACACACACACACACACACAGCGAGGGAGGGACACACACACACACAGCGAGGCAGGGACACACACACAACAAAAGAGGAATATGCACACACACCAAGGGAGGGACACGCGCACACTCAAACACACACAGCGAGGGAGGGACACACACACACAGCGAGGGAGGGACACGCACACACACACACACAGCGAGGGAGGAACACGCACACACAGCGAGGGAGGGACACACACACACAGCGAGGGAGGGACACGCACACACACAGCGAGGGAGGGACACGCACACACAGAGCGAGGGAGGGACACGCACACACAGCGAGGGAAGGACACACACATACACACAGTGAGGGAGGGAGACACACACACACAGTGAGGGAGGGACACACACACACACACACAGCGAGGGAGGGACACACACACACACACACACACACACACACAGCGAGTGAGGGTAACACACACACACACACACACACAGCGAGGGAGGGACACACACACACACAGCGAGGCAGGGACACACACACACAACAAAAGAGGAATATGCACACACACCAAGGGAGGGACACGCACGCACTCAACACACACACAGCGAGGGAGGGACACACACACACAGCGAGGGAGGAACACGCACACACAGCGAGGGAGGGACACACACACACAGCGAGCGAGGGACACGCACACACACGGCGAGGGAGGGACACGCACACACAGCGAGGGAGGGACACGCACACACAGCGAGGGAGGGACACGCACACACAGCGAGGGAGGGACACACACACACAGCGAGGGAGGGACACACACACACACAGCGAGGGAGGGACAAGCACACACAGCGAGGGAGGGACACGCACACACAGAACGAGGGAGGGACACGCACACACAGCGAGGGAAGGACACACACACACACACACAGTGAGGGAGGGAGACACACACACACAGTGAGGGAGGGACACACACACACACACACAGAGCGAGGGAGGGACACACACACACACACACAGTGAGTGAGGGTAACACACACACACACACACACAGTTAGGGAGGAAAACACACACACAGTGAGGGAGGGACACACACACACACACACACAGTGAGGGAGGGACACACACACAGCGAGGCAGGGACACACACACACACCCACACACACACAGCGAGGGAGGGACACACAAACACACACACAGTGAGGGGTCACGCACACAGCAAGGGACGGACATGCACGCACACAGCGAGGGAGGGACACGCACGCACACACACACACTCACGAGGGAGGGGCACGCACGCACACACACACACACACACATACACACGAGGGAGGGACACGCACACACACACGAGGGAGGGACACGAACACAGTGAGGGACACACAGCGAGGGAGGGACACGCACGCACACACACACACACGAGGGAGGGACACGCACACACACACGAGGGAGGGACACGCAGGCGCACACACACACACGAGGGAGGGACACGAACACAGTCAGGGACACACACAGCGAGGGAGGGACACGCACGCACACAGCAAGGGAGGGACACGCACACACACAGCGAGGGGGAACACGCACACACACAGCGAGGGAGGGACACGCACACACACAGCTAGGGAGGGACACACGCACAGCGAGGGAGGGACACACACACACACAGCGAGGGAGGGAAATGCACACACATAGCGAGGGAGGGACACGCACACACACAGCGAGGGAGTGACACGCACACACACAGCGAGGAGGACACACACAGCGAGGGAGGGACAAACACACACACAGCGAGGGGGACACACACAGCGAGGGAGCGATACGCTCATATAGAGCGAGGGAGGGGCACACTCGCAATCATTGAGGGGGGCACGCACACAGCGAGGGAGGGACACGCACACACAGCGAGGGAGGGACACGCACACACAGCGAGGGAGGGACACGCACACACACAGCGAGGGAGGGACACGCACACACACAGCGAGGGAGGGATACGCACACACACAGCGAGGGAGAGACACGCACACACAGCGAGGGAGTGACACGCACACACAGCGAGGGAGTGACACGCACACACACAGCGAGGGAGGGACATGCACACACAGCGAGGGATTGACACGCACACACAGCGAGGGAGTGACACGCACACACAGCGAGGGAGTGACACGTACACACACAGCGAGGGAGGGACATGCACACACAGCGAGGGAGGGACATGCACACACAGCGAGGGAGGGACACGCACATACACAGCGAGGGAGGACACTCACACACACAGCGAGGGAGGGACACGCACACACACAGCGAGGAGTGACACGCACACACAGCGAGGGAGGGACACGCACACACAGCGAGGGAGGGACACACACACACAGTGAGGGAGGGGGACACACACACACAGTGAGGGAGGGACACACACACACACACACACAGCGAGGGAGGGACACGCACACACACAGCGAGGGAGAGAAACGCACACACACAGCGAGAGAGGGTCACGCACGCACACATACACAGCGAGGGAGGGACACACACACACACACACACACACACAGCGAGGGAGGGAAACACACACACACACACACACAGCGAGGGAGGGACACACACACACACACAGCGAGGGAGGGACACACACACACACAGCGAGGCAGGGACACACACACACACAGCGAGGCAGGGACACACACACACAACAAAACAGGAATATGCACACACACCAAGGGAGGGACACGCACACACTCAAACACACACAGCGAGGGAGGGACACACACACACAGCGAGGGAGGGACACGCACACACACACACACAGCGAGGGAGGAACACGCACACACAGCGAGGGAGGGACACGCACACACACAGCGAGCGAGGGACACGCACACACAGCGAGGGAGGGACAAGCACACACAGAGCGAGGGAGGGACACGCACACACAGCGAGGGAAGGACACACACACACACACACACACAGTGAGAGAGGGACACACACACACACACACACAGCGAGGGAGGGACACGCACACACACAGCGAGGGAGAGAAACGCACACACACAGCGAGGGAGGGACACGCACGCACACAGCGAGGGAGGGACACGCACGCACACAGCGAGGGAGGGACAGACACACACACACCGCGAGGGAGGGACACGCACACACACAGTGAGGGAGAGACACGCACACACAACGAGGGAGGGACACGCACACACAGCGAGGGATAGACACGCACACACAGCGAGGGAGGGACATGCACACACAGCGAGGGAGGGACACGCACACACACAGCGAGGGAGGGACACGCACACACACAGCGAGGGAGGGACACGCACACACAGCGAGGGAGGGACACGCACACACAGCGAGGGAGGGACACGCACACATACAGCGAGGGAGGGACACTCAAACACACAGCGAGGAAGGGACACGCACACACACAGCGAGGAGGGACACACACACACAGCGAGGAGGGACACGCACACACAGCGAGGGAGGGACACGCACACACACAGCGAGGGAGGAACACGCACACAGTGAGGGAGGGACACACACACACACACACACACACAAACACACACACACACAGCGAGGGAGGGACACACACACACACACACAGCGAGGGAGGGACACACACACACACACACACCCACCCACACACAGCGAGGGAGGGACACACACACACACACACACACACAGCGAGGGAGGGACACGCACACACACACACACAGCGAGTGAGGGGCACACACACACAGTGAGGGAGGGACACACACACAGCGAGGGAGGGACACACACACACAGCGAGGAGGACACACACATACACACACACACACACACACAGCGAGGGAGGGACACACACACACACACAGCGAGGGAGGGACACATACACACACAAAGCGAGGAAGGGACACACAAACACAGAGCGAGGGAGGGACACACACACAAACACACACACACAGTGAGGGGTCACGCACACAGCAAGGGACGGACATGCACGCACACAGCGAGGGAGGGACACGCACGCACACACACACACTCACGAGGGAGGGGCACGCACGCACACACACACACACACACACACACACACACACGAGGGAGGGACACGAACACACACACGAGGGAGGGACACGCACGCGCACACACACACACGAGGGAGGGAACGAACACAGTGAGGGACACACACAGCGAGGGAGGGACACGAACGCACACAGCAAGGGAGGGACACGCACACACACAGTGAGGAAGGGACACGCACACCACGAGGGAGGGACACGCACACACACAGCGAGGGAGGGACACGCACACACACAGCGAGGGAGGGACACACACACATACACAGCGAGGGAGGGACACACACACAGCGAGGGAGGGACACGCACACACACAGCGAGGGGGGAAACGCACACACACAGCGAGGGAGGGACACGCACACACACAGCGAGGGAGGGACACGCACACACACAGCGAGGGAGGGACACGCACACACACAGCGAGGGAGGGACACGCACACACACAGCGAGGGAGGGACATGCACACACACAGCGAGAGAGGGACACGCACACACACAGCGAGGGAGTGACACGCACACACACAGCGAGGGGGACACACACAGCGAGGGAGCGATACGCTCATATAGAGCGAGGGAGGGACACACTCGCAATCATTGAGGGGGGCATGCACACAGCGAGGGAGGGATACGCGCACACAGCGAGGGAGGGACACGCGCACACGCGAGGGAGGGACACGCGCACACAGCGAGGGAGGGACACGCGCACACAGCGAGGGAGGGACACGCACACACAGCGAGGGAGGGAACGCACACACAGCGAGGGAGGGACACGCACGCACACAGCGAGGGAGGGACACGCACACACACAGCGAGGGAGGGATACGCACACACACAGCGAGGGAGAGACACGCACACACAGCGAGGGAGGGACACGCACACACAGCGAGGGAGGGACACGCACACACACAGCGAGGGAGGGACATGCACACACAGCGAGGGAGGGACACGCACATACACAGCGAGGGAGGGACACTCACATACACAGCGAGGGAGGGACACGCACACACACAGCGGGGAGGGACACGCACACACAGCGAGGGAGGGACACGCACACACAGCGAGGGAGGGACACGCACACACAGTGAGGGAGGGACACGCACACACACAGCGAGGGATGAACACGCACACAGTGAGGGACGCACACTCAGCGAGGGAGGGACACACATGCACACAGAGCGAGGGAGGGACACACACACACACACACACACAGTGAGGGAGGGACACACACACACACAAACACAGTGAGGGAGGGACACACACACACACACACAGCGAGGGAGGGACACACACACACAGCGAGGGAGGGAAACACACACACACACACACACACAGCGAGGGAGGGACACACACACACACACACACACACACACACACACAGCGAGGGAGGGACACACACACACACAGCGAGGCTGGGACACACACACACAACAAAAGAGGAATATGCACACACACCAAGGGAGGGACACGCGCACACTCAAACACACACAGCGAGGGAGGGACACACACACACAGCGAGGGAGGGACACGCACACACAGCGAGGGAGTGACACGCACACACAGCGAGGGAGGGACACGCACACACACAGCGAGGGAGGGACATGCACACACAGCGAGGGAGGGACACGCACATACACAGCGAGGGAGGGACACTCACACACACAGCGAGGAGGGACACGCACACACACAGCGAGGAGGGACACGCACACACAGCGAGGGAGGGACACGCACACACAGCGAGGGAGGGACACACACACACAGCGAGGGAGGGACACGCACACACACAGCGAGGGATGAACACGCACACAGTGAGGGACGCACACTCAGCGAGGGAGGGACACACATGCACACAGAGCGAGGGAGGGACACACACACACACACACACAGTGAGGGAGGGACACACACACACACAAACACAGTGAGGGAGGGACACACACACACACACACACACACACACACACACAGCGAGGCAGGGGGACACACACACACACACACACACAGCGAGGGAGGGAAACACACACACACACACACACACACACAGCGAGGGAGGGACACACACACACACACACACACACACACACACACACACACACACACACACACACACACAGCGAGGGAGGGACACACACACACACAGCAAGGCAGGGACACACACACAACAAAAGAGGAATATGCACACACACCAAGGGAGGGACACGCGCACACTCAAACACACACAGCGAGGGAGGGACACACACACACAGCGAGGGAGGGACACGCACACACACACACACAGCGAGGGAGGAACACGCACACACAGCGAGGGAGGGACACACACACACAGCGAGGGAGGGACACGCACACACACAGCGAGCGAGGGACACGCACACACAGCGAGGGAGGGACACGCACACACAGAGCGAGGGAGGGACACGCACACACTGCGAGGGAAGGACACACACATACACACAGTGAGGGAGGGAGACACACACACACAGTGAGGGAGGGACACACACACACACACACAGCGAGGGAGGGACACACACACACACACACACACACACACACACACACACACAGCGAGTGAGGGTAACACACACACACACACACACAGCGAGGGAGGGACACACACACACACAGCGAGGCAGGGACACACACACACAACAAAAGAGGAATATGCACACACACCAAGGGAGGGACACGCACGCACTCAACACACACACAGCGAGGGAGGGACACACACACACAGCGAGGGAGGAACACGCACACACAGCGAGGGAGGGACACACACACACGGCGAGCGAGGGACACGCACACACACGGCGAGCGAGGGACACGCACACACAGCGAGGGAGGGACACGCACACACAGCGAGGGAGGGACACACACACACACAGCGAGGGAGGGACAAGCACACACAGCGAGGGAGGGACACGCACACACAGAACGAGGGAGGGACACGCACACACAGCGAGGGAAGGACACACACACACATACACACAGTGAGGGAGGGAGACACACACACACAGTGAGGGAGGGACACACACACACACACAGAGCGAGGGAGGGACACACACACACACACACAGTGAGTGAGGGTAACACACACACACACACACACACACACACACAGTTAGGGAGGAAAACACACACACAGTGAGGGAGGGACACACACACACAAACACACACACACACACAGCGAGGGAGGGACACGAACACACAGCGAGGGAGGGACACACACACACACACACACACACACACACACAGTTAGGGAGGAAAACACACACACACACACAGTGAGGGAGGGACACACACACACACACACACACACACACACAGCGAGGGAGGGACACACACACACACACACAGTGAGGGAGGGACTCACACACAGCGAGGCAGGGACACACACACACACCCACACACAGCGAGGGAGGGACACACATACACAATAAAAGAGGAATATGCACACACACCAAGGGAGGGACACACACACACACAGCGAGGGAGGGACACACACACACACAGCGAGGGAGGGAAACACACACACACACACACAGCGAGGGAGGGACACACAAACACACACACAGTGAGGGGTCACGCACACAGCAAGGGACGGACATGCACGCACACAGCGAGGGAGGGACACGCACGCACACACACACACTCACGAGGGAGGGGCACGCACGCACACACACACACACACATACACACGAGGGAGGGACACGCACACACACACGAGGGAGGGACACGAACACAGTGAGGGACACACAGCGAGGGAGGGACACGCACGCACACACACACACACGAGGGAGGGACACGCACACACACACGAGGGAGGGACACGCAGGCGCACACACACACACGAGGGAGGGACACGAACACAGTCAGGGACACACACAGCGAGGGAGGGACACGCACGCACACAGCAAGGGAGGGACACGCACACACACAGCGAGGGGGAACACGCACACACACAGCGAGGGAGGGACACGCACACACACAGCTAGGGAGGGACACACGCACAGCGAGGGAGGGACACACACACACACAGCGAGGGAGGGAAATGCACACACATAGCGAGAGAGGGACACGCACACACACAGCGAGGGAGTGACACGCACACACACAGCGAGGGGGACACACACAGCGAGGGAGGGACACACACACACACAGCGAGGGGGACACACACAGCTAGGGAGGGACACACACACACACAGCGAGGGGGACACACACAGCGAGGGAGCGATACGCTCATATAGAGCGAGGGAGGGGCACACTCGCAATCATTGAGGGGGGCACGCACACAGCGAGGGAGGGACACGCACACACAGCGAGGGAGGGACACGCACACACAGCGAGGGAGGGACACGCACACACAGCGAGGGAGGGACACGCACACACACAGCGAGGGAGGGACACGCACACACACAGCGAGGGAGGGATACGCACACACACAGCGAGGGAGAGACACGCACACACAGCGAGGGAGTGACACGCACACACAGCGAGGGAGTGACACGCACACACAGCGAGGGAGTGACACGCACACACACAGCGAGGGAGGGACATGCACACACAGCGAGGGAGTGACACGCACACACAGCGAGGGAGTGACACGCACACACAGCGAGGGAGTGACACGTACACACACAGCGAGGGAGGGACATGCACACACAGCGAGGGAGGGACATGCACACACAGCGAGGGAGGGACACGCACATACACAGCGAGGGAGGACACTCACACACACAGCGAGGGAGGGACACGCACACACACAGCGAGGAGGGACACGCACACACAGCGAGGGAGGGACACGAACACACAGCGAGGGAGGGACACACACACACAGTGAGGGAGGGGGACACACACACACAGTGAGGGAGGGACACACGCACACACACAGCGAGGGAGAGAAACGCACACACACAGCGAGAGAGGGTCACGCACGCACACATACACAGCGAGGGAGGGACACACACACACACACACACACACAGCGAGGGAGGGAAACACACACACACACACACACACAGCGAGGGAGGGACACACACACACACACAGCGAGGGAGGGACACACACACACACAGCGAGGCAGGGACACACACACACACAGCGAGGCAGGGACACACACACACACAGCGAGGCAGGGACACACACACACAACAAAAGAGGAATATGCACACACACCAAGGGAGGGACACGCACACACTCAAACACACACAGCGAGGGAGGGACACACACACACAGCGAGGGAGGGACACGCACACACACACACACACAGCGAGGGAGGAACACGCACACACAGCGAGGGAGGGACACGCACACACACAGCGAGCGAGGGACACGCACACACAGCGAGGGAGGGACACGCACACACAGCGAGGGAAGGACACACACACACACACACACACACACACACAGTGAGGGAGGGACACACACACACACAGTGAGGGAGGGACACACACACACACACACAGCGAGGGAGGGACACGCACACACACAGCGAGGGAGAGAAACGCACACACACAGCGAGGGAGGGACACGCACGCACACAGCGAGGGAGGGACACGCACGCATACAGCGAGGGAGGGACAGACACACACACACCGCGAGGGAGGGACACGCACACACACAGTGAGGGAGAGACACGCACACACAACGAGGGAGGGACACGCACACACAGCGAGGGATAGACACGCACACACAGCGAGGGAGGGACACGCACACACAGCGAGGGAGGGACACGCACACACACAGCGAGGGAGGGACACGCACACACACAGCGAGGGAGGGACACGCACACACAGCGAGGGAGGGACACGCACACACAGCGAGGGAGGGACACGCACACACAGCGAGGGAGGGACACGCACACATACAGCGAGGGAGGGACACTCAAACACACAGCGAGGAAGGGACACGCACACACACAGCGAGGAGGGACACACACACACAGCGAGGGAGGGACACGCACACACACAGCGAGAGAGGAACACGCACACAGTGAGGGACGCACACACAGCGAGGGAGGGACACACACACACACACACACACACACACACACAGCGAGGGAGGGACACACAAACACACACACACACAGCGAGGGAGGGACACACACACAGCGAGGGAGGGACACACACACACACACACACACACACACACACACCCACCCACACACAGCTAGGGAGGGACACACACACACACACACACACACACACACAGCGAGGGAGGGACACGCACACACACACACACACAGCGAGTGAGGGGCACACACACACAGTGAGGGAGGGACACACACACAGCGAGGGAGGGACACACACACACAGCGAGGAGGACACACACATACACACACACACACACACACAGCGAGGGAGGGACACACACACACACACAGCGAGGGAGGGACACATACACACACACAGCGAGGAAGGGACACACAAACACAGAGCGAGGGAGGGACACACACACAAACACACACACACAGTGAGGGGTCACGCACACAGCAAGGGACGGACATGCACGCACACAGCGAGGGAGGGACACGCACGCACACACACACACTCACGAGGGAGGGGCACGCACGCACACACACACACACACACACACACACACACACACACACACACACACACACGAGGGAGGGACACGAACACACACACGAGGGAGGGACACGCACGCGCACACACACACACGAGGGAGGGAACGAACACAGTGAGGGACACACACAGCGAGGGAGGGACACGAACGCACACAGCAAGGGAGGGACACGCACACACACAGTGAGGAAGGGACACGCACACCACGAGGGAGGGACACGCACACACACAGCGAGGGAGGGACACGCACACACACAGCGAGGGAGGGACACACACACATACACAGCGAGGGAGGGACACACACACATACACAGCGAGGGAGGGACACACACACAGCGAGGGAGGGACACGCACACACACAGCGAGGGGGGAAACGCACACACACAGCGAGGGAGGGACACGCACACACACAGCGAGGAAGGGACACGCACACACACAGCGAGGGAGGGACACGCACACACAGCGAGGGAGGGACACGCACACACAGCGAGGGAGGGACACGCACACATACAGCGAGGGAGGGACACTCAAACACACAGCGAGGAAGGGACACGCACACACACAGCGAGGAGACACACACACACACAGCGAGGAGGGACACGCACACACAGCGAGGGAGGGACACGCACACACACAGCGAGAGAGGAACACGCACACAGTGAGGGACGCACACACAGCGAGGGAGGGACACACACACACACACACACACACAGCGAGGGAGGGACACACAAACACACACACACACAGCGAGGGAGGGACACACACACACACACACACACAGCGAGGGAGGGACACACACACACACACACACACACACACCCACCCACACACAGCGAGGGAGGGACACACACACACACACACACACACAGCGAGGGAGGGACACGCACACACACACACACAGCGAGTGAGGGGCACACACACACAGTGAGGGAGGGACACACACACAGCGAGGGAGGGACACACACACACAGCGAGGAGGACACACACATACACACACACACACACACACACAGCGAGGGAGGGACACACACACACACAGCGAGGGAGGGACACATACACACACACAGCGAGGAAGGGACACACAAACACAGAGCGAGGGAGGGACACACACACAAACACACACACACAGTGAGGGGTCACGCACACAGCAAGGGACGGACATGCACGCACACAGCGAGGGAGGGACACGCACGCACGCACACACACTCACGAGGGAGGGGCACGCACGCACACACACACACACACACACACACGAGGGAGGGACACGAACACACACACGAGGGAGGGACACGCACGCGCACACACACACACGAGGGAGGGAACGAACACAGTGAGGGACACACACAGCGAGGGAGGGACACGAACGCACACAGCAAGGGAGGGACACGCACACACACAGTGAGGAAGGGACACGCACACCACGAGGGAGGGACACGCACACACACAGCGAGGGAGGGACACACACACATACACAGCGAGGGAGGGACACACACACAGCGAGGGAGGGACACGCACACACACAGCGAGGGGGGAAACGCACACACACAGCGAGGGAGGGACACGCACACACACAGCGAGGAAGGGACACGCACACACACAGCGAGGGAGGGACACGCACACACACAGCGGGGGAGGGACATGCACACACACAGCGAGAGAGGGACACGCACACACACAGCGAGGGGGACACACACAGCGAGGGAGCGATACGCTCATATAGAGCGAGGGAGGGACACACTCGCAATCATTGAGGGGGGCATGCACACAGCGAGGGAGGGATACGCGCACACAGCGAGGGAGGGACACGCACACACAGCGAGGGAGGGACACGCACACACAGCGAGGGAGGGAACGCACACACAGCGAGGGAGGGAACGCACACACAGCGAGGGAGGGACACGCACGCACACAGCGAGGGAGGGACACGCACGCACACAGCGAGGGAGGGACACGCACACACACAGCGAGGGAGGGATACGCACACACACAGCGAGGGAGAGACACGCACACACAGCGAGGGAGGGACACGCACACACAGCGAGGGAGTGACACGCACACACAGCGAGGGAGTGACACGCACACACAGCGAGGGAGGGACACGCACACACAGCGAGGGAGGGACACGCACACACACAGCGAGGGAGGGACATGCACACACAGCGAGGGAGGGACACGCACATACACAGCGAGGGAGGGACACTCACATACACAGCGAGGGAGGGACACGCACACACACAGCGAGGAGGGACACGCACACACAGCGAGGGAGGGACACGCACACACAGCGAGGGAGGGACACGCACACACAGTGAGGGAGGGACACGCACACACACAGCGAGGGATGAACACGCACACAGTGAGGGACGCACACTCAGCGAGGGAGGGACACACATGCACACAGAGCGAGGGAGGGACACACACACACACACACACACACAGTGAGGGAGGGACACACACACACACAAACACAGTGAGGGAGGGACACACACACACACACACAGCGAGGGAGGGACACACACACACACACACACACACACAGCGAGGGAGGGAAACACACACACACACACACACAGCGAGGGAGGGACACACACACACACACACACACACACACACACACACAAACAGCGAGGGAGGGACACACACACACACAGCGAGGCTGGGACACACACACACAACAAAAGAGGAATATGCACACACACCAAGGGAGGGACACGCGCACACTCAAACACACACAGCGAGGGAGGGACACACACACACAGCGAGGGAGGGACACGCACACACACACACACAGCGAGGGAGGAACACGCACACACAGCGAGGGAGGGACACACACACACAGCGAGGGAGGGACACGCACACACACAGCGAGCGAGGGACACGCACACACAGCGAGGGAGGGACACGCACACACAGAGCGAGGGAGGGACACGCACACACAGCGAGGGAAGGACACACACACACACACAGTGAGGGAGGGGGACACACACACACAGTGAGGGAGGGACACACACACACACACACACAGCGAGGGAGGGACACACACACACACACACAGCGAGTGAGGGTAACACACACACACCAAGGGAGGGACACGCACGCACTCAACACACACACAGCGAGGGAGGGACACACACACACACACCAAGGGAGGGACACGCACACACACACACAGCGAGGGAGGGACACACACACACAGCGAGGGAGGAACACGCACACACAGCGAGCGAGGGACACGCACACACACGGCGAGCGAGGGACACGCACACACAGCGAGGGAGGGACACGCACACACAGCGAGGGAGGGACACGCACACACAGCGAGGGAGGGACACACACACACACAGCGAGGGAGGGACACGCACACACACAAACACACACACACACACAGCGAGGGAGGGACACACACACACACACACAGTGAGGGAGGGACACACACACAGCGAGGCAGGGACACACACACACACCCACACACAGCGAGGGAGGGACACACATACACAATAAAAGAGGAATATGCACACACACCAAGGGAGGGACACACACACACACACACACACACACACACACAGCGAGGGAGGGACACACACACACACAGCGAGGGAGGGACACACACACACACAGCGAGGGAGGGACACACACACACACACACACACACACAGCGAGGGAGGGACACACAAACACACACACAGTGAGGGGTCACGCACACAGCAAGGGACGGACACGCACGCACACACACACACACACTCACGAGGGAGGGGCACGCACGCACACACACACACCCACACATACACACGAGGGAGGGACACGCACACACACACGAGGGAGGGACACGAACACAGTGAGGGACACACAGCGAGGGAGGGACACGCACGCACACACACACGAGGGAGGGACACGCACACACACACGAGGGAGGGACACGCAGGCGCACACACACACACGAGGGAGGGACACGCACACACACACACACGAGGGAGGGACACGAACACAGTGAGGAACACACACAGCGAGGGAGGGACACGCACGCACACAGCGAGGGAGGGACACGCACACACACAGCGAGGGGGAACACGCACACACACAGCGAGGGAGGGACACGCACACACACAGCGAGGGAGGGACACACACACAGCGAGGGAGGGACACACACACACACACACAGCGAGGGAGGGAAATGCACACACATAGCGAGAGAGGGACACGCACACACACAGCGAGGGAGTGACATGCACACACACAGCGAGGGGGACACACACAGCGAGGGAGCGATACGCTCATATAGAGCGAGGGAGGGACACACTCGCAATCATTGAGGGGGACACGCACACAGCGAGGGAGGGACACGCACACACAGCGAGGGAGGGACACGCACACACAGCGAGGGAGGGACACGCACACACACAGCGAGGGAGGGACACGCACACACACAGCGAGGGAGGGATACGCACACACACAGCGAGGGAGAGACACGCACACACAGCGAGGGAGTGACACGCACACACAGCGAGGGAGTGACACGCACACACAGCGAGGGAGTGACACGCACACACACAGCGAGGGAGGGACATGCACACACAGCGAGGGAGTGACACGCACACACAGCGAGGGAGTGACACGCACACACAGCGAGGGAGTGACACGCACACACACAGCGAGGGAGGGACATGCACACACAGCGAGGGAGGGACACGCACATACACAGCGAGGGAGGACACTCACACACACAGCGAGGGAGGGACACGCACACACACAGCGAGGAGGGACACGCACACACAGCGAGGGAGGGACACGCACACACAGCGAGGGAGGGACACACACACACACACACACACACACAGTGAGGGAGGGACACACACACACACAGTGAGGGAGGGACACACACACACACACACAGCGAGGGAGGGACACGCACACACACAGCGAGGGAGAGAAACGCACACACACAGCGAGGGAGGGTCACGCACGCACACATACACAGCGAGGGAGGGACACATACACACACACAGCGAGGGAGGGAAACACACACACACACACACACACACAGCGAGGCAGGGACACACACACACACACAGCGAGGGAGGGACACACACACACACAGCGAGGTAGGGACACACACACACACAGCGAGGCAGGGACACACACACACAACAAAAGAGGAATATGCACACACACCAAGGGAGGGACACGCACACACTCAAACACACACAGCGAGGGAGGGACACACACACACAGCGAGGGAGGGACACGCACACACACACACACAGCGAGGGAGGAACACGCACACACAGCGAGGGAGGGACACGCACACACACAGCGAGCGAGGGACACGCACACACAGCGAGGGAGGGACAAGCACACACAGAGCGAGGGAGGGACACGCACACACAGCGAGGGAAGGACACACACACACACACACACACAGTGAGGGAGGGACACACACACACACAGTGAGGGAGGGACACACACACACACACACAGCGAGGGAGGGACACGCACACACACAGTGAGGGAGAGACACGCACACACAACGAGGGAGGGACACGCACACACAGCGAGGGATAGACACGCACACACAGCGAGGGAGGGACACGCACACACAGCGAGGGAGGGACACGCACACACACAGCGAGGGAGGGACACGCACACACACAGCGAGGGAGGGACACGCACACACAGCGAGGGAGGGACACGCACACACACAGCGAGGGAGAGAAACGCACACACACAGCGAGGGAGGGACACGCACACACAGCGAGGGAGGGACACGCACACATACAGCGAGGGAGGGACACTCAAACACACAGCGAGGGAGGGACACGCAAACACACAGCGAGGAGGGACACACACACACAGCGAGGAGGGACACGCACACACAGCGAGGGAGGGACACGCACACACACAGCGAAGGAGGAACACGCACACAGTGAGGGACGCACACACAGCGAGGGAGGGACACACACACACACACACACACACACACACACACACACACACACACAGCGAGGGAGGGACACACAAACACACACACACACAGCGAGGGAGGGACACACACACAGCGAGGGAGGGACACACACACACACACACACACACACACACACACCCACACACAGCGAGGGAGGGACACACACACACAACAAAAGAGGAATATGCACACACACCAAGGGAGGGACACACACACACACACACACACACACACACACACACACAGCGAGGAAGGGACACGCACACACACACACACAGCGAGGGAGGGACACGCACACACAGCGAGGGAGGGACACGCACACACACAGCGAGGGAGGAACACGCACACAGTGAGGGACGCACACACAGCGAGGGAGGGACACACACACACACACACACACACACACACACAGTTAGGGAGGAAAACACACACACACACACAGTGAGGGAGGGACACACACACACACAAACACACACACACACACACAGCGAGGGAGGGACACACACACACACACACACACAGTGAGGGAGGGACACACACACAGCGAGGCAGGGACACACACACACACCCACACACAGCGAGGGAGGGACACACATACACAATAAAAGAGGAATATGCACACACACCAAGGGAGGGACACACACACACACACACACACACACAGCGAGGGAGGGACACACACACACACAGCGAGGGAGGGACAAACACACACACACACACACACACAGCGAGGGAGGGACACACAAACACACACACAGTGAGGGGTCACGCACACAGCAAAGGGACGGACATGCACGCACAGAGCGAGGGAGGGACACGCACGCACACACACACACTCACGAGGGAGGGGCACGCACGCACACACACACACACACACACATACACACGAGGGAGGGACACGCACACACACACGAGGGAGGGACACGAACACAGTGAGGGACACACAGCGAGGGAGGGACACGCACGCACACACACACACACGAGGGAGGGACACGCACACACACACGAGGGAGGGACACGCACACACACACACACGAGGGAGGGACACGAACACAGTCAGGGACACACACAGCGAGGGAGGGACACGCACGCACACAGCGAGGGAGGGACACGCACACACACAGCGAGGGGGAACACGCACACACACAGCGAGGGAGGGACACGCACACACACAGCGAGGGAGGGACACACACACAGCGAGGGAGGGACACACACACACACAGCGAGGGAGGGAAATGCACACACATAGCGAGAGAGGGACACGCACACACACAGCGAGGGAGTGACACGCACACACACAGCGAGGGGGACACACACAGTGAGGGAGCGATACGCTCATATAGAGCGAGGGAGGGACACACTCGCAATCATTGAGGGGGGCACGCACACAGCGAGGGAGGGACACGCACACACAGCGAGGGAGGGACACGCACACACAGCGAGGGAGGGACACACACACACACACACACACACAGCGAGGGAGGGACACGCACACACACAGCGAGGGAGAGAAACGCACACACACAGCGAGGGAGAGAAACGCACGCACACAGCGAGGGAGGGACACGCACGCACACAGCGAGGGAGGGACAGACACACACACACCGCGAGGGAGGGACACGCACACACACAGTGAGGGAGAGACACGCACACACAACGAGGGAGGGACACGCACACACAGCGAGGGAGTGACACGCACACACAGCGAGGGAGGGACACGCACACACAGCGAGGGAGGGACACGCACACACACAGCGAGGGAGGGACATGCACACACAGCGAGGGAGGGACACGCACATACACAGCGAGGGAGGACACTCACACACACAGCGAGGGAGGGACACGCACACACACAGCGAGGAGGGACACGCACACACACAGCGAGGAGGGACACGCACACACAGCGAGGGAGGGACACACACACACACACACACACACACACACAGTGAGGGAGGGACACACACACACACAGCGAGGGAAGGACACGCACACACACAGCGAGGGAGAGAAACGCACACACACAGCGAGTGAGGGAAACACACACACACACACACACACACAGCGAGGGAGGGACACACACACACACACAGCGAGGGAGGGACACACACACACACAGCGAGGCAGGGACACACACACACA